>NC_042617.1:109346094-109695822 GCF_901001135.1 Rhinatrema bivittatum | reverse complement strand
TATCCTCCCTAGGTGACACATACTCAAGCTTGAAAAGATCTTTCTTTCTCTTTGGCAAACTGATCCATTCAGAAAGAAACTTACTTGTTCAAAGACTGCACAAAGCATGGAGAAGAGGTCTCAGATTATATTACAGTCCTTCTGTTCCATTCTCTAATTCTTAAATCAGTTCTTCCTCAAAGATGGGAAAAGAACTACTATGGATGAGGTTATGAGCTTTATTCAAAAACGGAACATATTCCTCTTTCTGGAGTGAGGTGAATAGCTGTATGGAAAGGCTGAATGAATAAAGAACAATATAACTCAAGACTTGAGTACAGGCTGATGGGGGTTCCAAACAGCAGCTGACAATCCCCTTCTATGACAATAAATATCTGCAAAACTCAATGGGGCAGATTTTCAAAGGGGTACCCCTGAAAACCTGCCCCAAGTTCCCCCTGCGCGCGCCGAGCCTATGTTGAATAGGCTCGGCGGCGCGCATAAGCCCCGGGATACGCGTAAGTCCTGGGGCTTTCCTGGGGGGCATGTCGGGGGTGTGTCGGGGGGCGTGTCGCGGCACGCGTTGGTCGTGGCGGGGCCGCGGGCATGGTTCTGGCCCAGGGGCGTTTGGGGGCATGGCCAAGGCCTCCGAAACTGCTCCCGGGCCGGGGAATCGCACAGCCGGCGCGCTCGAGTTACGCCTGCCTCAGGCAGACGTAACTTTTCCAACAAAAGTATGGGGGGTTAGATAGGGCTGGGGGGGGTGGGTTAGGTAGGGGAAGGGAGGGGAAGGTGCGGGGGGGGGGGGGTGGAAGGAAAGTTCCCGATTTCGGAGGGAACGGAGACAGGCTACGTGGCTCGGCGCGCACAGGCTGTTGATTTTGCACAGCCTTGCGCGCACCAACCCCGGATTTTAAAGGATACACGCGGCTATGCGTGTATCTATTAAAATCCGGAGTACTCTTGTTTGCGCCTGGTGCACGAACAAAAGTACGCGTGGACATACTTTTTTAAAATCTACCCCAATGTTTGGTCACTGGTAATTAAGCAAAAGTTAAGACCTCCACTGGTGAATCGACCCTACCCTCTGTGTCAATTGAAAACCAAAAATTCTTTACTGAATAAGGCCTTAAATCATCAGTGTAACTCTTCTAAAAATGAAGGCATAATGCCACAAGGGGGATATGGTAAAATACATGAGTAGATTTTGGGAAATAAATTGAAATGACTAAGTATTTTAATGCTTTCTTCTCTGTATAAGTCAATGGTGGTGCCTATTTTCTGAAGTGATCTATATCTCTGCTCCGAAAAAAAAATGCATAATAGAAATTAGCATTTATTTCTCAGGCCTGCTTCACTGAAATTACCTGTAGGTTTCCAATAAATAATGCACTGTAGCATGTTTGCTTTCTGTACAGTATGCACCTGTTGTCATGGTGCTTTTCAGTCAATCGATTTCAGGGGCCGTGATTTATTTTCTAAGCTTCAATGGCTCACCCATGAAAATGGTTGAAGTTCAAAGTTTGAAGTCTGTAGATTACAATACCTTTTTATGTGTTCTTTTGTTCTGTTTTTCTCACCAACATTTAATAACCTTTTTTTTTTCCTCCTGTGAGATTCTCTGCCGCAGTGTACCCTCGTTTCAATGCTAGAATGTTGATTACCATCATCACGCAGTAATGTGCTAGATTACTGGCATAAAACTGCCTTTAATTTCCTTTCTGTGTGAATGCGTCAGAAAATAAGTCCTTAAAGAGTAGCTGTTGCACCTGTGGGAATGTAGTATTTGGATACAGTTTGGCTTCTGTTTAAATACAACATTTATTGTTTGTATGTGTCCACTCATTAATGTTTACTAAGAATTTGCTTGAACAGGATTAATGATTATAAGAATTCCTTATTTTACTGTTTATCCTCACTCCTAATTCTTTTTGTGACATTATTAATCTTATTATTTACATAGTGAACCCCAGGCAATTTATATAGTGAACATGTTTTAATTCTATCCAGTTTTTGAGACTCTAGTACTAGGTAGTATTTAAATGTTATAGAACATATACAAACACAGAAATATATAATAAAAGACACAGAGAAAACAAAGATAATTGTAATAATTTAAACCACATTTAAATGCATTGTGATCCATTTTCAGAAGCATTTAGCCAGATAGCTCACTAGTTATCCAGTAAATGAATATTTAGGCACTTATCCAGCAAAATGTTAACTGGCTATCTTATCATCTGGTTACATTTTAACCAGATAGAGTAGGGGTGTTCCAGGGCATTTCATGTAGGAGCTACTTTAGCCAGATAAGTTATCCGGCTAACTCCAATATTCAAAGTTAGCCGGATAAGTTATCTGGCTAAGGCCTGGATTTATCAAAATGCGATAAGTATCGCATGTGATAGCAAAAGGGGTGTGGTTTATGCTAATAGACAGTTTTTTGCAATTTGTGCCAATTACCTATGCAAAGAGCTAAGTCAGTGCAAATTGTGATAATGTTTTTAGATCTATTGTATTTCCTGCATACAACCACTGGGGGATAAGAGAAAGAGAGAAAGAGCCATAATAGCCTCTCCCTAGATAGGTATTTGTATCCCTATGGGAGGCCCACCTAGTAACTCGAGGTGAGGTTTAGGTATTAGTGTAGGGGGTTAGGGGCCACTTTGACATTCAACGTGAGACTTATGAACAGAACAATGGTCTCTTGTGAAGATTTGATGACCTTCGGAGTGAGGAAACTCACTCCAAAATGATTTTGTGCAAGGTTCTCTCAACCTAGCTTGATGGACACTCTACCTGGGTAACATCAAGCTAGGTGGAGAGAACATTGTACAAATCTCATCTTTGGGTGAGTTTCCTCACTCCGAAGGTCATCAAATCTTCAGAAGAGACCACTGTTCTGTTCGTACGCCTCACGTTGAATGTCAAAGTGGCTCCTAACCTTCTACACTAATACCTAAACCTCACCTCGAGTTACTAGGTGGGCTTCCCATAGGGATACAAATACCTATCTAGGGAAAAGCTGTCATGGCTTCTCTCTTTCTCTCTCTCCCCTACAGCTTCAAACCTACTAAAACAGGCCTTTCAGGAGACATCATGAAATACACTACTGAAAAAGGTGTAGTTGAGTCCATGCAACACTCCTCCTCTTTTTCAAATTTGCAACACACCATATGATATGGTGCTATCACATGCAATAAGCCCTTAACACATGCGAAAATGCCTTAGCGCATTTTGATAAATGACCCCCTAAGTTTGATCTTGCTGTAGAGCTGACCTAACGTTAGCCAGACAAAGTTATATAGTTAACTTTAAGATAGCCGGCTATATTCTAGTGCGGCTGCATTATGAATTTACCTCCAAAGATAGCTGGATAAGTTTATCCGGCAATTTTTTCTATCTAGCCTGTAACTGAATATGGACCTCCTAGTCTTCAATATATCTTGAAAAGTAGCAAAGACTTCTGATATTATTGTGGGTCTGACACTGACATGTTTAAGCTTTGCTTACATTTTTGTTTGCTGCACTAACCAGGGTTAAATTATCCCTGCATCTCTGCACTGATGGTACTTTTTTATTGGGTGTAAGCAATAAACAGAGGGAAGGCACAGGAGGGTGGTACTCCTAAAAAAAAAAAAAAAAAAGCTAGCATTGTGTACCTGTAGTTGGGATTACTTTTTCCTGTGGTATCACTTTGTACTTTTTCATATTAAATTTCATCTGCTATTCAGATGCCTCAATCTCGTAAAGTTCTTCTACAGTTCCTCACAATCCGCAGCTCTTTTAACAACTTTGAATAATTTTGTGCCATCTGCAAATTTGATCACTTCATTCATTATTCCCTTTATAGAACCTTTATGAATATGTTAAACAGCACAAGTCTCAGGCAACTAATGAACTTTCTCCATTTGGAACACTGGCAATTTAGTCCTAACCTCTGTTTCTTGCTTTTAACTAGATACCAGTCCACAAAAGGACACTGCCTCCTAGCCCATGCCATTTTATTTCCTGAGAAATCTCTCATGAGGGATTTTGTCAAATGCTTCTGAAAATCCAAATGCACTATATCAACTGGGTCACCTTTATCTGCATATTCATTTACACCTTCAAAAAATCAAATACATTTTTAAAGTAAGAATTTCTTTTATAAAACTATGTTGACACTTCCCTATTAAGCCACATAAGACGGGGGCCTTAATCAAGTTCAGGTCGCTAGAAAACTATTCTTGGCCATTGAGCAAAGGTTTACTAAGGAGATTTGGTATATTCCTTTAAGGGAGTATTATGAGAGAAAACTAGGAGTGGACTGGCCTATCTGGGGATTGGGCATGCACCGGTTTGCTGATATAGCTAGTCACATTGTTTTCCCCCAGCTCCTACTTTGTATTTCTGCTCTGTATTCCTGCGCTGTAGTGGTGAACAGCACCAGCATAGCTGACATGCAGACTATAGTTTATCTGATTCTTTCCATTGTGTTCCTCTAAAGCTGGTGGCTGACAACAGGTAAGCTGGCTCAACCACTCGTTTGCTTTTTCCAGTTGCGACACAACAAAACTGAAGTAGATTCATGGCTGGCCTCGCCTTTAAAAGTAAAAGAATATTGCAGCTGCTGTACTGCAGTCCTCATGGTGGCAGGTATGTAGTTTAGGCCCACCATCTTCCCATGTTCTCCAGTCACCAACACACCATCTCTCTCAGTAAATCAAAGTGTGAATGGTGGTTAAAAAAAGCCAGGAAGATGGTAGGCCAGTCCTGCACCAGAGCTGTGTCACTGTGGGATCAGGCACAGACTGCTCAATGGATCGTAGGCCTCTCCCTCAAGCCTCTGGCAGTTCTTTAATTAGACAGGACGGGATGAAGTAGCCATACAAAATTTTAGAAATGCAGAAAGTGCCCCCACAGGCCACAAACACTCTTGCGGTGTTTGTTTGTGTATTTTTTTTTTGTCTACATCCAATAACTACAAATGCATCAATGAGTATTAGATGAAAACCTGGCAGTGTTCCCATGCCAGCAGTAAAAGAACCTGTGGGGCATCACTGAGTAGTGATGCCCCACAGGTTTCCACACCCCAGCAGTAAGGAAAGTACCTGCAAAAGCAGCACCATTGGCTGGACCCAATGGCGACCTCGGAGAACACCTGTTACAGGTAAAGAACTCTGCTTTATTCTTAATTACATTTAAATAAAATAAAAAATCCTCATATTCATTCAGAAAACATTGATCCAGAGGAGCCATACTCTATCAACTAGGACAGAAACTCCTGTCTTCCTATTCAGTTCCAGAAATGGTTTCATATTTCATTTACATTACAATGCTTTTCTTGTATTGTTTGAGTTAGCTGTTCCATTGCATATGTATTCCATATTAAGGTTTATAGAAAGCAGTTGATGGCCTATCCGTTCATCTTAGCATTTAAACATCTAGAAAGTAGGTAAAGTGCCATGTGGTTGAGGGATGAGAATTATTGCTTTTGTCCTACTTTTTGTTATATCAAACTGTGGTTTAGTCTATGTTTATATTTTATATGTTTTCATTATATTGTATCGCTTATTTTAAATTGTAATCTGCTTAGCACAGAATCCATAATATATTGGACTTGGTAGTGTGTCCAACAGTGCTCACGCATGTTCCCCAGCCCGCCGATAGATAGCGCTATAATATATCGGGCTTGGTAGTGTGTCTGTCAGTGCTTGCGCATGTTCCCCAGCCCGCCGATAGATGGCGCACGTGGCTCCCTGGCCAACTTGGAGGCTCAAACACACAGTACAGCGGCCATGTCACAACACCAGCTACAAGAGGTACTCCTGGGGGAATTCGGTGCTACTGCGGAATGCAGATTTTGCGCAGAATTCCTCCTTCCCACAGATTTCCTCCCTCACCTCGCCGATTTCCTCCCTCGCCGGAAGACTATTCCAAACCGGAAGGACAACGGCCATTGCGGGACAGGCAGAAAATGGCAGAGAAGACCCTGGCATGCCGCGAACGGCTGCACACGCTCCGTTCGCGGTGAAGATGAAGGCCTGGCACGTCATTCGCAGCAAAAAGGAAAGGTCCCCGTGTGCCATGATTGACGCACCCGGGCCTTCATCTTCGGCGCGAACGGAGCGTGTGCCACGGGACGCGCTCCGTTCGTGGCATGCCGGGGTCTCCGCTGCTATTTTCTGCTCAAGGCGAAAATGGAAGGCCCCAGTGTGCTGCGAACGGCGCGCCGGGCCTTCATCTTAGCCACGAATGGCACCGGGCCTTCATCTTCTCCGCGAATGGCGCGGATCCCACGGCATGCCAGTAAGAGAGAATGTCTGTCGGGGAGGGGAGGGTGAGAGAGAGCAGGAGGGTGTGAGAGGGAGCATGGGGCGATGCCGGTGAGAGAGAATGTGTGGGTGAGAGAGGGGGGGTTACAGAGAGCATGGTTGGTAAGAGGGGGTGGGGAGGGTGTGAGAGAGAGCATGGGAGGTAAGAGAGGGTGGGTGGGGAGTGTTATGGTTTTGAGGTGCTGGAGTGGATTCTTGGGTACTGCAGTGATGGCCACTCCCACGGGGAGGAGCCCTGTGAGGAACCGCAGTACTAGGCTAGACTCCAGACACGCAATCACAGAAGATTTGTCTTTATTATACAGCTGAATGATACCACCAGAGGTAGCAGTAGTGAGGTGATCCAGTAGTAGCAGTCCAGGGGCCCTCGGCAGAGGGACCTGTTCCACAAAGGTAGATGTTAGCAGCACACGGTAGTACAGGGAGTTCCAGATGCAGGTTCCCAGTGCTGAGCTGTAGATGAGACAGACTGACAAAGGTTAGATTACTCACTAACAGGCCGATACAGTACAGTGTGCTCTGGCAGAGCGCAGTTAACCCGAGATTGGACGCGCGTTTTCGACGCACTAGCTTTACCCCTTATTCAGTAAGGGGTAATAGCACGTCGAAAACGCGCATCCATCCCCCCCCCCCCCAAACCTAATAGCGCCCGCAACATGCAAATGCATGTTGATGGCCCTATTAGATATTCCCGCGCGATACAGTAAGTAAATTAGCGCCTACCCAAAGGTAGGCATTAATTTCTGCCGGCACCGGGGAAGTGCACAGAAAAGCAGTAAAAACTGCTTTTCTATGCACCCTCCGACTTGATATCATGGCAATATTAAGTCGGAGGCCCCAAAAGTTAAAAAAAGTAAAAAATAAAAAATAAAAATTTAAAATGGGCCTGCGGCTCGCGGGTTGAAAACCGGATGTTCAATTTTGCCGGCGTCCGATTTCCGAACCCGTGGCTGTCAGCGGGCTCGAGAACCGACGCCGGCAAAATTGAGCGTCGGCTGTCAAACCCGCTGAGAGCCGCCGCTCCTGTCCAAAAAGAGGCGCTAGGGACGCGCTAGTGTCCCTAGCGCCTCTTTTTGCCGTGGACCCTAATTTAAATAAATTATTTTACTGTATCGCGCGATCAGGAGAGTGTTACTGTATCGGCCCGTAAGGGCCTTATTTTCTAAGGCTATTGCATGCTTGCGGTATCAGCGCAAGTGTAAAGGGGGTACCCTTTACATAAATGTTAAAATAAAGTCTTGCCTGATTCTGAAAGTCAGTATAAAGTGATTACAACTGTTATGAGAGAGCCAGGGGCAGTGACAGCAACAGGACAGGGGCTGAGGACAACACTCTGCTGTGCTACAGATGAAGGAGTCAGAGAGCTGTCAGAGGCTGAGGCTGGAGAGCTGCTGAGATAATGAGAGACTGATTGCTGTGATTGAAATAAACAAACAAACAACAGAGAGAGTATAAGTATCTGGGAATATGAAAAAAACAGTCTGAATTACATCTCCACTCAGATCTATCTACACAGAGCACTGAAAAGAGTTGTCAGTAGTTTACTCACTGTTGAAGCAGACTGAGTTGAACAGGAAAGAAATAAAGGACCCACATTATGAAGAAAAGCAGGAAATGCTGTTCTGTACTGTACATCCCCATCACAAGGGGGAGGAAGATTTCCTTGTTTACAGAAGTCACAGGAGACCCAGAGGGTGCAGTGAAAGGGTTAACTTTCTGATCCCAGGAGGCTGCATTGAACAGGAAACATGGTTGCCATTGTGGAGAGAAGAGGCTAAGGTGCTGACAGAGTTTGAAAACTGCTCTTGCTGGAGTGTTTTGCTCTTACCTACTCAGAGAAGAAGAGGATGGAAGAAAACTTTCCCTGCTGTGTTCACTGTCACTGATGAAACAGTCTGTAAAGTTTTGTTTTTTTTTAAGCTGTGCTGACACTCAGAATCAGGGAAGTCTAAGGGAGAGAGGTAAACAGTGCAGGCAGGTAGCAGTGTCAGTTAATGATGATGTCATGAACCTCTCTCAATTTCTGAAGGGGGGGGGGCCACCAATTTAATAAAAAATAAGGAAAATTAGCCCATGTTAAACTAAAATAAGATTAGCATCCAGGTTAGGGAAGGTTGATAACCTGTACAAATGTGGCAAACATTCTCTGAAAAGTATTTTAATTATTCTATTGGGAATAATTGTTTTTAGACACAGAGGTTGAACAAGGAAGTAAATTACTAGCAGAGACCTTTAAAGAAGAATGTAAGAAGTACAAGAAAATAAAACTAAGTATTCTAAGACCAACAGAATTTAAATGAGAAAAATATAAATTTTAGTCAACACTTAAGTTCATATTAAAAGGTATTGATGAATAAAGGAAAATTAATTAGTAAACAGACACATTTTTAAAAGGGAGGAAATGTTTCAAGGAAATAAAAAGAAAAGAAAAACCTTTCTAAAAAGAACAAATGGTATAGTCTGCCACCCCTAGTAAACATAGTATGTTCAGATACATCATCATCAGTTTTGTGTTAAGCCCTATAATCAAGCTTGTAGGAGAGGCTGTTTTTAGGGACACGTATCATCAGCTTCCTTAGATACGAGGAAAGAGGCCAGTGTAGGAGCATTAGAACTGGTAAAAGCACAAAGACTGAATTTAAAATCAGAGATGTTTTAAGAGTCAACAAACCTACCTAAAAATTAATAAGAACATCAGTATGTAGTAAAAATTAAAAAAGGAACCATCAGACAATATTAAAAGGGAGCAATAATTAGCTCCCAGGACTATTTGTTGAAATGACATCATCAAAAGCAGGGATAGCCTTGCAATAATAACAAATGACAGTTTATAGAGAAAGGCAGTTAGGAGTCAGCCCTTGAATGGAGAGGAACTGCTGATGGAGTTCTCTTCAATTAAGGCCTAATAAGTATAGGAAAGTAGAGATGGATAACAGAACAGCTAGGAATGATTGATAAATGTTTGAGAAGTGTGAATGAAATGATTTTCTTTACAATTTAAGGAAGTTTGTATTAGTTTAGTTAAAGTAATTTACAAGTGACTCCGCGTATTAATGTCACTTTAGTAAGGGATATAAACAATTGAATGAATGTTCCTTAATAGCTGTTCTGTGATTTTAAAGTGAGGGATAATAATTATTCTTTGTTTTAATGTAGTTAGTATGAACAAAGTGTCAATAAGTAAACAAAGACATTCATCTTAGGGTACATTACAGACTAAGCTTGCGGAAGATCAAGGAGCGGATTAGGGAGTTAGTATTATATTTTTGAGTTCTTTAAAGAGAGTAAAGTAGGAACAAGATTAAAGAAAGAAGAAATAACTGGCCAGCAACGAAAAAGCATCTGCAAGAAGAACAGATAAGTGACTTTGCATAAGAAACATAGTAATAGCCAGGCCTGAGCTCAATTCATATAACAAGAAGGAAAATAAAGCAAGGATTATCATCAAGCTACTATAGATGGACTTTATTATTATCTTTAGGGGTAACCTAAAGTAAAAAATAATTACTTATTCAATATAAGTTACTATATTATGTTGTTCTATATGATTCAGGTTATATAGAATTTCATTTATAACAACTGATTTGCTATAGAAATAATTTCTGTAGAAATAAAACCAATATATTACTATTACAATAGTGATATTATTCATTTATAATGTAATGGTAAACTATATTCCTGTGTATTTAACATCAAACTTGTTGCCACGGCTTAATTGACACCATTCGGCCGCTAGAAGTCTTCCCACAGGGATTAGTTTGCCAAGGGGTTTACATCATTTGGCCTAGAAGCCGAGGGTGTAGAAGTTTAAAAAACCCCTCCCATTACACAAGCGTGCGATAGCTGGAAAGCTTAGCGAAGGCCTGCACTAGCTACATCGGGACAGAGTCGGCCCCGGAAGAGGAGGAGTCAGGGAGTCACTGGGGGTGACTCCGTGAAGATGGCGCCGACAGCGAATAGGTAAGATGCCTTTTTGCTGCCTATTATGCGCTGAATAACTACACTTTTTATGGTGTAGATTTTCAGCGCGATACCGGCAGCGATCGCACCGCAGCGGTGGGATCGCTGCTGGCTAGCACAGGACCGCCCCTGCTTCTCCCCCCCCCCCCCCACACCCCCTTAGCGCTGGGATTCATTAAGCCTTGCGGCATTAGTGAATCCAGGCCTAAGTTGGTAGTTGTATTGATGGAGATCCTGACAGGCAGAAGTAGTTGGATTGCAGGCACCAAGGCAGGGAGAGCAGGCCTTCAAGGAGGGAGTACCTGGTATCCCAGATTGGCACCTGAAAGAAAGCATAGGGCCCCCGAGGAGTGGGTACCCAGGTTAGATGAATAACCCCGAAGGGCAGAGTGAGCATCCAGCAGCAGCACGGAAGCGGCAGAGTAGCTTAGACCGGAGGCATTCCAATCCTTGCTAACTTGAGCTGTTAGCAAATGAAGGGCAGGCTAAATACCCGGATGGCGTGACATCACTCGAGGGGTATGCCCCTGAGGTTCCTGCCATGACGTGAATAAAGACGTGGGTGGCATGCGCGCACGCACCCTAGGAGGCCCTCAGGAGAAACATGGTGGATAGCCTTGCCATGCTGGAGAGAGCGGCATGAAGACGCGGCAGCAGCCATCTTCCCAAGGCTAGAGGAGAGAGCAGGAAGAAAGGTGAGGCACAGAGGTCGAAGCCATCTGAGACCAACGGACGCAACAGGGGGATGCTTGAGTGTGGGTTTCAGAGAGAGGGAGCCTATATGAGGGGAGGGGGATGCCGGTGAGAGAGAATGTGTGTGTGAGAGAGGAGAGGGGGTGTTGGGGAGTGCGAGAGACAGGTTGGTAAATAAACTTTGCCAGCCCTGGCTTTAGCAAATGTGCCTCCACGTCCCTTGCCCTAGGTGAAAACAATTTAGTTTTTCCTTTTCAGCTAATGCTTCCATACAAGAGCATATGTGCCAATAAAAAGGCTCGCTGCCCGGGCGTAGAAAACGGGTACAGTTGCTAGTTTTAATATAAGCAGAATATAAATACTTTAAAATCAATAAATAAATAGATATGACCCGGGAGGTTAAGTCAAATGGGAGATGAGGTGAGGGAACTGAAGGGAAGGGAAGGAGAGGAGGGAGTCAGGACTC
Organism: Rhinatrema bivittatum; assembly: GCF_901001135.1. NCBI lineage: Eukaryota > Metazoa > Chordata > Amphibia > Gymnophiona > Rhinatrematidae > Rhinatrema > Rhinatrema bivittatum. The sequence continues at coordinate 109,684,407 of NC_042617.1, read as the reverse complement.
TGGGAGAGAATGAAAGGATTGACTGAGAGAGAATGGCGTGACGAAGGGAAGGAGAGAGTGATTGGGAAGGAAGGGGAGTGAGAGGGGAAGGAATGGAGTAAGTGGGAAAAGGGGCATGAGATGGAGAGGAGTGGAGGTGAGAGAAGGGGTGAGTCAAATGGGAGGGAAGAGGAGGGAATGAGAGGGGAGGGAATGGGGTGAGTGGGAAGTAGGGTATGAGGGAAGAGAGAGGAGGTGAGAGAAGGGATGAGTGACAGAGGGATGATTAAGGGAAGGAAAGGGATGTAAATGAGGGGAAGGAAGGGGTGTGGTTAAGAGAAAAGGGAGAATGGAAGTAAGATGAAGGGGTATGAGAGGAAGGAAATGGGAAATGAGAGAGGAGGGAGGGGAAGGCGTGAATGAGTGTGAGTTCAAAAGAGAATGTGAAGCAGGAAAGGGAAGGGGTGAATGAGTCAGATTTTGAAAGGGGATGTGAGCGGGAAGGGATGAATGAGTGGAAGTTTGAAAGCGGGTGTGACGAGTGAGGGCAGGGAAGGGAGTGAATGAGAGGGAGAGAACTCCCCTCACTCATCACACACCTTCCATTTCATCTTCACTCCTACCTTTCCTCTCACTCACTCCTTCCTTCCCCTCAATGACACCCCTTTCCTTCCTTTACTCATCCCTCTGTCACTCGCTGCCTTTTCTCACCTCCACTTTTTTCCTTCTTATACCCCTCTTCACATTCACCACATTCCCATATATATAAATATGAATAAATAGTAAGTGTGATTGTAAATGAGATGGAGGGGAAAGTCTGTGTGCCTCCTCTTCCTCCTCTCCTCACTAACCTACGACAATCTCAGCGTCACTGAAAATCAAAAGTTCCCAAGTATGGTAAATGGGACATTTCTTTACCTTTATAAATTTTATTATCCTTATTAATTATTGGATGTTATTTGCTACATCTGCTATTTTGAAATTTTTGGTGGGTTTTGGGAAATTTTTAAAGATTAAAGTATTTTTATCTTTTAATTATAATTAGTAAATGTTTTGAAATATTCTTCTTATCAGTATGGTTCACTGTTATAAATTTATGTTTTATATTTATTGCTTTTGTTTTATGAGGAATGGTGATGTTTCTGTTTTTCCATTGTTACAGGGTTTGGTTTGTAGTTTCCAGTTCAACTTTTGTCTGCATGTTTCTATTTATACTTTTTGGTCTCTTTGTTTTATATTTGTTGAGGGACTATCTGTGTTCTGCATTTGTGACTGAGTGAGGTATTCTGGTAGAGTGTGATTTCTGTGTAGGGATCTATAGCAGCCTGGCTTGTTCTGTTTTCCTAATAGGTGTATTGGTGTTTTAGGGTCAGATGTAATATTTGTAGTATTTCCTTTTCATAGGTAGGGTTGTTACTGTTTGAGTTTTGGCAGTTAGCACTGTTTTGGAATGGGAGGTTAATATATTGTATTTCTGCTTACTCTTGGCTTTCTGAGGGCCAAGCTTACACCCAAAGCACTTTACAATAGTACTAATACCATTTGGATGCAAAATGTCTTTTTTGCAAGATTTTCTGGTTAGTACCACAGCAGTGCATGTAAATGTAATATACATATATGTGATATTTTTAATCTCATAAGACTGTACTTTGAATGCCATTTCTTTTTATATAAAATCTCTCTTTTTAGGTTGGAAGGGGGTCACTTGTTCTGCAGGATGTCAGCCAGTTCTGGCTTGCTCAGCAGTAACCAGCAGCAGTGTCTTCTCTCAGCCACTATTCTCTCGCTGAGCTGAAACAACTGATGTGAGTGAACTTTGGTCACTTCATCAGCAGTATTCAGCAAGTTCTGTCTCTCTCAGAGGTAATCAGCAGCAGTCTCTGTAAGTTCTCTTTTTTAACTAGTTCTGCCTTTCTAATGGACCTTCAGCAGTAGTGTGAGTTCAGCAGCTTGTTCTTACTCTCTGGGATTTAGCCCATCAGTTCAAGCTGCAGGTGACTCTGGAATGCTGCATTGCTATGCTGCCACCTACTCTTCCATTGAAAACAGAAAATGTTCTCAAACTAGTAGAGGCAGGAATCTTGTTGAATACAAGTGCTTACTGAAACAGTTTAAAAATGGTATAGGAAATATTTAAAATTTGCAATTACAATGTTTGTACTTTCCATATATTTACATGTCTATTTTTAATTATTATTTTGTTATATTTAACTGGTCGAGAAATTTGTTTTAAAAGATATATTTATATATTTATCTGTTTTGGTGTAATTGGATACCCATGGGCCAGTATGAATAAAAATCCCCTGGGCTGATATTTTCCCACAATTTGCCCCTGGAAAGAACTACTTGGGGGAGTCTCCTTTGGGTCAATATAAGATGGTGCTCAGAGCGTACACCAAGGGCTGGGTTTACAACTGCTCCTTCTCTGCATTTCGGCTTGGAGATTTTTGAATGGGCAAGAAGAGGACGGGAGTAGTTAGAGCCTACCCACCTGCTGCCTCTTCACCTGTTTAGCCCACTGTAGAAACCTTCCATTTTGTTCAGCACCAAGGTATTATGTCAGGACCTTCTGGGCTTGGAAGTGTTTCACCTTCCACCCTTAGTGCAATGACTGTTTCCTTGAGTCCTGAGGCTGATTTTCTTCTTGAATGGGCCCTGAAGTCTCTGCAAGATATTGGATTGGGGTTATTAGAAGGGTATTGTCCATTAATGTCTCTCTTTATGTTGGGGGATGGTCCTACAATTGGGAACTATATTTTTTAAAAGTTTCCTAAGTGACCCCCTGGGATATTACATCAACGTAGGCTAGTGAGGCCATTGTTATAGCCCTTGAGACTCTTTGGACAGCAATCGTGAGACTGGAAAAAATCCATTTCTATAAAGATTAAGAAAGATGGTCTTTAATGAATGGTCTACACAAGTGATTGAGGAGCAGAAAAAGGAAATTGAGAAGGTTAAGACATCGTGTGAGAGGTTACATGATTGTGAAGGAGGCTTCATTAAAGATAACCAAATTTAACATTGTAAGATTGAGAACATGGATAACTATTCGAGAAGGTTAAATCTGAGATTCCTCAATTTACCTAATTGCCCTCTAATCTCCCCATTAGACGTGTTGCTTAAATTTTATGCAGAATTATTGAAAGTACCTAAAGGGTCTGTTCCGCCAATTTCAAAGATATTTTATTTGCCTAATCGTGTTGATGCTGTCTGTACAGATGCTTCTTTGAGACCAGATTCTTGATCTCAAGGGATTTTTAGAATAGTCCTAAACTGAAGTTACAAATAGAGCAACCCTTTTTGTTATATTTGTACTTGAGTTGGACAAGAATTGAGCATTGAAACAGTTTTCTTGTCTAAAGAGTATTCTTTTTTTTTTAGGTCAGAATATTGCTGTGTTCCCTGACATGTCTAGGGAAAAACCACAAAGAAGAAAGTTGTTTTTTGCAAAAAAAAAAGTCAAGAGTCTTAGCTCTAGGTGCTATTTTCCTTTTACATTTGCCCCGTAAATGTATTTTGAAATTGGATGGTGTGAAATATATTTTTTTCAATCCAGATCATTTGGAAGGTTTTTTTTAATCCAATAGGACTTCTCCCAGTGATACTGTATCAAAAATTGTTAATGAATACCTTCCTTTATTGTTTAGCCTTGAATATGTGGATACTTTTTTTCTTGCTTAATTTTTCCCCAGTGTGGTCTAATTAATGATGGATTAATGATGAGGATTCATTCTTTGTTTCTTTTTTTATTATTGTTTTTTCATCATTATTTTCAAAGTCAAGATTTCTAGATGTGTTAATTTTGAAATGTGAATAAAGAGATTAAACAAAAATATTGTAAGGGATGTTGTTTGGATCAAAAGCAAAACTGCACAGGAAGGGACTGCAAGATGTACACATACTCCAGATCTACTCTGTACTGGGGAGAGATGTGAGCAATGATGAATACATGTATTTTTTCTAATGAATGCTGTAATCGTAAACTGTTAGAATTGTGCTTCACATTGAAGCTTCAGTATGTATTCTAATAAATGCTGACTGTTGTTAATAATCAAGTCAAAAGTTGTAATACAATCATAAAACCCAGCTAAACATGTGTAACTCCTGAGCAGGACGGATCCTTGAACTGGCACCGGGGCACACAGAAAAGAGAGATGGATCCTTTCTGCCCAGCACACCTTTAAATTGTCACTGTCTCTCCACGGATAGCCTTTACCACTCTGATTTCAAAGATTTGACTTGCGGGACGAACAATAGTTGTTATACCTGTTTCTTACAATGCAAGCCCTCTTCCGTCCTTTCTACACAGCACTGATAATTATCACTGTCTCTGAATTCAATAAACACTAGGGATGTGAATCGTTTTTCAACGATTAAAATTATCGTCCGATAATGTTAATATCGTCTTAAATCGTTATAGAACACAATACAATAGAAATTCTAACGATTTATCGTTAAAAATCGTTAAATCGTGTTAGTGCGCACTAACTCGAGTTAGTGCGCACTAACAGAAAATGATACAAATTGACACTTTCCAGGTCAGTAAAGGTCAGTTAGGAATGAATATGTGTTCCTATTGGCAGGCTGCCCTCTTATCTATTGATGTTAACCAGGTTCCCACTGAGGTGATGGTTGGGGGGATGGGAAATGGAAATGGAAACTCAGGAACACTAACAGAAAATGATACAAAGTATTGACACTTTCCAGGTCAGTAAAGGTCAGTTAGGAATGAATATGTATTCCTATTGGCTGGCTGCCCTCTTATTTATTGATGTTACCAAGGTTCCAACTGAGGTGATGGTTGGGGGGATGGGAATGGAAACTGTTGGTAGTTGACAAAAAAAGTAATGTGATCAGTCAATATGACTAGAACCTGTGCCCTATTCCTGATACCAGGGGTGTTGTGATCTTCCTGCACTCAGTACCCTATCCCTGATACCAGTCTGAGACAGCTCCCTCCCTGCATTACTAGTGAGAGGCTGGCTTCACAGACAGGGGGGAGCTGCCTGACCCTCACTCCTGACTTCCCCCATGTCCCAGCTAGTGAATGGTGTGTGGGTGAGGGGGGGGGGGGGAGGATGCTGAAGTCTGAGACAGCTCCCTCCCTGCATTACTAGTGAGAGACTGGCTTCACAGACAGGGGGAGCTGCCTGACCCTCACTCCTGACTTCCCCCATGTCCCAGCCAGTGAATGGTGTGTGGGTGAGGGGGGGGGGGGAGGATGGTGAAGTCTGAGACAGCTCCCTCCCTGCATTACTAGTGAGAGACTGGCTTCACAGACAGGGGGGAGCTGCCTGACCCTCACTCCTGACTTCCCCCATGTCCCAGCTAGTGAATGGTGTGTGGGTGAGGGGGGGGGGGGGGGGAGGATGGTGAAGTCTGAGACAGCTCCCTCCCTGCATTACTAGTGAGAGACTGGCTTCACAGACAGGGGGAGCTGCCTGACCCTCACTCCTGACTTCCCCCATGTCCCAGCTAGTGAATGGTGTGTGGGTGAGAGGGGGGGAGGATGGTGAAGTCTGAGACAGCTCCCTCCCTGCATTACTAGTGAGAGACTGGCTTCACAGACAGGGGGAGCTGCCTGACCCTCACTCCTGACCTCCCCCATGTCCCAGCCAGTGAATGGTGTGTGGGTGAGGGGGGGGGAGGATGGTGAAGTCTGAGACAGCTCCCTCCCTGCATTACTAGTGAGAGGCTGGCTTCACAGACAGGGGGAGCTGCCTGACCCTCACTCCTGACTTCCCCCATGTCCCAGCCAGTGAATGGTGTGTGGGTGAGGGGGGGGGGGGAGGATGGTGAAGTCTGAGACAGCTCCCTCCCTGCATTACTAGTGAGAGACTGGCTTCACAGACAGGGGGAGCTGCCTGACCCTCACTCCTGACTTCCCCCATGTCCCAGCCAGTGAATGGTGTGTGGGTGAGGGGGGGGGAGGATGGTGAAGTCTGAGACAGCTCCCTCCCTGCATTACTAGTGAGAGGCTGGCTTCACAGACAGGGGGAGCTGCCTGACCCTCACTCCTGACTTCCCCCATGTCCCAGCCAGTGAATGGTGTGTGGGTGAGGGGGGGGGGAGGATGGTGAAGTCTGAGACAGCTCCCTCCCTGCATTACTAGTGAGAGACTGGCTTCACAGACAGGGGTGAGCTGCCTGACCCTCACTCCTGACTTCCCCCATGTCCCAGCTAGTGAATGGTGTGTGGGTGAGGGGGGGGGGGGAGGATGGTGAAGTCTGAGACAGCTCCCTCCCTGCATTACTAGTGAGAGACTGGCTTCACAGACAGGGGGAGCTGCCTGACCCTCACTCCTGACTTCCCCCATGTCCCAGCTAGTGAATGGTGTGTGGGTGAGGGGGGGGGGAGGATGGTGAAGTCTGAGACAGCTCCCTCCCTGCATTACTAGTGAGAGGCTGGCTTCACAGACAGGGGGAGCTGCCTGACCCTCACTCCTGACTTCCCCCATGTCCCAGCTAGTGAATGGTGTGTGGGTGAGAGGGGGGGAGGATGGTGAAGTCTGAGACAGCTCCCTCCCTGCATTACTAGTGAGAGACTGGCTTCACAGACAGGGGGAGCTGCCTGACCCTCACTCCTGACTTCCCCCATGTCCCAGCCAGTGAATGGTGTGTGGGTGATGGGGGGGGAGGATGGTGAAGTCTGAGACAGCTCCCTCCCTGCATTACTAGTGAGAGGCTGGCTTCACAGACAGGGGGGAGCTGCCTGACCCTCACTCCTGACTTCCCCCATGTCCCAGCCAGTGAATGGTGTGTGGGTGAGGGGGGGGGGGGGAGGATGGTGAAGTCTGAGACAGCTCCCTCCCTGCATTACTAGTGAGAGACTGGCTTCACAGACAGGGGGAGCTGCCTGACCCTCACTCCTGACTTTCCCCATGTCCCAGCCAGTGAATGGTGTGTGGGTGAGGGGGGGGGGGGGGGAGGATGGTGAAGTATGAGACAGCTCCCTCCCTGCATTACTAGTGAGAGGCTGGCTTCACAGACAGGGGGGAGCTGCCTGACCCTCACTCCTGACTTCCCCCATGTCCCAGCTAGTGAATGGTGTGTGGGTGAGGGGGGGGGGGGGAGGATGGTGAAGTCTGAGACAGCTCCCTCCCTGCATTACTAGTGAGAGACTGGCTTCACAGACAGGGGGGAGCTGCCTGACCCTCACTCCTGACTTTCTCCATGTCCCAGTCAGTGAATGGTGTGTGGGTGAGGGGGGGGGGGGGAGGATGGTGAAGTCTGAGACAGCTCCCTCCCTGCATTACTAGTGAGAGGCTGGCTTCACAGACAGGGGGGGAGCTGCCTGACCCTCACTCCTGACTTTCCCCATGTCCCAGCTAGTGAATGGTGTGTGGGTGAGGGGGGGGGGGGGACGATGGTGAAGTCTGAGACAGCTCCCTCCCTGCATTACTAGTGAGAGGCTGGCTTCACAGACAGGGGGGAGCTGCCTGACCCTCACTCCTCCGGGGCATTGTGATCTTCCTGCACACAGTGCCCTATCCCTGATACCAGGGGTGTTGTGATCTTCCTGCATGCAGTGCCCTATCCCTATTAATACCAGGAGTGTTGTGATCTTCCTGCACGCAGTGCCCTATCCCTAATACCAGGGGTGTTGTGATCTTCCTGCACACAGTGCCCTATTCCTGATACCAGGAGTATTGTGATCTTCCTGCACGCAGTGCCCTATCCCTGATACCGGGATGTGTGCAAGAAGATCACAACACCCCCGGTATCAGGAATAGGGCACTGCGTGCAGGAAGATCACAACACCCCCGGTATCAGGAATAGGGCACTGTGTGCAGGAAGATCACAACACCCCTGGTATTAGGGATAGGGCACTGTGTGCAGGAAGATCACAACACTCCTGGTATTAATAGGGATAGGGCACTGTGTACATGAAGATCACAACACCCCTGGTGCCAGGGTTAGGTCACTGTGTGCAAGAAGATCACAACACTCCTGGTATTAATAGGGATAGGGCACTGTGTGCAGGAAGATCACAACACCCCTGGTGTCAGGGTTAGGGCACTGTGTGCAGGAAGATCACAACACTCCTGGTATTAATAGGGATAGGGCACTGTGTGCAGGAAGATCACAACACTCCTGGTATTAATAGGGATAGGGCACTGTGTGCAGGAAGATCACAACACCCCTGGTGCCAGGGTTAGGGCACTGTGTGCAGGAAGATCACAACACTCCTGGTATTAATAGGGATAGGGCACTGTGTGCAGGAAGATCACAATACCCCTGGTATCAGGGTTAGGGCACAATTTCTAGTCACATTGACTGATCACATTACTTGTTTTGTCAAGCTACCAACTGTTTCCATTTCCCATCCCCCATATACTGTCAGTGGGAACCTTGGTAACATGAATAAATAAGAGGGCAGCCAATAGGAATACATATTCATTCCTAAACTGACCTTAACTGACCTGAAAAGTGTCAAATTGTATCATTTTCAGTTAGTGCGCACTAACTCTCGTTAGTGCGCACTAATCGGAAAAAACGATTTTTAACGATTTTTTAACTAAAAAATCGTGCCTAACACGATTTTCTTGCCCTGCCACACGATTTCTATCGTTAAGACGATATGGAAAACAATTCACATCCCTAATAAACACACTGAGAAGCAGAGTGTTTTCCAACTTCTTTTACCTGATAGTTGATTTGATGCCTGAATAATGTTTTCAGCTTCAATTCTGATTCTGATTAAAGTCAATAAATAATACGACAACAAGAAGAAGAATAAACTTGTGACCTGACTTATTCAGCAAAGTCTCTGAATTTCTCTGGAATCACTCTTTTTTGATACTTCAATTCCTTCATTTCCCAGTTACTCCAATTCCTCAGATTTCTCGATTTATCCCAAGTTAGGTCAATCCTACTTCACTGCCCAATTTTATTTGCCGGCTCTTCTGACTGTAAGTGGTTAGAATAGAGACCCACTGTGTTAGCGGCATTTAGTCCCAGCTTTCATCCTTTTATTAAACTTTTCTTAAACCCTTGGATTCCTTAAGCATTTCCTAATGATTATTTAACTCTCCCTTAATTTTTACCTGAATTAGCAGCAACAAAGTTTGTGTCACCTCTAGTTTCCTTCCCTCTGGTGCCACTGGCAAGGATCTTCTCCTCCAAACAAATTCCTCTATACCTCCAGCTTCTTTCAGGGTGAAAGACGCCACTCTCCCGAAGGTTTGGTTACTGAGTCCCGGGTACCAATGGCCATCAGCTCCCAGTGGAACAAAAATAGTCTTTGAATCCCAAAAGGGGAAAAATAAACCATGAGACAGAAAGGGTGGAATAAAACTTTCTTACCTCAAAATAGAGGATATAGTGCAAAAAGAGTTAATTCAAAAGTTAAAACTCATCTGCATCAGGTCACTATCAGGGCTATGTTCTGAAGGAGAGACAGCACACCGCAGGTCTTCCTTACCCCCAAATCTACTGCAGCAAGGGGTACTGGCTCTCACAGGGAAATCTCCCAAAATTGGATTAAAACAGCAAAAGCAAGCAGACGCACACAGGCCAACTGTAGGCTGACCCCCAAAGGGGAAATCCCATAAACAAGGAAAAATTATACAGAGGAGCAACAAGCTCCTATCTGCAAGAAAATCCAACTCAAAATCCATAGCAGGTCTGAAAAAAAGCTGAACCAAAACTCCATGAGGATAGATGGTGCTTGGGGATGATAAACAGCTAGGTGACCCCTTCTGCAGCTCTCTTTATTAATTCCTACATGAACCTCCCCAGTTAAATGGTATACTCCTTTAGGGAGGGAAACCAAAGGTTTCCTACACATGTATCAATTGCTATTCTTCCTCTAGACTCTGCAAAAGTATGAATAAACACTGATTAAACCGACTAGAATGGGTTAACCCCTTTTTAATATAGATGCAAAGTCTCACCATATCGGTTAAGCTACTTCTCTGTGAGATGAAACTCAGCTTCATGTTGCTAGATTATCTTTTTTAAGAGAGGTGCTTTATTCTAAAAGGTATAGGCCTCAAGGACAGATAGATAGATCACCATAAATAAAAATAAATAACAAATCTGATGCTACCAGAACCCGGATGGCACATTGGACAGTAATAACCTAATGGGGTCAAGCTAAGCCTGTTGGCACCTTCAAACAAATGTAAGAGGCCTAATGAGATTGTCACAGTAGTGAGTGGACTGGACCATTTGCTACAACACCCCACACTTGGTGTGGCCACAAAGGTGTAATCCAGGGTGTTAGTCAGTGAAACCCGAGAATATTTAGGTCAGAGGATTGGAATTGAGAGAAAAAGAGATGTCCAGTCTTTTCTACAGGAATTTGGGTTTGGGGTGGGGAAAATCATGCTTTCTGTCCCCATTGTTTCCAGAGTCTTATTTTGGTTACACAGTAAAGTCCTTGTGGTGGTATTGCTGGTACTACATGTTTGCTGATAAGACAGCATTCCACCTTTGGAAATGGGCGGTTTAAAAATCACCCACTCTCTATTTATTTATTTAAAAATATATATTCTGCACCATAAGAAAAACTAATAGAGCAGTTTACAATAAAAACATCCATTAAAAATCTAGAAACAAACAAACAAAACATAATCACCCTCTTCACTGCTAAACTGTTTACCCCTCAACCTCATCCAATCAATCACTAGAGAGTAACAAAGCCTTAATGTTTCTGGAATTCAGTTCCAACCACACTGCAATTAGTTGGAAATTTAATACAAATTTAAGAAAATATTTTCTTCAGTAAAAGAACAATTAAGCTGTGGAATTTGCTGCTACAGGAAGTAATCAAGGCTGGTAGCACAGCTAAATTAATTAAAAAAACTTTTTGGACATGTTTTTGGAGGGCAGATCTCTTAATAATTATTAGCCAGGTAATACTTTAGAATGATCATCTCTTACTTCTAGGAATAAGAAATGTGGAAGAGATCTACCTGTTAGGATACACCAGGAATGAAGATGCAAATAGAAGAAAAAAATAGCTAATACGGTAAAACAGGGAGATACAGCTTTTTTTTTTTTTTTGCTTTTTTTTTAAAGATATGTTGGCGATAGAAGTAGTATGCAGAGACTAATGAGGGAAAAAGCAGAATTACTTAAATATTTCTGTTCACTAAGGAAGAGTCAGGAGTAGGAACACAGAAAATGGGCACAAGTAGAAATAGAAGTGAGGTAAACTTCCAACAATTTTCAGAATGTTGAGCTTATGAGGAGCTAGCAAAACTAAAAGTAGATAAAGTGCTGGGACTGGATGGTTTATATCCAAGTATATTAAGGGAACACAGAGAAGTTCTGACAGCTCCACTAGCTGACCTTTTCAATGCTTCTTTAGAATAGTTCCAAAGGACTGAAGACAGGTAGATGTGGTTCCTCTTCACAAAAGTAGAGGAATGTGGAGGCTGGGAGCTAGTTAATCTGACCACTGTGATAGATACATTAATATAATTACTGGTAAAACAGAGAAATGTGCAGTTTCTGGAATCCAGTGTATTAAAAGATGTGAGGCAGTATGGTTTTACCAGAGATAGATCTTACTAGGGGGATATGATTAACTTCTTTGACTGGGTGACCAGAGAGTTTGCTCAGATGACAGTGTTAGATGCAGTGTACTAGGATTTCAGTGAGGCCATCGACACATGTCTGCATAGGTGACTATAAACTGAGTGCCATTGATATAGGTCTGAGGAAATTCATGCCAGGTTTTCCCTCCTACTTCCTCGTTTTAGGGTTGCTTCTTTTAAAATAACTCTTCAGAAAGCAGACTTCAACTTAACACAGGTTTGTTTGTACCTTTGGTTACTCTGTACACCTTCAGAGGTTGACAGCCCACCTCTCATATGAATATAAAAAGTTTTAAAGTAAGCAAGCAGTTTCAGTTACTGCTTTATTTTTAGGCAGTAGCCTTTCCTACCAGTTCAAGGACTTTCCCCAATTAGGCTGTCCTGTTTGAGTTCCTGGCTCTCCTTAGCCAGGCTTGCTTTTCTGGACTTGGGTGTCTGGTTAGCTTGGCCTTAGTTCCTTTGACTCTTTGCTTCACTACTCCTTGGTTTCTTCTCATCCGCCCGGGCTGTCACACATCCTGCTTCCTCCTAGTCTGTTTTAAGCTGTGAAGCTCCCCCCAGTAAGTCAGCAGGTTTCCATTTAAGGTGGACCCATCTAATTCCTGTTAAGGGTATCTTCCTCTACCACTTAATCTGTTACAGGATTCTTAAATGTTTGACTGAGTTAGAACTTGGCTGAGTGGTAGGTGACGAAAAGTAGTAGTAAATGGCGTTCATTCTGAGGAGAAGGGCATTACTAGAGGTGAGCCATAGGGATCAGTCCATAGACTGGTTCTATTCAACATTTTCTTAAGTGATATTGTGGAAAGTCTATCAGGGAAGGTTTGTCTTTTTGTGATGATACCAAAATCTGCAATAGGGTACACACCCAGAAAGGTGTGGAAACCATGAGGAGGGATCTAGTGAAGTTTGAGACATGGTCCAGAGTCTGGCAGCTAAGATTTAATGCTAAAAAATGCAGCCATGCATTTGGGCTACAAAAGTCCGAGAAAACGGTATAATAGAGGGAGTGAAATTCTTCTAAACATGAAACAAGAAAGTGATCTGGGGATGATCATATCTGATTATTGTAAGCTGTCCAAACAATTGGATAAGGTAACAGTAAAAGCCAGAATGATGCTTGGATGCATAGGGAGAGAACTGATCAACAGAAAGATGATATTGCCTCTGTGTAAGACCCTGGTAAGACCTCATTTGTAATACTGTATAGAAATCTGGAGATTTCAGCTTCACATGGATATAAATCGGATGGTATCGGTCCAGAAACTGGCTACTAAAATGGTGACTAGTATTCATTCTAAAGCATGTGGGAACAAACATAGATTTAAATATTTATATCCTAGGATAGACAAAAGATAAAAGAGTTATGTTAGAGACATTTAATTACCTCAAAGGTATCAATGAAGAGGAAGAAGGCATCTTTCAATGGAAAGGAGGTTCTGGAACTAGGGGTCATGGAATGAGAGTGAAAAGGGGGAGATTCAGGAGTAATTGAAAATATTTTTTTTACAGGAAGGGTGGTAGATGCATGGAACAGCCTTCCAGTTAAGGTGGTGGAGGCAAGGACAGTATTAGAATTCAAGAAAGCATGGGATATGCACAGGGGTTATCTGAGGGAGTGGTAGGAACTATAGAGCTGAGCAGTTGCTGTGGATGGGGAGACTAGATAGGCCATATGGTTTTCTTCTGCTGTCACATTTCTTTATTTTTATATTTCTACTTCCAAGTGACCCAGATTGGTCAGTGTGGGAGATAGGATGCTGGGCTCAAGGAAGCATGAGTCTGACTCAGCATGACACTTTTTTTTTTGGCCTAGTATTTCCTTCTTTCTCCTTATTCTTCCAAGTTATTTGGAACGAGGGCTTGAATCCTGGTACCATGAGCTGCCATTCATACCTACCATTGTTCCCAGTCTGGTCATTGCAACAATAGTCCTGAGGCTGGGAGCTATGCACCAAGGCTCCTTCTGCAACCCTGTATTATTGAATCTAAACCCAGCCACCATTTGTTGCCCTTATTGATGACCAGGACTCATCCCCAAACATAGACTGTGAATGCTGCCTTTGTAAAAACCCTAGCCCCCAAACATTCAGGATGCAGAGTCAAAGCAGGGACCCTCTGCATGACATCACAAAATACTGCCACTGAGCCACCGGGCCAGAACAGCATGGCACGCTATTCTTAAGCATGATTGACAAGTGCTAGAGAGTAATGATGATGACCCTGATCAAGCAATGATTTAAATGGAAAAGGAACTGAGAAATCCAACACGCTATAATGCACTGATCAGGTTTAGTAAAAGGCAACTGAAAAGAGCTTTCAAAGTCAATGCCAAACAAGTTTAGAAATCCCCTTAGATGACAAGATATGTACTGTAACATGTAATATGCTATGCTCTTAAAATGAGGCTAAAATGACAAGTTTTTATAACTGCAAAAATAGGATTAAAATGAGATTAAGAAAAATTTATTTTGTAATTTAATTATTTGAACATGTTAAATTCTGTTCAATATGATCTAAATGTGATTTGCAGCTGTATGTATATCATTGCATGTAATAGCCAAACATTGCTAATAAATTGAAACTCTATCATTCTGAAACCTCACCAGGATCTACAAGCAGTCTATTCACACTGCATACACACCAGTGAGGTGCTGGAGAGTGCCCCTCAGAGCCCCTTCTTAAATATTTTTAGGAAAACAAAGAACATCTCACCAAACAAAGAAGAACATGGTCAGAATCCTTTAATAATGAGCAGCATGTCACTGATCTATAGCAACAAATTCACAGTCACCAAGAAATTGAGTACTAAAATACTTCCTTTTTATTTTCTCTCCAGACAGTGATGGGAAACCTCCCTGTGTTCATACTTGTCAGCAAGGCTCTGGAGGGCCATCTTCACTCACCAATCTCCTTCTCCTGCTGGAGGAGAAGATATGTGGGCTGCAAAAGAAAAGTATAAAGTATTACTAGGCCAGGCTCTTCCCCTTTCACATATGGCAAAGTCAGTATATACACTATTAGGTGATGATGGCAAGTTCACATGAACTCACAACAGGGGAACTGTCAAGAGCATTGTGTAGTTGCAGGTAAATATAGACAAGGCCAAAAATGAGCCGCAATAGCAATCTTTCACAAACTGGCAACAAATTCCTACTCACCTAATATGCACACACATCAATAGAAACATTTAACCATCCAGATATCACACTGTTTACAGTGTTTCTATAGAGGAATCGCCATGCAGAATCATCAGGGTCTTTATAACCTTTCATCAGCATGAACCAGTTGGTATATACAAGTTCTGATGTACCTTCTACTAAGGGAAGTGTGAAGGATCCATGCTTGCTAAGCTAGATCAGCAGCAGAGTCCTTGCTGATCTGCTGATTCTTACTCCCTTTGTAAAGAGTGGAAAAGAATTAGAAAAACATTAATAAAATATTGTACAGTTAAACACTTTTATCCCTCCCCTAACTTCTCATTCCTTTATCAGTCCCCCGTCCCCCCCATTAGACCAAATAAAATAATACCCATCTCCTTACTAGACACATTTCACTATCTACTAATACTTACAAGGAAACCTCCTTGGGGGGAGGGGTGCACCAACAATACTTCCATCACCAGCTGTAGAAATGATGGGTAAAGACCAGGACAATGCTTTTACTGACCCTTCAGAACTTTTGCCTTATCAGAATATAAGAACATAAGATATGCCATACTGGGTCAGACCAAGGGTCCATCAAGCCCAGTATCCTGTCTCCAACAGTGGCCAATCCAAGTCCCAATAATCTGGCAGGATGCAAGCATTAAATAGATTCCATGCTATGAATGCCAGCAAAAAGCAGTGGTGATTCCCTATTAATTAATAACAGTTTATGCACTTCTTCTCCAGGACTTTTTCCAAACCTTTTTCAAACCCAGCTATACTAATTGCCTCAAGTAATGGACGGCTGGCGCCATCTTGTGCTCCTACCATGTGACAGGGGCCGACCAATGGCACCTGTAGCCCATGTGACATAGTAAGGGAAAGGCTATCGGCGCCATTTTGAATACTGGCAGCCAATGGCCCAAGTGCAGGAGATCGCTCCAGGACCCCTGCTGGACCACCAGGGACATTTGGCAAGTCTTGGGGGGACTCCTGACCCTGCCAGTATTCAAAATGGCACCAATAGCCTTTGCCCTTACTATGTCACAGGGGCTACCGGTGCCATTGGTCGGCCCCTGTCACATGGTAGGAGCACAAGATGGCACCGGCCATCCATTTCTTCTACCATGTGACAGGGGCCGACCAATGGCACCGGTAGCCCCTGTGACATAGTGAGGGCAAAGGCTATCGGTGCCATTTTGAATACCGGAAGCCGACAGCCTGAGTGCAGGAGATTGCTCCAGGACCCCCGCTGGAGCACCAGGGACTTTTGGTAAGTCTTGGGGGGGGGGGGGGCAGGAGGGTGGGCGGTTTATTCATCAGATATGTTGTATTTGTGGGGGTTCGCCATACGTTTTGTGACCCCACGTATACAACGAATAGGGACATATACGTTGTAGATTGCCAATACATCGAAAACAAATGCACACCCCTAGTATGAATTCTTCTTTAAAAGGGAAGAGAGACAAAGAGGCCAAGTATGTGCTTAAAGATGGGTTTATTGTACATATTAACAGATGATGATAATTAGATACAAATCAGGCAAGGCAATAAATTATGTGCATAAATTACCTATAGATTTGATCATAAAAACCTAAGAACAATAGAATATAAGAAGTTACCACACTGGGTCAGACTGAAGGAACATCAAGCCCAGCATCCTGTTTCCAAACAGTAAATAAATTCCATGCTACTAATGCCAGTAATAAGTAGTGGCTATCCCGGCCTAAGTCAACTTGATTAATAGCAGTTTATATACTTCTCTTTCAGGAACTTGTTCAAACCTTTTATAAACCCAGCCACACTAACTGCCTTAATCACATCTTCTGACAATGAATTCTAGAGCTTAATTGTCACTGAGTGAAAAAGAATTTTCTCTGATTTATTTTAAATGAGCTACTTGCTAACTTTATGGAATGTTCCCTAGTCCTTTTGTTATCTGAAGGAGAAAATAACTGATTCATATTTACCCATTCTAGTCCTCTCATGATTTCATGGACCTCTAACATATCCCCTGTCAGCTGTTTTTTTCTCCAAAATGAACTCTAATCTCTTTAGCTTTTCCTCATAGGGGATCTGATCCATCCCCTTTATCATTTTGGTCATTCTTCTCTGAACCTTTTCCAGTTCTGCAATATCTTTTTTGAGATGTGGCAACCAGAATTGCACACAGTACTTAAGTTGCAGTCTCACCATGGAGTGATATAAAGGCATTATGACATTCTCCGTTTTATTCACCATTCCTTTCCTAATAATTCCTAATATTCTGTTCGCTTTTTTGATCCCTGCAGCACACTGAGCCAAAGATTTCAATGTATATTGTCCACTATGATTCCCAGATCTTTTTCCTGAAACCACAACATGAATTTCTTTGTCCTCATTAAATTTCATCTGCCATTTGGATGCCCAGGCTTCCAGTCTTGCAAGGTCCTCCTTTGATTTGTCACAATCTGCTAGTGATTTAACAACCTTCGCTCTGCAGTTAATTTTCTAGCAATACTGCATTTATGAAGCAATTGCCATGCATAATTTAGTATTGGCTAATAAGTAAGGAGTTATGTATAATTTTGCATCACATTAGTTCATTTGCATAGTTTTAATGCATCTTTTTGCAAAAAGCTATGTTCATGTGAACATACAGTTTGGGGTAGATTTTATAAATCCACACCCGCGCGTACGGATGTTCGCACACTAGGCGCAAACAAAAGTACGCGGGATTTTATAAGATACACGCGTAGCCGTGTGTATCTTATAAAATCCGGGGTCGGCGTGCACAAGGGGGTGCACACAGCGTGTGCAAGCCCTGCACACGCTGCCCGTTCCCTCCAAGGCCGCTCTGAAATCGGAGCAGTCTCGGAGGGAACTTTCCTTCCACCCCCCCGCACCTTGCCCTCCCTTCCCCTACTTAACCCCCCCACCCCCCCCCCCCCGGCCCTATCTAAACCCCCCCCCCAACCTGTGTTTTAAAAGTTACGCCTGCCAGAAGCGGGCTGCTGGCACGCGATTCCCCGGCCCGGGAACCGTTTCGGAGGCCTCGGCCACGCCCCCGAAATGCCCCCCGGGCCGGCACCATGCCCCCCGGAATGCCCCGAATGTTGCGTCGGCCCCGACACGCCCTCCCCCCCCAACATGCCCCCGGCACTCCCCCCAGTGAAGCCCCGGGACGCGCATAAGTCTCGGGGCTTGCGCGCGCTGCCGAGCCTATGCAAAATAGGCTCGGCACACGCAGGGGGGTTTTAAAAGGGTTAGGCGCATAACTTATGCGCCTAACCCTTTTAAAATCCCACCATTTATGTGCACTAACAGCAATTTTGACATGATGTGGTTTAACACAGACAGTAACTGGTGGTGGTAATGCATGAGCAATACTAGCCATGTTTACAAGTTTAAATGCACTTTGGTACCTTGTCTTCAAGGACCTCTGCTGGGTAAATATTATTATCAAGGGCTTCTTCTTATTTGTTCTTTTTCTTAAGAAATTCTAAGAAATTTTCTTAGGACATTCTCCGTTTTATTCACCATTCCTTTCCTAATAATTCCTAACATTCTGTTCGCTTTTTTGATCCCTGCAGCACACTGAGCCAAAGATTTCAATGTATATTGTCCACTATGATTCCCAGATCTTTTTCACTCTCCTACTTTTGACTTGGTAGGTGGTAGAGGCTAAATCTTGATTCCTGTGCTAATGATACTAGGAATGTGCAAAGGGAAATAATTTGTTTAGGTTCATTAAATCATTTGGGGGGGGGGGGTACCTCAATTTGTTTCATTAGTTAAATAATGAAAGTATAATATTTGTTAATTCATGTCATTTTTTGTTTTCATTTTACAATAAGTCAATGGGGAAGTCTCCATTGACTTCACTGTAAAAGAAAAATGGGCAAGGGCCTGGCCCAAGGCTGGATCCCATTGCTGAAGCCCGGTTTGGAACAAGTTTAGGCTGGACATTGGGTCCCAGCCTGATGCCAGGTCCTGTTGCCAAGGCACAGACAATAGGCCTATGTCTAACTCTAGGGCACAGCCAAGGTCAGCTCTCATTGCAGAGACCTGAGCTAGAAACTAGGCCTTGGCCTGATGCTAGGACTTCAATCAATGCCAGATACTGATACTGAGAACTGGCCGAGACCGGGACCCATTGAAAATGCCAGTTCCTGGGCTCAGGCTTTGGCATGATGATGGAGGCTGGTTCGAGGCTGGGTCTTGATGCAAGGCCCCGGTTAGATGCTGGGACTCGGCCAAGGGTGGGTCCACTTGTCATGACCAGGGTTCAATGCTAGGGAAGAGCCAAGGCCAGGTCACATCGCTTAGGCCCATGCCTAGGTCCAGCTTCAATGCCAGGGTTCTGAGTTCTAACTGAGTTCTGTCACTGATGCCCAGTCACTTAACGTGGGTAAATCTTATTGACAATTCAATGGCATATATTATAGCAATTTTTAAATGCCACTTAACGTGGGTACAGTGCATTTTCACATGTAAGACCCAATTTTAAGTGTGTAAATGCTTCTGAAAATCAAGTGTTTAGCATGCACCTGACACTGGATTTCTAAGTTGTCTGCAACAGCCGTTATGCATCATGAATGAAACTTAAAAATATTTTAACTCAATTATTTCAAACACTTACCAATATTTAAAAAATCCATATTAATCTGTATTAATTTATTTTATATTTATGCAGCTTATAAATCCTAGTGTTTGGCTGGTGTTTTGCTCTGTTTTTAACTTTTATATATCTAACCATATTGATTGCCTGGTAATGGCAGTTTGTACTGATACCTTTGGTTTATTCTCACTGTTTTAGCATTTAATCTGCCTACTTTGCGGATCCCAGATTCCCTCCTGTACTTACTTAGTTACTCAACCAAGTTTGCTTATGGGGGATCCCATCCAATAATAATAGGAAAGGGTTGTCATGGCCCATTACCCTATTGTAAGCATGCTAGTGTTAATATGACCACAGGGGTTCTGCATTGCCACCTAATTGACTGTCTCCAGAATACTGCCAGCTTGTATCAGCAATCTGCTCAACTTTCTGTGCTGCTATTAAATGGTCAGGTCATTCGCAAAAAGATCCAGTGCTTACAGACTTGATAAGGGATAAAGCTCCCAATGTATTTTGTTTAACAAAATCTTGCCCCCCTTCTCTCAAATACTATACTTTTGAATCAATATTGTCTCCCTGCTATGTGGTGTTCTCTAAATCTTGAAGTAAGAGGAAAGGAAGCAGTCTATTAGTTATAACCAAATTGTCTCTGTAGCTGTCTTTGACACAAATGGAGGACATATCTCCTTTGAAGCTATTATTCCTTCCTTCTTCATTAAGTTGGAGCCTCTGTTTAGTCTGCGCTCCACCTGGTTCTCTGTCTGCTAAACTATTTATCTTTATTGATAGCCTCCTCACCACTAATCTTCATGTAGACAATCACTCGCTGTCAAACATTTTCACAGACTTTCTTTCATTCTATGCAGCTGGTTCATACACCTACTCACAAGTTGGGGAACACCTTAGATCTCATATTTGTATGAGATAGTAGATACTTGGTTATCTGATAGTTCTAACTATGCTTCTGCTACTGAGATTCCTTGGTCTGACAACGTTTTACTTAACTGCTCCATCACTCATCCCTTTGATGGTGCAATGGCCCCTCAGATGGTCTCAGAGCTTCGAGAAATGCTGAAGTGCTTCGCCTACATTGGTTACCCAGTGTTTTCCAGACTGGCAATGTGTCTCACTGGCAGTCCTCTCTTCATACATGACTGAATGCCATCACCCCTTTGAAATGTTTTGAGTAAAGTGGAGGCAATGTGTCCCATGGTTCTCCTCAAATTTATGATCCCTTAAAACAGAATTACTCAAACCGGAGCACCATTGGCATAAACATAAAGCAGATATGAACCTCTCTCTTTATGGAACTAAACTGACTGCTTTTAAAGCCTCTGCTGATCAAGCAAAACATGAGTAGAATGCCTCTGAGAAGACAGCAGCTGCCTCCCAGTCATGTGACCTTTTAAAATTGTTCACATTCTAACCACCACTCTTGTGCAGAACTCTCCCCCATCTAGTCATGCCACTTTTGAGTAGTTTGCCTTCTTTTTCCTCATGAAGATGTCTTGGATTATAAATACATTTTCCATCTCTCCATCGTCATCTTCTCTGCTGACTTCTTCATTAACATTACCACATTCGCCTGTACCTCAGCATGCTTCTGCCTCATGAACACAATTCTCTCTTACCTCCTCTGTTGAGGTGGCTTCTATCCTAAATAGGATGAAGGATATTCACTGTACCTTTAACTCTTGCTTCTTGGCCTTAATACATATCCTATATTCTGATGTTGGAGGATTTATAGCAAGCCTAACAAATTCTTCCCTTTCTGAAGGTTTGCTTCCAGCTGCATTAAAATCTGCAGTTGTGTTTCCTTTATTAATAAAAACAAATTCAGATCTTGTGGATCCAAGCAACTACTATCCCACTTCATCTCCACCTAAACTGATTAAAGTAATCACAAAAATAGTGCTTACCTAGTTACATCAAGTTCAACAAGCTTCTTGACAACTCTCTAGTTCGGATTCCATCTGTTCCATAGTACAGAAGCACTCCTTTTGAGCAGTTTTGATGCCATTCATCATGGGTTTTGACAAAGGTATCCAATTCATTCTACTTTTACTAGACATCTCTTCAGCTTTTGATACAATGGATCACGGCGTACTGCTTTTCCATCTAAGAGCCTTGGGGATTTCCTTCACTAACCATTCTTTTGAGTCACAAATGGCAATAATTCTTCTGATTTATATCTACTACTCACTGGTGTGCCTCAAGGCTCTTCATTCTCTGAAAATGTATTTAATATCTATTTGGCTCCTCTATGCCTAAGTCTGATACAACTAGACATTTTGTTTAAGTTGTATCCAGATAACATACAGTTCTTTTTTCCAATCTCTTTCTCTCTGGAGCTTACACTTAAGAAATTGTCTTTTTGTTTATCAAAGATTAACACCTGTCTCATAGCCAATAAATTGGCACTGAACATTAACAAACTGAAATTGTATTATCATCATGGGCTCTGCTAACTAATAGTCCTTTCAGTTTTCCATTTAATAGTTGTTTTATTCCCATTAGATTGCATGCCTGTGACCTTAGAATATTGATGGATTTATCCTTGTCACTACATCTGCACATAAATGCTGTAGTTCAGTCATCATATTTTAAGTTATGGCTTTTGTGGTCTCTTAAGACTTTCCTCAGTCACTCTGACTCTCATACAGTCCAATCAATTATCCTTTCTTTTCCTGACTACTGCAATGCGCTATTAATAAGCCTGACACAGTTCCACTTAAAGGCATTTTAGTTGATGCAAAACTGCTGCACACTTAGGGGTAGAATTTATAACATGCATGCATGGCCTACATGTGCGTGCGCTACCCGGCACAAGCACATATACGCCCGATTTTATAACACGCGCGAGCATGTTATAAAATCTGGGGTCGGCGCGCGCAAGGGGCTGCACAATTGTGCACCTTGCATGCGCCAAGCCGCGCTGCCTTCCTCCGTTCCCTTCCCCCTAGCTTGTCCTTCCCACCCATTCCCCTAACCTTTCCCCCCAGCCCTATTCTAACTCCCGAAAAGTTTTATCCTACCTTTTGCGCCTACCTTCCCACCCCTTCCATTAACCTTTCCCCCCCAGCCCTACTCTAAGCTCTCCCCCAAAAGTTGTATCCTACCTTTTGCGCCTGCCTCTAGGTAGGTGCAAGTTGCGCACGCCGGCAGGCTGCCAGCACATGATCCCTCAACACAGCGGCAATGGCCGCTGTGTTGCAGGCCTCTGGCCCTGCCCCCACCCCATCCCGCCCCCGGACCTCCCCTTCCCTGCCCACGCCATGCTCATTTTGTAAAGCCCCGGGACTTACATGCGTCCCGGTTCTTTATGCATGCCGCCGGGCCTTTTTAAAATAGGCCCGGCGCACGTAACCTTTTGAAAATCTAGCCCTTAATCTCTGGCATCTCTTTAAGGGAACATATTATGCCCACTCTGTTTAATCTGCACTGGCTACATATAATGTGGAGGGTAAGATTTAAGATCCTTACTTTCATATTTAAAACCCTTCATGATCTGGATCCTCCTTGCCTTCAATCTCCAATCCAACGATATTCTCTGAAATGCTCCCTCCACTCTTTTTCAAAACATTTGTTAGACGTCCCTTCTCTTAAGTATGCACACTTAGCCAAGTCTAGAGAATGGATTTTCAGTATAGTAGGTCTCACTTTTTGGAACAGCTTACCAGAGGAAAACAGATCAAAATAAGACTTTCCTCATTTCAGAAAACTCCGAAAGGCCCACCTTTTTACAATAGCCTTCTCAATTTGATACTGATTTTGCTTGCAAAGTGTTTTCATTTTTACTAGAATAATTAATATATTATTGTATAATTGTTGTCTGACTTGTCTTTGGTGCACATTCATTGTGTATTTGTTCTCTGTTTGCTGTGTATGTCTGGTGGATCAGCAGGCTATAAACCGTTTAAATAAATAAATAAACACAAGAAGATTATAATTGTAAAAAACAAATAGATTCAATCAATCATTATAAAACATCATAACTACTATAAAATAGCAATAATCATAAGAATGGGTGCAGAGCAGAACTAGGACAGTTCATATTACAATCCAAAATGCATAATAAATATATTGATATTTTGGTGTCACCTCAGCAAAACAAAATCCCTTCAACTGCTAAACACTTCTTCACATCCACTGAGCAAGCTGAGACACTATTGAAGGAGGATGTAACATACTTGGGAACCATCAGGAAATACAAGCTGGATATTCCAACCAAGTTGTTCCTCACTTTTTGGTTTTGATGGGAACATGAATCTCATGTCTTCTGTGCCCAAAAAAAAGAAAGGCTAGTCTACTGCTCTCCTCTCCACCATGCACTTTGGAAGAAAGTGGACAGCAAAGAAACCCTGCTGTTATTCCAGACTATAACAAAAAGAAAAATAGTGTGGACACAGCTTAGACCACTTAACAAGGATGAGTATCTGCCAGGGGAAAATCAAAAGGTGACTAAAGACCCTGATCTTGAGCAGGATCGACATTGCGGAGATTGCAAGCCTGATGATTTGGCTGGGGCAGTACCCTGAATGAATAGAAAGAAGTGACCAGAAAAGTTGCCATTTGGTTTTGAGAGAGCAAGTGATTGATGCTATATAAGGAAGTATATACAAACACTAAAAAACTGAACAAGACCATCAAAAACTACGATGGTGGCACTGAATTATAAGATCCTATGCCACCACAGAAGCCCATCAGACAGTGTCTCTGGATGCTGCATTATTTGTCCCAGGTCATGAGATAGAAAATCATGGAAATTCTGTGATGGGTGCCAGCACTTTGTTTGCATAAAGCACACAACTACCCTCAAGCTATGTGAGGACTGCCTTTGACTTGGAAAAGTAAAAATCATGAGGACTGGTATTCCATAGACTATAATCATCCAAAGTTTGCATTTCTCAAGTATTGATGTTTTAAAGAGTTTTACTGTTAATTTATTTTTTCTTACTTCTCATGTTTTGGTTCTTAACCTTAATTTATAGTTAATTTATTCATGTTATGTATTACTAATAAAGACTTTAAATATTTAATTTAAAAACATTCTGTCGATTTTATTATCATGTGCATGTGATTAGGGCACATAATTGCCCCATGATATGAGTAATATGTTTTTTTGGGTACAGAGTTATCACCCTCAGTACGAGCAACAATTATAAAATTAAAATACAAGTTGAAGGTTAAGGTTCAGCCAAACTCAGCCCTTATATTGTTTGTGGGCACACATAATTGTATCTAAGTACCAGAGGAGATAAAGGCACTGCTCCAGTTCTAATTTCCAGAATTCTGCTAGCGAAGGTGTGAAACATTGAAACCTAGTTACTGATGGATTTGTAAAACTTTCAGGTGGGTTTAAGCTCAGAGCCTGCACTTTTACCTTTTACATTGGCATTTTCTCCATACTGAGAGCTTGTAGGCTCTCTTTTCCAAATATTGGCCTTAATATTTTTGGACCATCACTGCCAGTGTGTTCATACAATAAAAAACACTATCACTGACCTTAATCCCCCCCCCCTGCCCCCACCCTTCTTTTTAATCCTACAGAGCTCTGTAGAAACTGGCAAAGTGGATTCTATCCCTAGCCCTTCTGGGGGGTTTGTCCATCTGTTCTATTTCCACTCTCATACCTTGAATAATTTATCTTTGATGTTTTTTGATGACTTTTTCTTTTAAAAGCCTTTAAGGAATTCTCTCTCACTTCAATCTGAGCCAACTTCTCACTGCTAAATTCAGCTGAGTGATGTCTCAGTTTGAAGTGTTGTGATGCATGGTACCACTGTCAGAGGTGATATTGAAGGGGGCATGGAGGACTTGCAGTGAACTGTCTAACAGGTCAATACCCTTTACTTGCCCAACTGTGCTTTTTGTTGCTTTAATCTTCTGTTGCATTGGTGGGCTGCTCACTGCAAGGATGCTGGTGCACCCACTCATGCGATGCTGCTTGGTGTGCTGACAAATCTCTGCATCTAGATCATCCAATCATTCCTGGACTGAAGCTCCAGATCTTTATGTGTGTTGTGTTGTGGACCGGCATGGCAGTCCATTGGTATTAAAAAAACAGCATGGAAGATAGTCTAACAAAGCCAGGAAGCACACAAAACAAAATGTAGACCAGTCACCTTAGATACAAGGATGCCTTTATTTATTCAAGGTGGTATATTATCATGGGACAAACCATTTTGTGCCACCGGGATGAAACATTAGGTGCCTGACTCAGCCCAAGTTTCGCCCAAGTTTAGGGCTGCATCGGGGGCTAAAAATCATCAAATGTTCTAATCAGTGTTTTAGAACAAGTATGCAATCACTAAATTCTGTATATAAAAACATATATTAAAATCATAGATACAAATAAACCAAAAAATTATTGTTAAAAAATAATCAATAATAATTAAAAATACATTGTTATAAAAAGTAAAAAAAAAAATGTTAAAAAGGAGCACAAGGATACTTATCAGGAGGAGCAATAAAAGCTTTCATCCATGTTTCCACTAATACTTATATAGAAGGTGAATTGTTGTGATGGAGGAAATCCGGATGTGGATCCTTAGGCCGACCGACCCGAGGG
The DNA here is from genome assembly GCF_901001135.1 of Rhinatrema bivittatum. Lineage (NCBI taxonomy): Eukaryota > Metazoa > Chordata > Amphibia > Gymnophiona > Rhinatrematidae > Rhinatrema > Rhinatrema bivittatum. Next base: position 109,658,566 of record NC_042617.1, on the reverse strand, counting down.
AACAGTCGGTAGGCAGAACTCCCACTGGGCAATTGGAGCTTCACCTGGAAACCCGTGACTCCTCCAGAGGAGCTGTGGGAGCCCGGGTCGCTAGGACTTAGGAGTCTTCGCCCTGGAAGTCCGAGGTCCCCCCAGGAGGAGCCCGTAGGGACCCGGACCGCTGGGACTTAGGCGAGGACGAGGAAACCCAGGAGTGGAAAACGAACCGGAATCTTGGCAGGCGGCGAGCAAGCAGGAGTCGGGGTCACGAACCGGAGTCGAGGCAGGCTGAAGACAAACAGGAGTCGAAGTCACGGACCGGAGTCAAGGCAGGCTGAAGACAAACAGGAGTTGAAGTCACGGACCGGAGTCAAGGCAGGCTGAAGACAAAACAGGAGTCGAAGTCACGGACCGGAGTCGAGGCAGGCTGAAGACAAAACAGGAGTAACAGGAACGATGGCAACTAGCTCTTCGGAAGAAGGAACCTCGTTTCAAGGCAAGGAAGGCTAGGAACTGCAGGGCTTAAATAGCCCTGCAGCGTCTGACGTCAGGAAAGGGAGGAGCCGTGCTTTCCCGCGCTGGGCCCTTTAAAAACAGGGCTCTGCCGCGCGTGCATGCCTAGGGGGCGGGGCTAGCCGCGGGAGGATGCCGGCGGTGGAGAGGGAGCCGGCGCATGGCGCCTGAAGGCCTTGCAGGCCCGCGCGGGGTCGGAGCGGAAGGAGGGAGCTGCGGCCGGGGTCCCGAGTCCGCGGATCGCGGCAGGGCTCCAGGACCCGAAGAGGAGGTAAGGCCTCGGGCGCCACCGTGGCGCCTGAGACCGCAACAGTACCCCCCCTCTTACGCCCCCTCCGCCGAGGGCCAGGTTTCCCGGGATTGTCCAGATGGAATTGAGTTAGCAATGATTTGTCCAAGATGTTCCGAGCTGGTTCCCATGAGTCTTCTTCGGGGCCTCACCCCTCCCATGCCAGCAGGTATTCCCAGCGATGGGCATGGAAGCGAACGTCCAAGACCTCCCGAACCTGATACGTATTCTCCTGAGATGCAGGTGACGCTAGTGCGTCTGTGGAAGGATGGTGGAATCGGGAAAGTACCACCGGTTTCAACAAGGAGACGTGGAACACGTTATGGATGCGGAGTGAAGACGGAAGGCGAAGTCTGTAGGATACTGTTCCTATACGCTCCGCAACTTGAAAAGGCCCGCAGTATCTGGGAGCCAACTTACGAGAACGGTTAGGTAGTTGGAGGTTCCGGGTGCTTAACCACACCTTGGTACCCGGCAAGAAAACCGGTGCTGGACGTCGATGACGGTTAGCAAACTGCTGGGACTTTCTCGCTGCAGTGGTCAGTTTGAGTTGAATCCCCTTCCAGAGATGATGCACTTGGCATGCTGCGGTTAAGGCAGCTGGTGATGGAATGGGAATAGGAAGCGGTATTGGAGGCCTTGGGTGGCGTCCAAACACAATCTGAAAAGGTGTTTGTCCCGTGGCAGCATGGGTATGATTGTTGTAGGCGAACTCTGCCCAAGGCAGAAGAGAAACCCAGTCAGTTCCCTTTTCGGAGATGAAACTACGGAGGAAGGTTTTAAGAGTGCGGTTCGTGCGCTCCGTCTGGCCATTAGACTGGGGGTGAAATGCCGTGGACAAATTTAATTGTACCCCAAATTTCTTACAAAGGGCACGCCAAAAACGGGCCGTAAACTGTGGCCCTCTGTCTGATACGATACTCTGTGGTAGTCCATGAGCCCGGAAGATGTGTAGGGTAAACAAGAGCGCGAGTTCAGGCGCAGAGGGCAGCTTAGGCAAGGGTACCAGGTGAATCATCTTAGAAAAGCGGTCTACGGTTACCCAAATCACCGTATTCCCTTTCGAGGGTGGCAGATCCACTACAAAGTCCGTGGCTATGTGGGACCATGGTTCCGCGGGAACAGGCAGCGGCTGCAGGAGCCCCCAGGGCCAACCACTAGGCGGTTTTTTCCGGGCACATACTGGGCACGAATCCACATATACTCGCACATCTTGACGAATTCGAGGCCACCAGTAATAGCGGTTGAGCAGATCGAGCGTCCTCTCCCTGCCGGCGTGACCCCCCGAAAGGGAGTCGTGGGCCCAGGCTAACACCCTCCTGCGGTCTTTGCGAGAAACCACAACTCGTCCTAGAGTGGAAACTGTGGTACTGGCTACCTGGATTCTAGCGGGATCAATGATGTGTTGCGGGAGGTCTTCCTTTCCCTCCTGAATTTCATAACGAGAGAGCGCATCAGCCCGTACATTCTTCGAGGCGGGACGATACTTCAGTATGAAATCAAAACGGTTAAAGAAAAGGGACCAACGTGCTTGTCGGGGATTAAGTCGTTGAGTCTGGTTGAGGAACTCCAGGTTTTTATGATCTGTATAAATCGTGACTGGATGAAGGGAGCCCTCCAACCACTGTCTCCACTCCTCCAGCGCAAGTTTGACAGCCAGCAACTCCTTATCCCCAATGCCGTAATTACACTCGGCTGACGAGAATTTTTTGGAAAAATAGGAGCAGGGTAGGAGATGCCCGGAGGTAGAGACCTACAGCAATGTTAGAGGCATCGACCTCAACAAAGAATGGGCGTGTGGGATCCGGGTGACGTAAACAAGTATCCCAGAGAAACGCCTCCTTTAATTGTTCGAAAGCCTCACAAGCCCCCTTAGGCCAAAGACGGGTGTTTGCCCCTTTCCGAGTTAGCGCGGTTAAAGGTGCCACCAATCGAGAGTACTGGGGAATAAAGTGTCTATAGAAGTTAGCAAACCCCAAAAAACGTTGCAACGCTTTAAGCCCCTCAGGACGGGGCCACTTCCTGATGGCGGACACCTTACTGGGGTCCATCCGGAAACCGGTAGAGGACACAATATACCCTAGGAAGGGTAACGACTCTTGCTCAAAGAGACATTTTTCAAACTTTGCATACAAATGATGGTCTCGTAAGATCTGGAGTACTTGTCTCACATGTTGCCGATGGGAGGTAAGATCCGGGGAATGTATGAGAACATCGTCCAAATAGACGATCACGCAGGAGTGCAATAATTCTCGCAGAATCTCGTTCATTAAGTGCTGGAATACGGCGGGAGCATTGCACAGTCCAAACGGCATCACTAGGTATTCATAATGGCCGTCCCGGGTGTTGAACGCCGTCTTCCATTCATCCCCGGGACGGATTCGGACCAGATTGTATGCGCCACGGAGGTCCAATTTAGTGAACACTTGGGCTCCTTGGAGCCTATCCAACAATTCCGGAATGAGGGGAAGCGGGTACCGGTTCTTCTTGGTGATAGCGTTGAGCCCACGGTAATCTATGCAAGGCCGCAAGGCTCCGTCCTTCTTAGCAACAAAAAAGAAACCTGCTCCGGCGGGAGACTTTGAAGGGCGGATGAAGCCCTTAGCCAGATTCTCGGTGATGTATTCTGACATAGCCCGGGTCTCAGGCTGAGACAACGGGTATACCCGTCCCCGAGGGGGAGTAGTACCCGGGAGCAACTCTATCGCACAGTCAAACAGTCGGTGTTGCGGTAACAATTCTGCTTTTTCTTTGGAAAAGACATCCAGAAAATCTGCATACGGAGCCGGTAATACCGGAGAGGTGAGAGCCAGCGGAATCCGTTGGAATCTTTTTGCTTGGAGGCAGGATTGGAAACACTCAGAACTCCACTGGGTAATCTGAAAGTCCTTCCAGCGAATTACAGGAGAGTGTTTTTGGAGCCAGGGTAAACCAAGGACCACCGGATGTACAGCTCTCTCCAAAACTAACAACGAAATCTCCTCTGTGTGCAATAAGCTCGTCTGCAAAATCAACGGAAAGGTCTCTGAGGAAATGCATCCAGACAAAGGAGTACCCTGAATAGAGGTTACCCGTAAGGCACTAGTCCTAGATCGTGTAGGAAGATTCAGCTGTTGCACCAGGTCCTTAGTAATGAAGTTGCCTCCTGCCCCGGAGTCGACTAGGGCTTGCGTGAGGAAGGAACCACCGGGATATTCCAAGGTTACCGGTATGGTACACTGAGGAGCAGCGCTAAGGCAGCCTAGGGGACACTCCTCCCTTACACCTAGGCGCGGGAGTTTTTCGCCCGTTCCTTACACTGTGCAAGGTAGTGGCCCTTACCGCCACAGTACAGGCACAGCCTCAAGTCGCGGCGTCGCTGCCTTTCTTCGGGTGACAATGACGAGCGGCCCACTTGCATGGGCTCGTCCGAGGAAGTTGCTGGTGCAGGTGCAGTTCCCCGTGAGCCCGAGTTCGAGATCCTGGGAGTCACGGATGTCAAGCGTCGAAAAGGGCGCCCCTCTTTCGCCCTCTGCTGCAAACGCCGATCAATTCAGCCCGCCAAAGTCCGCGTTCCTTGCCGGAGCTGAAGTAACTCTGAGGTAGCGGAAGCCTGTCGTGCTGGCTCATCAAAAGCCGCTTTGAACTCTTCCACAAAACGGTTAAAATCCCCCAGCGCTGGATCATTATTCTCCCACATGGGGGAAGCCCAGTTCAGGGCCCGTCCGTCCAAAAGGGAAAAAATGTACGCCACCTTGGTGCCATCTGTAGGAAACTGGTTAGGCAGTAGTGCAAAGCGCACATAACATTGGTTTAAGAACCCTCGACACGCCTTGGCATCCCCGGCATAGCGTGAGGGCGCTGGAAGCTGCGTAGGGGACTGGAGGGTTACCAGTGGTACTGGAGCGGGTGCTGGTACCGGAACAGGTGCGGGCGGCTCGGCATCCATGCGAGCGGCCAGCCGCTCTACTGTTGCAGCCAGGGAGTCCAGGACCTGCTGTTGCTGAACCAACCGCTGGGCCAAACCCGGAATGGCCTGTAGCCCGGCGAGGTCTGCCGGATCCATGGCCTTGCAAACTGTTGTGATGGAGGAAATCCGGATGTGGATCCTTAGGCCGACCGACCCGAGGGAACAGTCGGTAGGCAGAACTCCCACTGGGCAATTGGAGCTTCACCTGGAAACCCGTGACTCCTCCAGAGGAGCTGTGGGAGCCCGGGTCGCTAGGACTTAGGAGTCTTCGCCCTGGAAGTCCGAGGTCCCCCCAGGAGGAGCCCGTAGGGACCCGGACCGCTGGGACTTAGGCGAGGACGAGGAAACCCAGGAGTGGAATACGAACCGGAGTCTTGGCAGGCGGCGAGCAAGCAGGAGTCGGGGTCACGAACCGGAGTCGAGGCAGGCTGAAGACAAACAGGAGTCGAAGTCACGGACCGGAGTCAAGGCAGGCTGAAGACAAACAGGAGTTGAAGTCACGGACCGGAGTCAAGGCAGGCTGAAGACAAAACAGGAGTCGAAGTCACGGACCGGAGTCGAGGCAGGCTGAAGACAAAACAGGAGTAACAGGAACGATGGCAACCAGCTCTTCGGAAGAAGGAACCTCGTTGCAAGGCAAGGAAGGCTAGGAACTGCAGGGCTTAAATAGCCCTGCAGTGTCTGACGTCAGGAAAGGGAGGAGCCGTGCTTTCCCGCGCTGGGCCCTTTAAAAACAGGGCTCTGCCACGCGCGCATGCCTATGGGGCGGGGCTAGCCGCGGGAGGACGCCGGCGGTGGAGAGGGAGCCGGCGCATGGCGCCTGAAGGCCTTGCAGGCCCGCGCGGGGTCGGAGCGGAAGGAGGGAGCTGCGGCCGAGGTCCCGAGTCCGCGGATCGCGGCAGGGCTCCGGGACCCGAAGAGGAGGTAAGGCCTCGGGCGCCACCGTGGCGCCTGAGACCGCAACAGTGAATGACAAAAACATCCAGACAAACTACTTATAAATATGTCTGGATGTTTGGAATCCAATTCACAGAATCTTTGATTTTGTCATTGTTTCCTGCTATTGACTATTTGTAAATATCTTTACTCTCTAATTTTTGTTTTCCGCCATCATCTGTAGTGCATATGCTTACTGTTTGTACCATCAGAGTTTTTGTAATACAGCTTGGGCCGGATTTTAAAAGCCCCATGCGCATAAATCCAGCCAGATTTATGCGCGCAGGGCACTCGCGCGCCGACACGCCTATTTTGCATAGGCCACCGGCGCGCGCATAGCTCCGGGACACTCGTAAGTCCTGGGGCTTCGTAAAAGGAGAGGGAGGGGCGTGTCCGGGGGCATGTCCGGGGGTCAGGAGGCGGTTCGGGGCGGGACCGGGGGCATAGCACCGGCCCGGGGGGCGTGGTCAAGGCCTCCGGACCAGCCCCCGGGTCGGGTGATGGCGCGCCAGACACCCCCAAGCTGGCCAAAAGTTCCTTTTGGGTCGAACGAGGGTCCCGGAGCGAACGCGCGGGGAATCACGTGACACCGCGTCACTCCGACGTGGCGCCGACGTCACGTGCTCCTCGCAAAGGAGTTCAGAAATGGCGTCCTGACTCCTCGCTGGACCACCAGGGAGTTGTGGTAAGTCTTTGGGGGGGGATTAAGGAAGGTGAGGGGTTTAAATTTTTATTTTGGATCAACAATCGCGATTTCCAACTTATTCAACATAGCTATGTTGAATAAGTTAGAAATCCGATCGTTTTCGCCTCATCACTTTTTTAAGTTAAAAAAAATAAATAAGTAGCATTTTACATTTAAGTTCAAAACAAATGCACACCCCTAGAATCTAATGATTGTGCACTTGTTCTAAAACACTGATTAGAACATTAGATGTTTTTTAGCCCCTGATGCGTCCCTAAACTTGGGCGAAACTCAGCCTGAATCAGGCACCTAATGTTTCATCCCGTGGGCACCGAATGGTTTCTCCCGTGATAATATACTACCTTGAATAAATAAAGGCATCCTTGTATCTAAGGTGATTAGTCTACATTTTGTTTCATCTGTGTCCATTGGTAATAGACACATCTTTTTGTCTTCCTAAGCTCCATTGGAAAGGAACTGGCAACACCTTTTATGTGCTGGGGTTTTATTGTGTCCTTGGTTGAGGTAAAGATATTGTCCGGCCCCTTTAAAGGGCTTGGTCTTGTAACTAGCCTGGACAACTACTTGGGTAGCATGTTTCATTTACACTAAAAGCAATTAAGAGGCAACTGAATAACAGCAATAATCAAGCTGGAATGTTTTCTCTCAGTTTTTATTTCTTTCCCCCTTTCCTTTTTTTTTCTAATAAGTTTGTCAGTGTTAGAAGTCTGCTGGGGTGTAAAAATGAGGGGGGGAAGATAGGGTGTAAATAGCCAGGCATTACCTGCAGAGCCCAGAGCAGATTGACAAGAAAAGTCACTGCCGGAGAAGATCAACTCACAGTATCTCTACCCTGACGATGACGGTCTGTAACCGAGGAGACCTGCTTGCTGAAGCTTGCCAGAAAACCAGCAGGGCTGCTGGGACTTGAAGCTGGGAGTCAAGAGAGGTCATACAGGCAGTTGAGCACACAGATATGCGTAAGAGGCATAGTGCGGTAAAACTGGAGCTGAAGCCACTGAAAACGTCAGCAGTAACCTTTGTGACTGGGACTGGGGCAATTATAACCCCTCTAGGTGAGTGGGATTTCCAGGTGGCAGTTGGCCAAAGAAGGAAAGAGCCATGATGAAGAAAATTGCAGCTGCACTGATAGCTCACAAGATGATCTTCAGAGAAGGGTTACTGTCTTCAAGGTTGAAGATGGGGCTCATGCCAATTAAGAAGAGATGATGTAAACTGTGACTGGGGCTGCTGTTGCAGAAGGGGATGGTAAGCGCAGAAAGAAACATTGACTCCGATTGCAGAAGTATGGATATATGAAAAAGATGATGATATGTGTATGGGAGGGGGATCAATAGTGACTTATGTAGCCACAGCTGTCAGTCCCCTTTAACCCCTGTTCTGACATGTTATTTGCTGTGTTTATCCAGGTAGCAGGAGAAACTGTTGCTGGGATTGATTGCTCCACACTGGCCCTGCCCAGGGACCACCAACTCTTCTCTCACACCCGGGGGGGGGGGGGGGAGGGAACTGCTAAGCAGATGCTGGCTTGCAGTCATTTGCATCCAGGTGGAGGCAGGGTGACCTGTAATGCAGCAATTTTGTGGCCTCAGACATCTTAATTCTCATCAGACCCAGCTCCTCTAGCATTGCCATTCAAGTCTCTGAAAGGAAATCTTAAAAAATGATTGTACAGACAGCTTGGAAACACTTTAAAGTGCTGAATTAAATATTTGGATTTTTAGCCCTCATTTCCAAATAATGCTCAAGGCAACTTACAATATTCAGCTACAATATTTATTTATTTATTTATTTACTTACTTATTTAGAATTTTTATATACCGACATTCATGAAACATATCACATCGGTTCACATTTAACAGGGTGATAAAAACATTTAACTGAAGAGTTAAGAAAAATACAGTTACATTTTAACAAGGGTTGTAGAACTGGGTAGTGAAGGAAGAATACAAGGTCAGATGAATTAGTAGCAATATGGGTCAATTTTAAAAGGAGCACTCATGTGTCATGTGTGCGCGGTTCCCAGTGCGCACACATGAGCGCACTGATTTTATAACATTCGCGTGCCAGCGCGCGCATGTTGTAAAATCCAATCACAGCGCACACATGTGCGGCGACGCAATCAGGCCTCCCCTAGTTCCTGCCCGGACCACTCCAATTAAGGAGTGGGCTGGGAAAAAACTTTCCTATACCTAACTCTATCCTTCCTCCCTCTTCCCCTCTCCTCCAGGCCCCCTAAACCTGCCCTATCACAAATTTTTTTATTTTAATACTTACTGCTCCTCTGGAGCAGAAGTAATCTGCGTGCGCTGTCCGGCTGCCGGCACACACTTCCCCGGGACAGTGGCTAATGGCACTGTCCCGGCCCGCCCCTCCCCATCCAGACCATGCCCCCTGGCTGCCCCTTCACTCTCGGCCGGCACTTCTGCGCGTTCCGGGATTTACGCACATGGCCGGGCCAGTTGTAAAATGTGGGTGGTTCGCGCATGGCCCGGCCACACACGTAAACCCTGAAATTTATGTGTGTAGCCCCTTGAACATTTATTTGTATGTGCTTCCCCTAAAGAGCTTACAATCTGAGGATGTACCTGAAGAAACAGAAAATAAAGTGATCTGCCCAAAGTCACAAGGAATATCTGTCAGGGAAGTGGGAGTTGAACACTGATTTCCCTGGCCACACATTTTTATTCACACATCTGTTGAATAAATACAGAATAAAAGTAGAATTGTTTATAGAGAGGCTGATATTCAGTACCAGTTATCTGACTAAGGGCTGGATTTTCTAATGTCGCAAGGCATAGTGAGTCCTGTGGTAACGGGGGGGGGGGGGCAAAATGGGGGGGGGGGGTGGTCCAGTGATAGCCGGTAGCGATCGCACCTCCGCGGTGCGATCGCTGCCGGCATCACGCCAAATAACTACACCATAAAAGGTGTAGTTATTCGGCGCACAACTGACAGCGATAAACAAGTGTACCTTTCGCTGTCAGCGAAGTCTTCGCAGCATCAGCCCCGGAGCCGCCCCGACTCCTCCTCTTCCGGGACCGACACCGCCCCGACTCCGCCCCCATCTTGGTACTGCAAGCGATAAGGGACTTTTCGCATACAAAACGTCCCTTATCGCGTGCGATCCGCTTGGTAAATGACCCCCTAAGTGGTGGATGGGAATTGTGAGTTTCAGGGAGGAGCAACTTATCCATTTTACTAAGCCAGAGAAGTAGCAATATTTAAACATTCGGCTATGTTAAATGGATAAGTTAGATCTGCTCTAAAGTTAGCCAGATAAGACACATATCCCTTATAAGTTAGCCAGATAAGCCTTATCTGGTTAACTTACTTATCCAGATTTTTTTGAATAACAAGCCCAGGATGCATAATATAATATACTAAATAAGCTATCTTCTTTCCCAGCAAGAAATTTTAAGGGGGTTGATAAAATGAAATAAATAATAAACTAATGAAGAATGCTTATTCCTAAATAACAGTTTTCATAGTACCTAAATTATCCAGTGCAGTATACATGAAAAACACATATGAGCTTCCTGTATAATGTGAGAACTACATTGTGAATAAAAAATGAATAAAAACCATATTGCATGTTTATCCACAGTTACACAAAAATAACTGACTCTATGCACAGCTACCATTTAGGACTGAATTTTCAAAGCCATTTTCTCACTTAAAACTTGGTTCTATGCACATAAATGGCTGTTACAAAATAGCCCTGGGCCCAATGAATGTAAAAGTGTGCATGTAACCCGATTTTGCATGTACTTTCATGTAAACTCTGAGTAGGCGTTTCAGAGAGCACAGCTGGTGGGGGGAGGGAAATATGACATATGTGCAGTTAAAATGCCATATAATGTTTAGGGCTAGTCCATGTTTAATTTCAAGGTTTCTGGCATGAAAGTAGACTGTATAGTACAATAAATAGTAAATGATACATAATTTGATTCTACAGGGAAATGGAGAGAAGAGAGAGAGATATTTCATAATATTTTTAACTTACTGTATTTTAAAAAATGTATCAGTAATTGTGCACTCACATATATGTAAAAAAGATAGCTAGCTAGATATCTGGAAAAGGAAGAAACAGTTGATTTAATCATTATGTACAAACGACAGGCAACTCCGGTCCCCAAGTCCTACAAATCTGATTTTCAGGGTATCCACAATGAATATACATGAGGTATGCAGTGCTTGCATACAATGTAGGTAGTGCATGCAAATATATCTCATTCATATTCATTGTAGATATTCTGAAAACCAAGCCTGTTTGTAGCAGTCAAGGACCAGAGTTGCCTACCCCTGATTTATACAATACAAATATTTTTCTTGCCAGCTACAGCAGCAGCAACAGCAGCAGCAGCAAAAAAAAAAAAAAATTGGTGAAATCCTCAAATATGGGCAACTAGCCAGTAACCTCAATTACAAGCAGGGTAGTAACTGTTTCCAGTATTGCCAGAAACCTGCAAATACTTGACATCATTTAGCGCTTGACTTTTTGTATACATTCTTCCATAAAAGGGTAAACATAAATAATACAATTTCATAATCAGAATATTACAAGGCCAAATGAAATTACATTGTCTGCTTTCATTCACTATTGATGATCTTTGTATGATGCAATTTTGTCTTCACTCTTTCCATTACTTCTGAGCTATCAGGATATCACTTACTTGTGGATAAATGGCCTATCTGCAGGCAGATCAGGTAATTTCTAATTTAGCTATACATGTATAGATAGAAAACGATTGATGGAATTATTTCGTATCTGTTGCAAATACTCCAGTATATACTGGAAGACATTCAATGCTGTATCTGTTGCAAATTTTCTTCAGTATATGCTAGAAGAAATTCAATATTGTGTATCATTCAGTCCTTCTAAACAGTACTGTATTAAGTATTTGTTAAAACGGGTTATCAGTACAGCATAATATATCTGTACTAAAGATGATATAACATTTTTTTTTCATTAAATGTAATTGGATCCTTGCTTTCTCCATAGCTGTTTCATTTGTCAGTGGGATTGAATGCTTGGTGTTAGCTCGTAGGTACCATGTCATTGTCACACTGGAGTATAATTCCTGTGCTGAAGGTTTCCCTTTCTGCAAAAGCCATATATATTGCCTATTTTGAAAACTGATTTGAACACAGAAAGATGCTTTCACTGACAAGTAGGACATTTGAAACATTTGTGTCTGATTTGTATAATTGATGACATTGTTCTTTGAGGGTGTCCATGTGTTGCCTTTTCAGACCTCTATGGACACTTTCCACGATACTAAAATAAATACCATTTGAAAATCCTGTTTCTACTCTCTCTGTGACATATTACGGCAACTCTGCTAAACAGCAGTTGAGATCACAAGCATAAAAGGAAGAGTTTACAATGGTTGAAACCACGGAGCAGACTTCTAGGGAAAGGTGTCATGGGCACAGTGGAATCCCAAGGAAGAATTTGATGATGAAGCGCTGGCAAAGGAAAGGGCACAGATCTGAGCAAATTATGAGAAGAGAAAGGCTTGAGGATTGCACAGGGCAATGCCTGGGAGCAGAGTGGAATTTAAAAATAAAATGTCTGTGGGAAAGGCAGATCAGAATATTTGGGTGACACCAAAGTTATTACTCACAGAAGGACATTTTAGATTAATATTAAATACTGCATCTTCTATGGAGTGTGTGGGGGGGGGGGGGGGGGAGGGGAACCTAACTTTCGGATTGTGGGCATAATGCTCCTCTGGAGATATGCCTGAATTTAACACCGTGTGGGAGGACACAGAAAGAGATGAAGGCTGAGAAATAAAGTGAAAATGTGGAGTGCAAGATTTTATATGGTAATCTAGGGATTTGAATTATCTGTAAAAATTTATAAAGAGAACACCACAATGAGAGAAATGCATGGTCGTGCTTTCCAAATTCAAAAGACATGGAATACATAAATCCCTAGAGTCTCCTACAGAAAAATTGGACTGAAGCTTGTCACTGACTTAAATTGTTCAGAATGTGAGTCAACTGCTTCTTTAAAAACATAATGAAAAGATGCCTACGATACATTTTAACTTATAATAGCAATACCCCCGTCCCTCCCCCAAGACATTTCCTATCAGTTAATGCCCTGTTGATAAAGGAATATTGCTAACTAATCATTACCTCAGAGGATACATAAGATGCAATCACTGGCTGTATCCCAAAACTCCTTTCAGCTATGCAGTACTACTGTATGCACAAGCAATAAACAGGCAGGTCAACTCCAGCATTGATTTTGCTCATTTTATAGATTGGAACACCTGCTTGGGACCCTGTGTTGCACAGAGCTAAGTTAAATGGTTAAATATAGAACAGTACCTGCTATAGGGGCTTGGGAGCTTAATCCAACAAAATGATGTCTGTCCAACAGCACCCCCCCCCCCCCCCCACACACACACACATGCACACACATACATGCATGTGATTTGTTCCCTACACCTTAGCCATTTATGGACAGACAAACCTTTTTGTCAAGCACTGATCTGATGACAGGTTTTTCTTTTCTTAATAAAGAGAAACAGATTATGCTTCCCTTCCCCTAATGGAACCTACTGTGTATTTTTCCAAATAACTGCACCCACTGCCTTGTACTCCTCTCAGAGAGAAACTAGGGGGCAACACTTTAAACTCAGAACTATTGCTACATGTAGGGACAGTCTGTGAGACATGGGTTTCAAGATCCACAGTTTGCTTTTGCTGCTTGTTTATAAATGGAGCAAATTAATCATTTTAAACAAACCACCATGCAGTTTACTAATCTGATGTGTTTTGTTATTTATATGTGATCATGTAACAAAGATTGTAATAAACTATATAATCAAGGACTTAAGTACTGTGCAACATGTGCTTCACTAAATTCCCCCACCCAGCCCATGTGAATTTAAATGATTGAGATCTGCACCAGGGCTTTCCCCTCTGCATAGCCCAAATGTCCTTCCTCTTTCAGGAACCTGTAAACAAGTTGTCCATAAGTCCTGCCATCATCTTCAACCTAAAATGCATCTCTTAAAATATAAATGCCATCAGAAAAATTCTTCTTTAAGAAAAATCAAATGAACAGTATACCAGTATACACAATGTTTGTAAATGCAACTAGGCTTCCAAAATTAGGCACTTAGTTTAAATACCTCACTAGGAGGGCTAGCATTCAGTTTGTCTGGGAGCAATAAACACTAATATGCTTGGAGGAATTTAGCAGAGAAAACCTGTCTCTGTAAGTGCAGTATCCTGCTAATTTCAGTATGCTGTTTTATTGTATTATTGCTTGAATGCAAACAGCAGTAATTATTGTTCACTTACCTGACTACATGCGAGATCCACTCAATAACCCCTGTACTAGTGATGAGAATAAGTGAACCATGCAAGCATTAAGCCTTTAATTGGGGCTACTTTTCCTTTTCCTTTCAACTAAACTGAATTACTCTACTTGACCAATACATAGGTTGCAATATAACAGAGTGATTAGAGCAATATTACATTCAGTACTTCTTATGTATAACTTCAGAACAGTTTCTAAACAGATCTGAGAAACCAGCATAATAGCTGACTAAAATTACAAATAAGGTATATAATCAAACATTATTGTGTACTTCTTAAATCACATTTTATTAATACTAAAGCATATTTTGACAAAGTATAATTGATATGCTTATAAGTATGTGACACATGCATAATTTTACATAGGATTGTTCAAGAGTGTTACTATAGTTAATCTGGCCAGTTTTCTGTTTATATACCATTAATGCAGCATACTTAAAGTCATTTCTAAATGAATTCCTAATCATTGTATTGGTATGTCTCAAACTATGTTTATAACCACATGCAATTTATATTTTGTTACTGCTGGGAAATGGTTCTTAACATTACAAGATTTACACTGGAGGATGTTTTCCAGGTAATTGGTTGGTGGTCTAGTAACAACATAGGAACCTCTTGTTTAATCCAAGAGGGGCTGACCTGATTCACGAAGGAGAGGAAATCTTTTCAAGTGGTATTTTATAACACGTCATTTATTCGGAAAAAACTTCTGTAATGAATTGCTTTGTAGCAGGTGAATTATTTATATCTGTGTGTGTGTGTGTGTGCGGGGGGGGGGGATATATGGATTGTTTAATATTTACCTTTTTGCAATATATTCCTATAGTATAGTGAAACGCATTTAATATAAATATTAAAATGCATACTGATGAAAAGGAAGATATTATTTGGTAAGCTATTTTGTTGCGATAAGAAGCCTTTGGAAAATATTTTGTACCAAACAAATAGTGCACATAGGTATCTGCAAACTTGCAAAGCAAAGATTGAAATTAAAGTGAAAGGATTGTGATAAATATCACACACACCAGGCACAAACACGCAAAAAAATGAAAAGAGGGTATTACCTTTCTGACACCACTAAAGCCATGTTTTGAAGCAAGTTGCTTGGCTTCAGCCTCTCCTCCCCCTTTATGCAACTCCACCAAATAATGATTAGTGAAGGTAGCTCTTTCTGCAGATGCAAAAACAATTGCACAGAGCAAAAGAAACCCAGCAGTCCTCCACTCTGTAACACATCTTCTCTTCATCTTTCTCTTTTTTTTCCTCCTGCGACTGCTGAAGGAAAAGGAGGCTAGAAACAAAGGGAAACAGTATGGGCTGGTTTGGCCAGTTTAATCACTGAGCTGAAAGGCACGGCTCAGTGTGTGCTTCGTGCATCTCGCTTCAGGATAAGGAGCGGTGTAGTGAGATGCTGCGCTGCTCCTGGGATGATTCGGTTACGTGTGTGTAGATGTGATGCTGCTTTGGATGCTAAATCTGCATTTCCAGCTCCTCCTCATCTATAATTCATCGGCAGCTGGGGAAGTGTAACAGCCTCGGTGACACAGGATAGGGCCCCAGCCAACCATCTGGGTCGGAGGTGTAGGCACCGCCCCTCGATGATACACCCCCCTGTTCGAATGCTGCTAGGTACTAGTGCTCTCAGAGGCAGTGCACTGATTCAGCACCCTGGAGAATTCCTCCATTTCTTGGCTTTCGAGGACTGGCGAAGGAGAGCTGTTCCGTCAGGGAAAAGCCCCGAGGAGAGACCTCTGTAATCAACAGTGATGTCATTATGTTGCAACCATCATCTTAAGAAGGTAGTGCTTCTTAAATACAAGGAGAAAATAATAAAATGATTTTGTGATTTTCCACTTCTTGGTTATTAAAGAAAATAATAAAATCAAGGTTTCTTCTCAAATACTTTTGTTTAGGACACTGGTTCCCAAAAGTGGGGTCACTATGGACCCCTTAAATTATGGGCAATTTATGAGCAAAGCATGGTTAATTACTTGTCCTAAGAAATCCTTGCACTGCTATATATTTTATATGAAACATCAGCAATGTCACATTGTCAGTACTAGTTTCCAGGCACTGCTGCCAGCAGAATATCATCCTACCATACAACTCTACAGTCAATGATTTCCTCCAAAACCCATGCCACCTCTTTTATATCTTCCTGAAACATTTACCATATATCTGCCCAAAGCAACAGTAATACTGCAGCTAGCCCCTCGAACTTACCTGAATTAACTATTTCAAGGTCAAGCCCTCTTTCCTCCACCCAGAGCAGCAGTGTAGACAAGAATGCACTCTCACCATGAACACTAGCAAAGTTTCATGGCCAGTCAGCTCCATCCCCAACCTGAAGCAGAAGTACCACCATGACTTACCCACATTTCAGAATCTGCAGTACCATAGAGGCTGACCCTCTCTTTTTCCTTTTCCCCAGCATGGCAAAACTATCACAGCCTTACCTCCTATCCAGCACACAAGAAAATCAGTATTGATTTTCCTCCCTACCCATGTAAACAGCACTATTATACATAGCCCACCTCCTCAACTGGAGTAGTAACTCTGATAGGGACAGACCTCACCCTCCCACACACAGATTAGCACTACAGAATTATCATAACTAGAAAGCACTGACCTCAACCCTCAAAATTATCACTGTTATAGCAATGCCTACTCACTGCTGAGGCTGACCTGCCTTCTCTAACCACCTCTGAAGAAGTAACTTTGCCAATTCAGGTATTTCTCATATCCCAAGCAGCAACAATTAGCAATGGATTTCTTGCTTTTTTCACCCTTTCTTTTCTTCACCAAACAGCAACACCCTCAATTAAGTCCTCAACCTTTTTTTTTTTTTTCCTCTAAACAAATGAAATAGCAGGAGCAGCAAGGCTGGCTCTCTCTCATTACATACAAACCAAAGCAGGAACACTACTTAGTCTGGTGTACCCTTCCTCTTTTACCTTAGAGTACCCTGCTCTTTAGGTGATGCATTATTCTCTCGCACCATTGATGAGGCTTAGTAGGGGTGTGCATTCGTTTTGAACTTAAATGTAAAACGCTACTTTTTTTTTTTAACTTAAAAAAGTGATGAGGCGAAAACGATCGGATTTCCAACTTATTCAACATAGCTATGTTGAATACGTTGGAAATCGCGATTGTTGATCCAAAATAAAAATTTAAACCCCTCACCTTCCTTAATCCCCCCCCCCCCAAAGACTTACCACAACTCCCTGGTGGTCCAGCGAGGAGTCAGGACGCCATTTCTGAACTCCTTTGCGAGGAGCACGTGATGTCGGCGCCACGTCGGAGTGACGCGGCATCACGTGATTCCCCGCGGGTTCGCTCCGGGACCCTCGTTCGACCCAAAAGGAACTTTTGGCCAGCTTGGGGGGGCCTTCTGACACCCCCAAGCTGGCCAAAAGTTCCTTTTGGGTCGAACGAGGGTCCCGGAATGAACGCACGGGGAATCACGTGACGCCACGTCACTCCGACGTGACGCCGACGTCACGTGCTCCTTGCAAAGGAGTTCAGAAATGACGTCCTGACCCCGCTGGACCACCAGGAACTTTTGGTAAGTCTTGGGGGGGGGGGGGATTAAGGAGTGTGAGGGGTTTAAATTTTTATTTGCACATATGGACATAGACTCAACTTATGGAATTCTCCATATGTCCATATTGACCGCAAATGACCCCCCCCCCTTTCGACTTATGGACTTATGAACATAAACTTTTGGTCTGCACATCCCTAAGGCTTAGTGCCTAGGAG
This sequence comes from Rhinatrema bivittatum, assembly GCF_901001135.1. Classification (NCBI taxonomy): domain Eukaryota; kingdom Metazoa; phylum Chordata; class Amphibia; order Gymnophiona; family Rhinatrematidae; genus Rhinatrema; species Rhinatrema bivittatum. Next base: position 109,641,091 of record NC_042617.1, on the reverse strand, counting down.
GGAAGGTTTGGTTGGTTGTCATAGCTGCTGATTTGATTATTAGGAATTGTATAGTTAGGTGGCTAGTGGACATGAGGATCCCTGGTGCTTGCCTGATGCAAAGGTTGTAGACCTCATGCATCACCCAGATAAGATTTTAGACAGTGCTAGGGAGAAGCCAGATGTCATAGTATATATGGGCACCAATGACATAGGAAGGTGTGGAAGGGATGTTATGGAAACCAAATTTAGATTCTTAGGTAAAAAGTTAAAATCCAGAGCCTCCAGTGTGGCATTCTCTGAAATGTAACCTGTTTCATGTGCAGGAACCTAGGGGCAGGAAGAGCTCTAGAGTCTCAATGTGTGGATGTGATGATGGTGCAGACAGGAGAGTTTTAGATTTGTTATGTACAAGCCAACATTTTGGGGAAGGGAAAGCCTATTCTGAAAGGATAGGTTCCACCTTAACCAGTGTGGAACCAGGTTGCTGGCACTAACCTTTAAAAAAGAGATAGAGATGCTTTTAAACTAGAAGGGGGAAAGCTGACAGTCACTCAGGAGCACATGGTTTGGAGGGAAGTATATTCCAAGGATACTAAAGGAACAGGAGAGTTAGAGCATCATGATAGAGAGGTTCCAAAAAAAGCAAAAGCATTCCATATGCCTATACTTAAAGAACAAACTGAGTTAAAAAATTCGAAATTATCCCTGTCAACTATTAAAAGGTTGTTAATACAAACAAAAAACATATTTTGAAATGTTTGTATACTAATACCAAAGTCTAAAAGGTAAGATGAGAGAATTAGAATATATAGCACTGAATGAAAACATAGACATAATTGACTTCTCAGAGACCTGGTGGAAGAAGGATAACCAATGTGACAGTGCTATGTATTCCATGCATTAAAATAGGTGGAAGGAAGGCCAATTGCTGCAGGCATGGTTAAAAGGTGAGGTAAAAGAGACTATTTTAGCCAAAAGAACATCCTTTAAAAATTATAAAAAGCATAAGCATTAGCAAGTTAGATGTAAAACATTGTTAATGCAGTCTAAAAGAAGCTGGCCATAGAAGCAAACATTAGAAATAAAATCATTTTTAAATATATCTGAAGCAGGAAGTCTGGTTTGACCAGTTGATTATTGAGGGGTTAAAGGGGCATTTAGGGAAGATAAGGCCATTGTAGAAACACTAAATGAATAATTTGATTCAGGGTTTACTGAAAAGAATGCTGAGGAATACCCGTTCCAGAAATAGTATTCAGTGGTGTTGATTTGGAAGAAATGAAATAAATTACAGTGAACCTAGAAGATATAATAGTGCAGTATGACAAATTAAAGCATGGCAAATTGCCTGGACCAGATGGTTTATACCCCAGTGTTCTGAAAGAATTAAAAAATGAAAATATAGATCTATCACTAGTAATTTGTAATCTAGCATTAAAATTGTCTATTGTGCCTGAACACTGGAGGGTGGCCAATGCAACTATCTTTAAAAGGAATTCTAGGGTGATCCAGAAAACTGTAGAATTTGATTTTAGAAAGACCCTCTGTTTTGGGTATCTCCAAGCCCTCTATTTTTCGAGTCAGCTCAGCAAAAAGTGCCTCAGTGAAACACATAACAGAGCTAAATTCTGGATCTTTGTCAGATTTTATAGTGTGATTTATTTGAGTCAAGCAGAGTTGCTTCCTAGAGACAGACCAAGGTCCTGCTAGCAGCCATTATGCTAGCAGGCTGCCTTCTAGAGAATTTGGGATTTACTCTACATAAATCTACAAAATTGGGAGTGGGACTGAGGGGGTATGATAGAGGTCTATAAAATCATGAATAAACCAGAACAGATAAATATGAATTGGTTATTTACTTTTTCAAAAAATACAAAGGCTAGGGGACATGCTATGAAATTAGTAAGTAGCATGTTCAAAACAAATCAGAGAAAATTCTTTTTTTCTCAATGCACAATTAAGCTCTGGAATTCATTGCCAGAGGACATGGTTAAGGCAGTTAGCGTAGCTAGGTTTAAAAAAAAGTTTGCACAAGTTCCCGGAGGAAAAGTCTATAAACTGTTATTAACCAACTAGATTTGGGGAATAGCCACTACTTATCACTGTGTGTTAGCAGCATGGGATCTATTTACTGTTTGGGATCTTGCCAGTACTTGTAACCTGGATTAATCACTGTTGGAAACAGTGGATCCTCAATCTGACTCAGTATGGCTATAAACTGCTGCAACTATGTAATCATGTGGTATATAAATGATTTTTAATTAAATAAATAAATAAATACATAAATAAATAAATACAAATTCCTATGAAGAGTAGCAAAATTACCGCAACTGCAATGTAATCACCTACTATCCTGGCTGACTCTCAATGCCTTCATAGTCCTCAGAGCTGCAACATTGCCTAGTCCAATTTTCCCTCCTTCTCCTATTGGAGCAACAACATTGCCAGGATTGCCACTCTCCCTCCTCTCCTCCCCATGTCTCCCCATTCCACCTTCACTATAGCAGCAGTATGCTCAGGCCCATCTTCCCTTCATCTCTCCCTCCACTGTAGTAGCATTGCTTTTGCTGCACCTGCCCTTTACTTTCTCCACAACACAGACCTTTAGCAGGGATATTGCCAAGACATGTCCCATCTTTCCCACCATAGACATCAACAGTGCTATAGATGTTCTCTTCCCACCCCCCACTCCACCTTGCCCCATCTTTCCACACACTCCACAGCATCAGCTTTGATCCAGTCAGCCTTTTCTTCTCCCTCGGAGCAGCAGCACCACCACCAAAGCTAGTCTGACTCTCCCCATCTTAAGTGCGGCAGCACTCTAACAGTAGTGCTTTTTAAAATATTTTTTATGTGGATGCTTTATTAATTTTGGCTGTAGGAATAATCTACTAAATACAATCAATCTCTCGAACACCTGTGATAGGTGCCTGGAAATGTTTAGGCAGATTCTGAAGGGGGTCCTTGGCAGAAAAGGCTTGGGAATGACTTCAGTGCTAAGTTGTGAAAAGCACAAAAGCTGCAAAAAAAAAAAAAGAGAACGGAGGTGACTGTCCATTGCAAGTTCAGGAATATCTGATGATACATCTGGACAATTATAAATATAAATTTCTTTGAATCTGAAAACGATGGACAGTTATGATTTTCTCTGTTCTACTTTTCTTGTTTTCAGTTATTTTATGGTGAGGCCAGTCACCTCCATTCTCTTTTTTTGCATCTGCTGATGTGGAGAATTGTATGAATGGCTCCTACACATCCTGATATGTTCAGTAATTTTGATGAAGCCTTAGCCTCTCTATTATCTGAAACACCATTTTTAAATAAAACTACTACTGACTCTACTGTCTACTGCAACCTCTTGGACTGATGTGATCAACCTACCAAAAAGAGTTACTCGAGCACAACTGCACTCAGCAACACTAATCAAGTATTGCAGAGTGAGATGCATCACACGAGGATTACTGATCATTAAAGAACCAAAAGTATTTTTTGATGATTCCCAATTTTTAATATGCTGGAATCAGATTTTAAATAAATATAGTATTGATCTTATGATCCTTCTGGTTGAAACTCCCAAGAAAACTGCTACTAACGTACAGGAACCGGTTCAGATACAAATTGACAACCTCAGGGAACAACTCCCTGCTGATAATTTTTCCAATCAACTCACTGAATTCAAAATGAATTTACAAAAATGGGGAGTATTTAAAAGCTTCTAAATATAAAAAGTTTCTCCATGATAAACAGTACTACAAATGGGGAAATATTTATCAATGGATGACCAAGCCATCTGTCCCCAAAAAGAAGGTCACTTTCGATTCCTCCTCCTCTTCCTCAGATGACTATTCAGGAGGCGAGTTGGTACAGCCCTCCTCTACAGCTTATACACCCTCTGTTTTGTCATTCTCTTTTTTAGATCATCCAATGTATCAACAATAGCTGAGATTTCTATGTTTTCAAGGCAGACATCCATGTGTCATCCAAGCCCTCCCAGACCATTATGCATGACACATTCACAATGTCTGGCAGTGAAGGCCCCTTGGCTTTAAACCCTACTCAGACCACTTGGTGGTAAGTTTATCTTCTAGATCTTTATCATCTGCAGAGATTGAACTATTGAAAAAGGGCCTCTATTTTGTGCCAGATCTATGATATGATGCCTTTCAAATTTGGTTATTTCAAATTCTGTTCTTTGAGTGGCTGCTCCCTCCAATGTATTATCTCTTGCTTTACATAAGAACATAAGAACATGCCATACTGGGTCAGACCAAGGGTCCATCAAGCCCAGCATCCTGTTTCCAACAGTGAATAATCCAGGTCATAAGAACCTGGCAAGTACCCAAAAACTAAGTCTATTCCATGTTACCATTGCTAATGGCAGTGGCTATTCTCTAAGGTCTAGATCTTAAAAAAAAGGCGCGAACAAAAGTATGCTGGATTTTATAAGATACGTGCGTAGCCATGCGTATCTTATAAAATCCGGGGTCGATGCGCGCAAGGGGGTGCACATTTGTGCAACCTGCGCACGCCGAGCCCAGCGCGCGCTGCCTGTTCCCTCTGAGGCCGCTCCGATTTCAGAGCAGCCTCGGAGGGACTTTCCTTCGCCCTCCCCCCACCTTCCCCCCCCCTCCCCTACCTAACCCACCCCCCCCCCCCCCCGGCCCTATCTAAACCCCCTCCTACCTTTGTCGGCAAAGTTACGTCTGCTTTCAGCAGGCGTAACTTTGCGCGCGCCGGCCGGCAGCCCCGCTCCGTGTTCCAGTCCCAGGGGCTGGTCCCGAGGCCTCGACCATGCCCCCGGGCCGGCGCCATGCCCCCGGGCCCGCCCCCGAAATGCCGTAGCATGCCCCCGAAACGCCGCGTTGTTTCAGGAACGCCCCCGACACGCCCCCTCCCCACCCCTTTTCCAAAGCCCCGGGACTTACGCACATCCCGGGGCTTTACACGCGCCGGCAGCCTATGCAAAATAGGCGCGCCAGCGTGCGAGGGCCCTGCGCGCGTAAATCCGGAAGGATTTACGAGCGCAGGGCTTTTAAAATCCGCCCCTAAGTGAACTTAATAGCAGGTAATGGACTTCAAGAACTTATCCAATCCTTTTTTAAACACAGCTATACTAACTGCACTAACCACATCCTCTGGCAACAAATTCCAGAGTATAATTGTGCATTGAGTAAAAAAGAACTTTCTCCGATTAGTTTTAAATGTGCCACATGCTAACTTCATGGAGTGCCCCCTGGTCTTTCTATTATCCGAAAGAGTAAATAACCGATTCACATCTACCCGTTCTAGACCTCTCATGATTTTAAACATCTCTATCATATCCCCCCTCAGCCGTCTCTTCTCCAATCTGAAAAGTCCTAACCTCTTTAGTCTTTCCTCATAGGGGAGCTGTTCCATTCCCCTTATCATTTTGGTAGCCCTTTTCTGTACCTTCTCCATCACAATTATATCTTTTTTGAGATGCAGCAATCAGAACTGTACACAGTATTCAAGGTGCGGTCTCACCATGGAGCGATATAGAGGCATTATGATATTTTCTGTTTTATTCACCATTCCCTTTCTAATAATTCCCAACATTCTGTTTGCTTGTTTGACTGCCGCAGCACACTGAACCGACGATTTGAATGTGTTATCCACTATGACGCCTAGATCTCTTTCTTGGGTTGTAGCACCTAATATGGAACACAACATTGTGTAACTATAGCATGGGTTATTTTTCCCTATATGCATCATCTTGCACTTATCCACATTAAATTTCATCTGTCATTTGGATGCCCAATTTTCCAGTCTCACAAGGTCTTCCTGCAATTTATCACAATCTGCTTGTGATTTAACTACTCTGAACAATTTTGTGTCATCTGCAAATTTTATTATCTCACTCGTCGTATTTCTTTCCAGATCATTTATAAATATATTGAAAAGTAAGGGTCCCAATACAGATCCCTGAGGCACTCCCCTGCCCACTCCCTTCCACTGAGAAAATTGTCCATTTAATCCTACTCTCTATTTTCCTGTCTTTTAGCCAGTTTGCAATCCACGAAAGGACATCACCACCTATCCCATGACTTTTTACTTTTCCTAGAAGCTTCTCATGAGGAACTTTGTCAAACGCCTTTTGAAAATCCAAGTATACTACATCTACCGGTTCACCTTTATCCACATGTTTATTAACTCCTTCAAAAAAGTGAAGCAGATTTGTGAGGCAAAACTTGCTTTGGGTAAAGCCATGCTGACTTTGTTCCATTAAACCAGGTCTTTCTATATGTTCTGTGATTTTAATGTTTAGAACACTTTCTACTATTTTTCCTGGCACTGAAGTCAGGCTAACTGGTCTTTAGTTTCCCGGATCACCCCTGTAGCCCTTTTTAAATATTGTGGTTACATTAGCTATCCTCCAGTCTTCAGGTACAATGGATGATTTTAATGATAGGTTACAAATTTTTACTAATAGGTCTGAAATTTCATTTTTTAGTTCCTTCAGAACTCTGGGGTGTATAACCTCCGGTCTGGGTGATTTACTACTCTTCAGTTTGTCAATCAGACCTACCACATCTTCTAGGTTCACTGTGATTTGATTCAGTCCATCTGAATCATTACCCATGAAAACCTTCTCCAGTACGGGTACCTCCCCAAACATTAAGCAGCTTTAATGCTCGGTAAGGTTACTTTGTGTTTCTCTTTTATGCTTTGACTTTGAACTAATTCTCCCTTGTAAACCCATGTTTCTTCAAGTCTTTAAAGATCCAAATGTTTTTGTCAGCTCGATAAAGTCCTCCTGACTGTTCCAAAATTGCTCATAAGTCCTCATGGTGCCCACCAGACAATTTGGATCCTTTACTCACATCATTTGAGAAACTGATTCTATTTGATTTACAGCATTTTGAATCTCAGAAATACCACCATACTCACAATATGACTAGAAGTGACCATCTAGCTCTGGACTCTATCTTTTCTAATCTATCCATTATTATCAAACTGTGGATAAGGGGGGATGATAATTGACTGCAATGATTACATAGCTGAGTTTGAATGACAATTAGCTGACCGAGACTATTATTTACCCCTACTGATAGACCCTATACTGATTTTACAAGACCAAAATTCAAAATTATTTTCTTATGCTGTTGATACTAAAGTTATCACTACTCGTGAAACAAATTTTCTGAGTGAAACTTACCCTCGGATGCCAGTGTTCTATTCTTCTGAAGATATACAAATCACTAACAAAACCTCCAGGTAGACCTATCATCATTTTTAGAGCCCCATCCATATTTGTGGCCATCTTTTTAAGATCTATGGTATCACAAGCATTCTCTTATGTACATGACTCTGGCCATTTAATCCAATTGATCCACCAACTGTCTCTACCTCAGTCTCAATTTTTTCTTGTTACAATGGATTTAGAATCCTTATAGTCTAACATTCCTCAAACTGAACCAATTACCATAGCTGACACAGCCTTCTTTGAATGTACAAATGTTTCCAAGCCCCTTTATTCTTTAATGGTATCCTTTACTCAAGCTAGCCTTAACTAAGAACTTCTTTTCCTTTAATGATAAAATGTACTAACAGATTAAGGGCATTGCAATGGGGGCCACTATGGTCCCCAATATTGTTTGCCTTTATGTAACCTACTTTGAAAACAAATATCTGTACCCTTCAATATCTTGGCTGTTTATTAAAGTATGGCTATGTTATATCAATTACACCTTCCTAGCATGGGAAGGCACTGAAATCCAGATTTACATATTTTTTGATTGGTTAAACTCATGTAATCCTTTCTTATAATCTTATGCATCTATTTATCCATCAGAAATTGCTTTTCTAGATGTAACATTTCATTTGGAGAATTATGACTTTGTCACCTCAATTTATAGGAAACCCACTGACAAGAACACATTACTATTGTATGACAGTTGTCATCCACAATATCTATGGAACAACATCCCGGTGGCACAATTCTTCTGCCTGCATTGTCTATGTACCATATGTGAAGAATGTATCTCCCAAGCATGCATGATGACATCTAACTTTTTACACCGCGGTTATCAGGCGAAGATTATAAAACATGCCTACAAACATGCATTGTGTGTTAATTGAGACCTTCTTTTCACTAAACCCACTTCTGCCAATGAAGATGTTATCACTTGTGTTCTCCCTTACTCACCAGCCCGATTTGTCTTCATTGGATTTTTTACAACCCCATCCTATCTTTCAAAAATAACTATGTTTTTCTTTTAAATGTACACAAAACCTTCATGATAAGTTGATTTCCTCATATCTAAGAAAATTAACCCTTCTGACTTTCTCTACACTCTCTGGCCAGTCTCTATGTGGCTGATGTAAGGCATGTTCGTTATCACTGACTATTTCTTTATTTACACATCCATCACTTGTTTTGGTTATTTATTTATTAAATAAATGATAAGCCCATCTACATGAAAATGTGTCTCAATCTGTGTTGGTAAAATAATGACTGAAACAGGTTCCACTTAGTTGTTTTGTGTAAAATAATTAATTTGTTTGTTTATTTATTCTACGTTTTTGTTTGCTTTTTATGTTAATATGCTAAAGATTGGATGCTTTAAAATACTTTTCAATGCATCCGTCTCACATACATTGAATCCTGGGGTGAGTCAGTCATTGGAAGATTATTTTGCCACTTAATCACCTGTCATTGATTTCTTATGTGTAAATACCATCTGACTATATTGTGTATTATATTCTGTCATCAGAGTCGGTCTGTCTCTCAACATTTAAACAAGATTGTGGTAAGAGTAATCTTATATATTTCTTTATACCTTTGTGATTTATTTGTTGCCTTGTGATGCCTTTCTGATTGAAACATGATATTGTCTGTTTAATTTTCATATTTAGATTTTGGGTCCCTCCCAATGTAGTTCATTGTATGAAACATGGTCTGTGTTGGGGGACCGTGCAACCCATTACAAGTGCAGGGATATCTGATGATTCATCTGGACAATATAATAAAAATATCTTTGAATCTGAAAATGAGGGACATTTAAGCTTTTCTCTGCCCTGCTTTTCTTGTTTTCAAAAGCAGAAAAGCAACATTTTTACCTGTACTATAATGGAAATTGTTTCTTTTTCTTTTTTTGCGGTGATTTTATTTAAGCTGCATTAATTGGTCACCCACTGTCTATAAAATGTTTTATATAGGGAGAGAGAGGGATTGCTGCTGAGCAGGTTAGGTCATGTATTAGGTTTCATAATAATTGCCAGCATATTCGATCAAGCACAAAAAACTCACTGTCATTATAATCAACTCACAGCTGGCTTTCTTCTTCAGTTTAAAAATGGAAAACATCATGGGGCAGACAATTTTCAAAGCATTTTCTCTAATAACAGTTACCCAGCTAAATTCCTCGGACTGAAAATTGCTCTCACCCCAGCAGGTAACATATTGTAAAGCAGCATGCAAACTATTAGCCATTGGTGCAAGGAGTGGACCCAGGGTTCAATTTGGGATGGGGGAAAATAAAGCACACCTGGCCGGGTTAATTTTGAAATTCCCTGTGCCTACCTTCCCCCTTGCATTTTGCACCTACTTTGTCCCCAGCTACATTTTTTTTATTTGATTTAAAAACATTTCTTACCTGCACCTTCCAACATTCAGCAAAACAACTGCAACATCCAGCAAAGTTGCACATATTCAAAGGGAAACTCTATGGGAGTTTACTGGTAAAAATTAGCTTGCAGGTCAGCAGGTACATTGGGGTAGATTTTAAAAGGAGCGTGTGCGGCGTACATGCATGCGCGCTACCCAGCACACAAACACGTATGCCGGATTTTATAACTTGCGCGCGCAAGTTATAAAATCAGGGGTCGGCGCACGCAAGGGGGCGCACGATTGTGCACCTTAAGTGTGTCGAGCCGCGCTGCCTTCCCCCGTTCCCTACCCCCAACCCCTCTTTCCCTTCCCTTTCCCTACCTCCCCCTACCTTTTTATGCTGCTTTTTTTTTATTTCACAATTTACATCAGCCCTGGGGCAAATATGGCCGTTGTGCCGGGAGCCTGCCCCTGCCCTGCCCACGCCCACGCCCCTTCCCCCACCCCTTTTTGCAAACCCCAGGACTTACACGCGTCCCGGGGCTTTACGCACATCGCCGGGCCTTTTTAAAATAGGCCCGGCGCATGTAGACCCGGTTACGTGCGTAAATCCTCTGGATTTACGCGCATAACCTTTTTAAAATCCTGCCCATTGATTTCAAAATTGCCCACATAAGTCGGCCATTGTATTTCAAACTTGCCCTCACTGAAAAAAGTGATGTGTTGGGAACTCGCATTCCTTCAATAAACGTGTGAGAAATCATTCTTTTGAATGCTTTTCACCAATGTCATTTGCACTCACACTCTTTTCAGGTGTATCCATATTACTTCAAGTTAACATCCAGATGTGGCTGAGCTTCACGAGGCTCAAATCCAATTTAAGCTAGACAGTAAAATCTGGCTCGGCTCATCATACTTAGAGATGTCAAGTAAAAAATCAGGGTAGTAAGGCCTGCTCTCTTATCTGCAGCTGCTCCTTGCTGTTGCCACTGTTCTGCACTACCTGCAGTTGGGCCTGACCTGGTTCAGTGGCAACACAGAGCACTTATAGCAGCAAAGGCTACGGGGGACATGGTCTAATCTCTGGAGATCTTTCCTTGTTTGCGATCTTATTCAAACCACACAATAATCATTAGTAATTTAAATTTATACCCTTATGGCTGAATTTTAAAATGGCCACATGCGCAAATATTGTCACTTATGCATGTGGCTGGGCCCTGTGCGTGCCGAGCGCATTTTCAATAAGGCCCGGTCACGCGCGTAAATGACAATACATGCATAATTGCCGGGCCCTTGAAAAGGGGGCAGGCCGGGGGCATGGTCTGGGCGGGGAGAGGCATGGTGGGGCGGGTCGGAGGCCGGCCGGAACAATGGCCATTAGTTGCTGTCCCGGGGAAGCATGCACCGGCAGTTGGAAGGTGCACGCAAACTACTTCTGCTCCAGGGGAGTAGTAAGAAGTAAAACAAAAAAAATGTTAATTTCTGGGATGGATTAAGGGGTTAAGGGGGTGGAGAGGAGAGGGGAAGAGGGAAGGAGTTTAGGTAGGGGGCAGGGAAGTTCCCTTCCAGTCCACTCCTGGCACAGGAAGTCCAGTGCGTGATCCGAGTCAAGGCTGGCAGAAGTCCGGAGAGATGGTGATGGACCAGGAGTCCTCAGGGGGGAGGACGCTGCAGCAAGGCCCTAGGATGGCCTACCTTGGAGCGAGGAGGGCAGCGGAAGAAGCCGGCATCTGCGGTAAGGGAAGGGGGACCCGGCTGCGGCCGCCCACTGCTGGATTTCCCAACACTTACTGATTTGAAGCTTTTTCAAAAGAAACTAAAATGTTTATTGTTAGTTGAGGCTTTTTCATAGGGATGTTGTCTGATAGCTGCGACATAATTCTTTTATTTATATCCTTTTTTGTCATTTTTGTTATTTTATGATTTTATTTGCTGTATTGTATGTTGCAATTGTAATCTGCTGCGCATCTCGTTATCAGCAGAATATAAATATTGTAATAAATAAATCAATAAGGAGACAAGTTGGGTTGTAGGTTGAGATAGGGAGGGAAAGAAGAAATAAATAGTATAAGAGGAAAGGAAGAGAAGAAAGAAGATAGATGAGTAGAAGGGACTGGGCAAGAGGAAATATAGGAGAATGGTAATGAGAGAGATGGAAGAAATGCAAAGAACATAGGTAAATGGGAAAGATAAAGAAAAGAATGAGAAAACAAGGATAATTCAAATATGAAAAAACAATATAGGACAAAAAAATCAGGATGGGTCGCAAAACACATCTATAAAGACCTTTTTTTTTTTTTTCATTTCATACGGTGGCTGTCAAAAGTCACCACCTACTCCTGTAACAGAAGCTATAGGAAAAACATTGAGTTTTCACTGAACTGATGAGCATGTGCTTATGAAATGATCCTATTTCTGATCTGCACCAGAAGCAGTTACATGAAAATCTCTACAGCTGCAGATGATCCCACCAAATAATTGCTGCTGAAATTAGATAGATCAGTTCTAAGGTAAGGTCATCTAATGGAAGGTAAGAGTAATTACTCCGGTAAAGCCTGGCATTATTGCTAAAACAAAAAACTGAATTAAAAAAAAGTTTAAAAACATGATTGCAAAACCATCACTTCCATTTTAAGTTTCATCAGTTTCTACTGTCAGACACTACTTGTAGAATCTTGATTTGAAATTAAAAAGTTCAATTTGCTGGAAATAAATTTGAAAGGAAATAGAAAGCTTAGAGCATGAGAAATATCATTGCCCTAGAAATGCACTGTTTCACTGACTATGCTTAAGTGGAACTAATTTTAGAAACAAAGAAAAATATGCATGCATACATTGGACATCTGATAGCACAGCCACAAAAGAGGCTGAACTGATTCATGCTGAAAGCTTTCACCAACCATCAAGGCTTCACTTTAGCTTCTGACCATTCATTCAGAAGTGTGAGCAGGGAAAAAGCTTTCTTTTGGGAATTCATTTTGGATTTTTGTTTTGTTTCATTTTTTGTTTTAGTGGGAGAAAGAGATTCCAGGGGAACCCTTTAGCTCCAGCATGAGGCTAATGAATGCCAGTGTTCACCTTTTTCCAAGTGAACAAAAAGATTGGGGTAGATTTTCAAAAAGTACGCACGAGCATCCATGTGAGCGCTACCCGTCGTGCACACATGGGTGTGGAATTTAATACCATTCGCGTGCCAGTGCGCGCATGTTATAAAATCAGGGGCAGCGTGCGCAAGGGGGGGGGGGGTTTTGAAATCATCAACTTTCGCACGGCGACGCATCGGGGCCTTCCCCAGTTCCCTCCCAGTTCGCTCCAATTAAGGTGCGGACTGGGAGGGAACTTCCCAATCCCCTACCCTAACCTCCCTTCCCCTATCCTTCCCCCCCCCCATTTTTTTAACTTACATTTTGCTCTTGCAAAGGAGCAGGAGCAAGTTGCACACGCCAGCACCCTGCCGGCGCGCAATCCCCCGGCACAGCAGCAAATGGCCGCTGTACCGGGCGAACTCAACCTTTTTGTGCAAGAGGCAAGAAAAATGGGAAGGACATAAGAAGTTGATAAATTAATACTGTTTAAATTAGTACTAGAGTAATATAGTAAATGATGGCAGATAAGATCAAAATGGTCAATCCAGGCTGCCCAGCACGGTGTTTAAATAGGGATGTTTAGGGTTTTGTATTTTTTTTTTCATTTTGTTTTTGGGTCATTTCAGTTCTAGGGTCATTTTGTTTTTAAAATTGGTTGGGAAGTTCTTCTTTCGAATATAAGAACATAAGATATGTCATACTGGGTCAGACCAAGGATCCATCAAGCCCAGTATCATGTTTCCAACAGTGGCCAATCCAAGTCTCAAGTACCTGGCAAGTACCAAAACATTAGATAAATCACAAGGCACTATTGCTTATTAATTACCATAATAGCAGTTTATGAATTTTTCCTCTAGGAACTTATCCAAAACTTTTTTAAACCCAGTTACACTAACTGCTAAAACCACATCCCCTGGCAATGAATTCCAGAGTTTAACTATGCACTGAGTGAAAAAGAATTTTCTTCAATTTGTTTTAAATGAGCTACTTGCTAACTTCATGGAGTGCCTCCTCGTCTTTCTATTATCTGAGAGAGTAAATAACTGATTTACATTAACTTATTCAAGTCCTTTCATGATTTTGAAGACTTCTATCATATCCCCCCTCAGTTGTCTCTTCTCCAAACTGAACAGTCCTAACTTCTTTAGCCTTTCCTCATGCCTCTAATTTTGGTCACCCTTCTTTGCACTTTCTCCAGTGCAGCTATATCTTTTTGAGATGTGGTAACCAGAATTGCACACAGTATTCAAGGTGTGAACTCACCATGGAGCAATACAGAGGCATTATGGCATTCTCTCTTTTATTTGCCATTCCCTTCCTAATAATTCCTAACATTCTGTTTGCTTTTTTGATTGCCGCAGCACACTGACCTGATAATTTCAATGTATTATCCACTATCACACCTAGATCTCTTTTCTGGGTGGTAACTCCTAAGATAGAGCCTAACATTGTGTAACTACAGCAAGGGTTATTTTTCCCTATATGCATCACTTTGCACTTGTCCACATTAAATTTCATCCGCCATTTGAATGCCCAATCTTTCAGTGTCCCCCCCCCCCCAGCTTGGGGGGGGGCCTCCTGACCCCCACAAGACTTGCCAAAAGTCCAGCGGGGGTCCGGGAGCGACCTCCTGCACGCGGGCTGTATTGCCAATGGCGCCGGCGCTACCTTTGCCCTCACTATGTCATACGGGCGACCGTCGCCCGGATGACATAGTGAGGGCAAAGGTAGCGCCAGCGCCATTTTGAAGATTGGCAATACGGCCCGCGTGCAGGAGGTCGCTCCCGGACCCCCGCTGGACTTTTGGCAAGTCTTGTGGGGGTCAGGAGGCCCCCCCAAGCTGGCCAAAAGTCCCTGGGGGTCCAGCGGGGGTCCGGGGGCGATCTCCTGCACGCGTGACGTTGGGAGCCAGGAACCAAAAAGGCGCTGGCGCTACCTTTGCCCTGTCACATGATAAGGGCAAAGGGCCACCGGCGCCATTTCTCAACGCAGCCATAGCCAGAGAGAGAGGGAGATCGCGCCGGGAGCCCCCCACTGGACCCCAGGTAATTTAAAACATTTTGGGGGGGTTCGGGAGGGTGGGGGATTTGTTTTAAAGGTTCGGGGTGGGTTTTAGGGTTTTTTTGGTGTGCCGGTTTTCCCGTGTCCTATTTAACGATACAATACAAATGCCCCTGACGATAAATCAGGGGCATTTGTATTGTATTGTGCACTCAAACGATTTTGGATGATTTTAAAATTATCTGACGATAATTTTAATCATTCAAAAACGATTCACATCCCTACTAGCCAGTGCAACCAGCAGCAGAGCCTCAGCCTGCCACCAGCATCAATGACGACTACTACAGCTTCATCCAGTAGGGCAGGTAAATATTTTTATAAAGTAGTATCTCTCTGAGGCTGCAAGACAAAATCATTAATCATTTTATGAAATCATTCAGTTACTTTTAGTGGCTGGATGGATGTGTGAGTACAGTAAATGAACTAATAAACTAATGATTTTATTATTGTATGATTGTATGTATATGTACAGACTAAGTTATTATAATAGTAAATTAATACTAAAATATGTGTTGTTTATTTATTTGACATATATATGCATTTTTCTGTGTCTCGTGTTTACATTCTTTTTTTTTTTTTTTACATTTCCTTAGAGGGCATCGAGAACAGGATGATGATCATTAGATTCATCAACAATAACAACATCATCATCATCATCATCTCACCCCTGCTGGACTTACAGACCCCCCCCCCCCCCATATTCCCTCCAGGATCTCCTGCAGGAAGTATGGGACTTCAGGGCAGATTTCAGGGTGTTGGAGAGGAGGATAGCAGTCCTGGAGACCTCTCTGGAGCAGAGGGCAATGACACATAAGGAGATGCCAGTGCCAACTGTGCCCTCTGCTCCAGAGCGGGATCCTCCTGAGACGAGTCCATCTTCTCCATTACCCTGAGTTTTTGCACCCTTTGTAAATATGTACATATATATATATATTGCTTTTATTTAAAAGTTTTTGTTCTTAATTAAAAAATGTTAACTGAAAACTTTGTTTCTTTTTGCAATTTTAGAAAAATTAGGGGACTAAGAGTTCTGCTGTCTTCAATTCATGTTTGATTATGTTCATAGATGTCTTTTTGTAATATTACTAATAATTATTTATTATTACTAAATTACAGAGGAGATATTTATTAATGTAATCAAACATTCTTGAGTATTTTTGTAACATGGCACTTCACTCATACACTTTCACAAAACATTCCCTCAGTGAGGTTGAATTAGTACAAGTTGTATACTTGTGAGCAGTAGCGCCAATGTCAAGGCTTCAACCATGGCTATTGTGCATTCACACATCTTTCAAACTGGCCAATGCAATATTGTGAACTCAGGCTAATGCAATGGGTAACACTTCGATGCCAAAAATTGCTACGTGGATAAGGTGCCCATTTTAAAGTGGTACATTTAATGTCTGCCCGGGAAATTTATGTGATTCTGCCTAATATTGTTCATTGCGATACTAGGAGTAAGAAAGCAGAATCATGCAAAAAAAAAAACCCCCTTCAGAAATTAAAAAAAAAAATTCTAAGCACCTAGTATACCCACAGAACACACTCCAGGCCATGTATATTGTAATCAGCACGTATATTGTGCCGGTAGCAGGATAAAACAGGCACATAGCCACATCTTCTGGGCTCACGATGCCAAGGATGCACATTTTATAAGCACACTTTATTGCATCGGTCTGAGCATATTTCATACTTCATTTACACAATCATTATTTTGTTTTGAAAATAAGTCTGAGTCTGTGACTTTAACATATGACAGAGGTATTTGACTATTTGTACTGACTCAGTACTAGGTGGTTAGACTCGGACTGAATTTCCAAAACAAAAATAATGATACTGACTGACTGTCCGACTGTTTATTATTACACCTCCCACTGAGGTATGACTCCCCTGTCTTTCCGTGTCTGCTTCTCCTCAACAACTGTTTCTGGGGAAGTAGGCAGGGGAAGTCAGTGGAATCAAGTTTCAGTGGTGGCATTTGGGGAAAGGCGACAGAGGATCTCAGCTGAGTCTTGCCTCGGAGGTGGCTTGAGAGCATGCAGATGAGCTTGATGGAGTCATGGCCTGCAGTTGTGCTTGGAATAAGGCAGGTGTGAGGTATATGGCAGTGTAAAGCTGCTGTGCTGTTGGTGTAGGGGTACTTTAGTGTCAAACTGCTGCAGGATTTGCTGCCAGACCTCTGTGGCATAGCAAGGCATCACTTCCAGCCCTCGCTCTTGCAGCTCAGGCCTGGACAAGAGCTGCAGTTTGGTGGTAGTTGAAATGTGGCCCAACTGGCATTGTTGGGGACACAGCAGGACTCATCATCTTGGAGTTGTGGCCCTTGGATTGACTTTTCAGACAGTGGAGGCAGCAGAAGTTTGGTGGTGCTTGTAGTGTGGCCCAACTGGCAATGTTGGGGACCCAACAGGACTCGGCATTGCAAATCTTTCCAGTCATTCGTGGGACTTGCTCATACTTTTTCAGGAGCAAACAGATCAAATATGGTATATTTCTATATTGTCTTCATCGCGACAGGCCATTCATTTTAAACAAATGCACTTCCCTAATCAGAAATATTAGTATAGTATCTGTCCCCTATGCCACTGGTAAACCTAAATCATTCTCATCTCACTCCTCCTGTCAATCACAGGGAATTTCCAAAAAACCAAATAGAGGAAGGTTTATATTGATGAAAACCAATTGTTCTACTAACTCTGGAGACAAACATGCATGGTGAGGATTTACAATGTTCCCTGTTATTGAAAATACCCTTTCACTTTGCACACTGGTTGGTAGGCAGCAAAGAAAGTTATGTGCTACTATGGCAAGATCAGGCCACACTGAAGCTTTCTGTAACCAATATGTCAAGGGATCTGTGGCCATGCTCTGAACTGGCTCAGACAGAAAACTCTTAACAGAAATTTCTGAAATCTTCTCTTGTGGGTAGTGCTCACTCACACTTTTGCCATTGCCTTTGACATGGGAGCCAGTTCATCAAGCTTGGGATGAGAATGGTGTCTCAAGGGAGGGGATGAAGATGCAAATAATGGGGAGCAGCTGATACTAGTTGAGCTGGATGGAGTTGGCGACTGAGAAGGTGATCCTAATTTTCATCATTACCACTGACTCTCTTTAACATTAACTTTTCAACCATTGTAATCAACTTATTTTCCAGGTGTGTAAGAGCATTGCACTTGAAAGCAATACTGCCTTTCACACGTGGATCACACATCATGGCTAACATATAGCAATATCATTGTATGAGAGGTTTCAACCTTTTTTCAACTTGCTCTTTTAAGCATTTATCAAGCAGCAACACTTCCTGTGAGAAAGCTGGCTGATGCAGAGGTTCCTCTAATACCTGCTCCAGATAGTTTATTACAGCGATGATGCCACCCAACGTGGCCATAGCTGAACTCAGTGCACCAGTATATTCCTTGAAAGGCTTGAGGTCGTGCACCATTTGTGCAATGTTTGTCCAGTCCTGACATCCAAGAGCACAATCCAATCCAATTTCAGATGCCATTACCACATCATGAAAAGGTGTCTGCTATTCTGACAACCTCTGCAACATAAGATAAGTGGAATTCCATCTTGTAGCCACATCCTGGACAAGGTTGTGCAATGGTGCCCAAACTGCTACTTGCCTCTCTCCGAGTTGCTTCCCACTTTTCACACTGCGATTGAAATGTCCAGCTATTTTGTGACACTTATCAATCAACCACTTCAGGACTTGGCTACCACCTTACTTTCCACCAAACCCCAAAACATTCCTCATTACCAGGTGCAGCAAATGGGCAAAGCATCAGATGCCCTTGAATCTAACATCAGCCAGAGCCTTAATAAGATTGGCACCATTGTCAGTAATGAAATATCCATTTAAATATTCCAGTTCACTGCTCCTAAGTAGCCCATGCCAATCTTCCATCATCCCTTGGATTACCTCTCTAAGGTATTTTCTGAACTGTGTCTCTTGTCTAGTACTTGAGTGTGCAGTAAAGCCCACCAATGTCCTGATGATGGAGAAAACCTTTATTGAGCTGTTGCTAGTCCTACTGCTGCTTACAGCTAATGCCTAATCCAGCTGCCAGCAATGTGCTGTTAGGGACCAATATGCATGCCTTGCATTCATAGTAGTACAAACTAAGAACATAAGAACATGCCATACTAGGTCAGACCAAGGGTCCATCAAACCCAGCATCCTGTTTCAACAGGGGCCAATCCAGGCTATAAATACCTGGCAAGTATCTAAAAACTAAGTATATCCCATGCTACTGATGCTATTAATAGCAGTGGCTATTTTCTAAATCAACTTCATTAATAGCAGGTAATGGACTTCTCCTCCAATAACTTATTCAAACCATTTTTAAATCCAGCTACTAACCACATCCCCTGCCACTAACCACATCCCCTGGCAACAAATTCAAGAGTTTAATTCTGCATTGAGAGAAAAAGAACTTTCTCTGATTAATTTTAAATGTGCTACATGCTAAATTCATGGAGTGCCCCCTAGTCCTTCTATTATCTGAAAGAGTAAATAACTGATTCACATTTACCCATTCTAGACCTCTCATGATTTTAAATACCTCTATCATATCCCCCCTCAGCCGTCTCTTCTCCAAGCTGAAAAGTCCTAAACTCTTTAGTCTTTCCTCATAGGGGAGTTGTTCCATCTCCTTTATCATTTTGGTCACCCTTCTCTGTACCTTCTCCATTGCAACTATATCTTTTCTGAGATGCGGCGACCAGAATTATACACAGTATTCAAGATGCGATCTCACCATGGAGCAATACAGAGGCATTATGACATTTCCTGTTTTATTCACCATTCCCTTTCTAATAAGTCTTAACATTCTGTTTGCTTTTTTGACTGCCTCAGCACACTGAATGATGATTTCAATGTATTATCTACTATGATGCCTAGATCTCTTTCCTGGGTGCTAGCTCCATATATGGAACCTAACATTGTGTATCTATAGCATGGGTTATTTTTCCTTATATGCACCACTTGCACTTATCCACATTAAATTTCATCTGCCATTTGATGCCCAATTTTCCAGTCTCACAAGGTCCTCCTGCAATTTATCACAATCTGCTTGCAATTTAACTAGTCTGAATAATTTTGTATCATCTGCAAATCTGATTACCTCACTCATCGTATTCCTTTCCAGATCATTTATAAATATATTGAAAAGCATGGGTCCCAGTACAGATCCCTGAGACACTCCATTGCCCACCCCCCTCCACTGACAAAATTGTCCATTTAATCCTACTCTCTGTTTCCTGTCTTATAACCAGTTTGTAATCCACGAAAGGACATCTCCACTTTACACATGACTTTTTACTTTTCCTAGAAGCCTCTCATGAGGAACTTTGTCAAATGCCTTCTAAAAATCCAAATACACTACATCTACCGGTTCACCTATTAACCCCTTCCAAAAAGTAAAGCAGATTTGTAAAGCAAGACTTACCTTGGGTAAAGCCATGCTGATTTCGTTCCATTAAACCAAGTCTTTCTATATGTTCTGTGATTTTGATCTTTAGAACACTTTCCATTATTATTTCTGGCATTGAAGTCAGGCTAACTAGTCTGTAGTTTCCTGGATCACCCCGGGAGCCCTTTTTAAATATTGGGGTTATGTTAGCCCCTCTCCAGTCTTCAGATGCAATGGATGATTTTAATGATAGGTTACAAATTTTTGCTAATAGATCTGAAATTTCATTTTTTAGATCCTTCACAAACCTGGGGTGTATGCCATCCGGTCCAGGTGATTTAGTAATCTTCAGTTTGTCAATCAGGCCTACCACATCTTCTATGTTTACCGTGATTTGGTTCAGTCCATCTGAATCATTACCCATGAAAGCCTTCTCCAGAATGGGTATCTCCCCAACATCCTCTTCAGTAAACAACAAAGCCAAGAAACAGTTTAATCTTTCTGCGATGGCCTTATCTTCTCTAAGTGCCCCTTTAACCCCTCAATCATCTAATGGTCCAATTGACTCCCTCACAGGCTTTCTGCTTTGGATATATTTTAAAAAGATTTTACAATGAGTTTTTGCCTCTACGGCCAACTTATTTTTAAATTCTCTCTTAGCCTGTCTTATCAATGTCTTACATTTAACTTGCCAATGCTTATGTTTTATCGTATTTTCTTCTGTTGGATCCTTCTTCCAATTTTTGAATGAAGGTTGAGGACCCATCTCGGATGGAGAACCCCCACGGGAACAGTCAAGGACTCCAGGGCAGACTAGACTAGAGGTTGAGCTCTTGGGTTCTGGTGGCTAGCAGGACTTGAAGAAGGCTAAAGCAGGACTGGAATCTGGAGTGGATACAGAAGTCAGGCAGGAGTGAAGAGATAGGCTGAAAGGCTGTAGGCCAACGTTGGATGGGACTGGAGGCAGAAGCCAGAGGAGCCTTGGAATTCAGGCTGCAGGGTTGGTGACTGATGCCTGGTGGGTCTGGAACTCAGGCAGGAACCAAGGTCTAGGATGGAACACTGGAACAGTAGATTAAGACAGGAGTTACTAACACTGGCAGGCTTGAGAGTGGTGGTTTGTTAGCCAGGGAGCAAGGCAAGCTTGGAGACAGGAAGGCTATGGAAAACCGCAAGGCAAGCTTGGAGACAGGAAGGCTTAGGAAGTCAGAAGGCAGAAGGCTACTGAGAGCCACAATGTATACAGAGATGAGGGACCAAGCAAGGAGCTGAGCAGACTCGATGACAAGGCTCAAAATGTAGCCTGAGGCAGGGCTAAATAGGCATAGATTTGCTGAGTCATGAGGTCACTGAGATGAGAGCTGGAAGGAGGGCAGGCACAGCTCCCGGAGGACCTCTGCTGGTTGTGAGGCTGCATGACCAGCAGAATCACAACACAAATGTCAGTGGTGAGATGGATGTTCCTCCCCTTTGCCCTTGCCAGCACAGTCTACATTTGAGCACGGCATTGTGTGTACATTCACCAGACAGCTAAATGTAGTTCTTGAAGGAACTTTGTAGTAAGGGTCAAAAAATGGATGAACCACTTAAATCCAACATTCTCTATAATCTGCAGTGGCTGATCATTCAAAGCAATCATTTCAGCAATATGTTGTGTAGCCACTTTGGATACTGCCTGCTTTCTGCTCTAGGACAGTGAAGTAGGACACCATCCCATCCGCTCAATGGTAGCTTGCCACTGCTGCGGGGGAATAGACTACTGCACATGAACACACTACTAGTTCCTAAGGAAGAGGACTGTGGGATAACACAAGAAGAATGACCACAATCTGTATTACTTTCCTCCTGTGGCTCCCCTGTTGCTTTAGTTTAAGTCTGAACAACCACAATGGTGGGACCAACTTCTTCTGCTAGCAACAGTGCTCTATGTTAATTTTCCTGGTGATATCTCATGTTGCTGTTAGAAAGATGTCCAATAATTCTTCCTCAGCTCACTATCTTTTTACAATGGATACATTCAGCAAATCTCTGATCAGCCAGAGCTTGAAAATGATTCCAAATTTTAGATTTCTTTCTAGTGTCCCTTACTGAGAGACTAACTCAAGTGAGAGAAAGGGCCTTATCTTTAGCAGGCCCCACACTTTGGAACACAATGCCCCTAGAGATCAGGTTGCAAAGAGATCTCAAAACCTTTAAGAAAAGTTTAAAAACATGGCTTTTTAAACAAGCATTTTATAAAGAGACTGGAGAATGAGAATGAAAATATACAGGAATAGGCAGAAGAAGAATACCAGCACACATCACTATTCTAAGAATGCGCATCTCAATAATCTATGAAATCTACCTCACAAACATAATTGTAAACACTATAAATATGAATTTTACCCGTGAACAGTACCTTACAGGTACACCTGGTCATGACCTACTTCACTAAACAAGTGATTGTCTTTAATGATTTATTGTAACTGAACCTTTTGTGGCACCTATTATAATGTACAATAGTATGCACCCCACTTACATTAATTTATGTTTCTACATGTAAACCATTGCGATGGTATATTACTTAGTGACGGTATAGAAAAGATTTTAAATAAATAAACAAATAAATAAATAAATAAATTACTGTAGGCTGGATACTTGTTGTCAATGTTATACCAGAAGTAGTAGTCCTAGTAGTAGTAATCACTTGCCAATGTTCAAATGGTATAGGGGTGATGCTGGCAGTAGTTTTTTCACTCTGACTACTACTACTACTACTACTACCATCTGCAAGTACATTGTCATTGGTGATGTTCTCCTCATCATCATCAGAAACTTGACTAGCCAAGAAACCCTGAGATCCTTCCACAGATTTTCCCTTCACCTTGCTAGCAGATAATTAACCCATTAGGAAATCCACCTCAGATTAATGATCACCATCATCATCATCATCATCATCATCATCATCAATTTGTGAATAATCAGATTCATCATGCAAGACGTTACCTAGCACTGTTATTTCATCTAAGAATAAAGTGTACTCCATAGATTGGCCTTTCCCCTCACATTGTTTAGACGTTCCTCCTGCCTTGGCCTGCAAGAAACCTTGATCTTCCTCATCCTCACAAATATTAGAAGGATTATCATTCTTACTCTTCTCAAAAATTTGCTATTTTTTTCTAGGAACTGATAGACTGCTTTTTCTGGTAGCACTACCCATGCCTTGTATAGGCCCTCTACCAGAGCCATTACTCTTGCTGCTACCACCACATTTTCCAGCCACTGCCAGTACTTGTAGTACTAAGAATAGTACCACATTTTCTTCTGGAGGGAAATGGCATGATGATTGATTGAATGATTTTACTTCCTTTAGAGATCACCACATACACTTTGCACAGAGACTCTAAGGTCAATGCTTAAGTTGGCTGCACACTGTGAGTGCACACAGACAGCACACACAGCACACATAGTGCACAACAGAGACCATCTCTAATGTTCAAGTTGGTTGCACAGTGCACACACAAACACACACAGTAAAAGTGGTCAGGTGGCACTCACTGTGACCACCAGTGAGTCACCGAATGACCTGTCTGTCTGCCTGCTTGGCTTGCCTGCCAGCCAGACACAGTCAAAGCCGCTAGTGCAACACTAATATCGTCAAAATGTGACATCACTCACTGATGTGACATGTGGGTGTCTTCCTGATACTGTACAAGAGCACTTGAATTGCTGCTCTAGTCCTCTCACTAATCTTAAAGTGTTTTATTAAATTTAAAAATTTGGCACTGATGTTATTGGTCCAAATGCCTCAGACTAATGGCAACTGGACAGATTGCAGTGCCCAGGCCACAGGACAGACGATAGGATAATTACTAACAACTTATTAGATACATAGTGTATGGCTACTGACTATTAGGCTACTACTACTAGCACCTCCTGTCCAGTGTACTAATGCCTGAAAGATGTTAACTCTGCACCAAGTCTCTGCAGCAATCACTCACTGAGATCACAGATTAGTAATACTGCACATAAAACACCTACCTTACAAGCACTGGTAGTGTGGCATTGGTGGCAAATGGCTCGGCTAAGCTTCTGCTTCTAAGTGGCTGGTAGTGATTAGTAGTACTAGCAGCAGCACTAGCTAGCCTACCGGTAGTAGCTAGCTACCCCTTAAGACTGCAATATAAATCAATCAATCACCAATTGCAGCTAACCCTTATTGATTGATTTAACTATAATTTTTCTGCTTTAGAAAATCAAATGAATAAAGCGCTGTTGTTTTCTCCTCAAATCCCACAAGCAGCACCAAGCAGAGAATCCCTTATGATATAGCTAGTGAGTAAAACTAGGTAGTGAAATAAACATATAATTGGCCAATTCAAAAATATACTTAACAGATTACCATGTACCTCTCAAAAAAAAATGGGGCAGGATTGGAGAATTAAAAGTATGTGTGCGCATACATATTCCAAAATCCCAGAACCCCCTTTTCTAAAATGCACAGGGATTGGCAAATTCAAAATATGCGCTAGCATTTGACATGCCGGTGCCTAGTAACAAGAGTGAACATAAACAAATAAGTTCTAGTCACGTGACTGATGTCATGCCACCCCATCCCCAAACAAACACCACCTCATTGGGAACCTTGGCAACAGAAATACTAAATAACAAGGAGTCAGCCAATAGGAATACAGATTCATGGCTGTTGCCAACTGCTCCCTTGAATGACAAAAAGTGTAAACTTAGTAACAATTTCTGTTACTGCTCACTAACAGTTGTTACTGTGCACTAACGAGACTTACTGCACATTAGCTACTGTGCACTAGCTACTGCACACTAAAGGGACATGCTGTGCAGTAATACAGTTACTGTGCAGTAAGTCCCGTTAGTGCACAGTAACATGAATTTCAATTATCACAAAATTACAAAGGGAGGGGTCATTTTTCAATTTCATTAAAAATGAATACATACCTCTAGTGTTTAAGTTTAAAACTACCACTCCATGCAGGTTACTCCCATGTAGAAAAGCTAGCACAGGTTATCTAAGTGCTTAAGTTACATTCTCTCATCACCCTTTTGAATTTCATCACTATTTTTGTTATCTCCAGCTCCTCTGGGAGGGCATTCCAGGCCTCTACTCCTTTTTTCATGAAAAAAATATTTCCTGACATTGTTCCTGAGTCTATCTCCTGGAAATTCATAGCATGGTCTTTAGTTCTGAAAAGTTGTGTTTCTTGTGCAGTTTTATATTTTTCAGAATTTAAAGGTCTGCATCATAACCCCCTTCCTCTCCTAAGAACATAAGAACATGCCATACTGAGTCAGACCAAGGGTCCATCAAGCCCAGCATCCTGTTTCCAACAGTGTCCAATCCAACTCCTCACCTCTAAGGTATTTATATTTAGCTCCTTAAGTCTTATCTCATATATCTTTTGGTGCGGACTCCATACCATATTGGCTGCCTTCCTCTGGATCACTTCTATCTACCCTTCTTTTTTCCAGATATGGCCTCCAGAACTAAACACAGTACTCCAGGCAAGACCTCACCAGCAGCCTTTACAGAGGCACTTTCATCTTCTATTTCCTGCTGGCCCTACCTCTTTCTTTGCAGCCCAGCATCCCTCTGACCCTATTAATGGCTTTATCACACTGCTTCCCTATCTTCAAATCATCAGATACTCTCTCTCCCAGTATGTGCATATGAGCCATTCACCTTCCATCATATCCTATTACTTTGGATGTCTGCATCCCAACTGCATGACTGAATTTTTTGGTTCTGAATCTTAAACTGATATATATTTAACCACTCCTCAAGCTTTCTTAGGTCAGTTCTATTTCTGTCTTCTCTGTTGCAGATCTTAGTGTCATCTGCAAAAAGACAAACCTTTCCTTCTAACCCCTCTGAAATATTGCTCCCAAAGATATTGAACAGAATTGATCCCTGAGGTATTCCATTAATCACCTCTCTCTTCTCTGAGTGAATTCCATTTACCACTGCTCCCTGTCTTCTGACAGTATACCAATTTCTAATTGAGTCCACCACCTTGGGGCCCACTCCTATACTGCTCATTTTTTTCATTAGGCTCCTAAGTGGGACAGTGTCAAAAGCTTTGCTGAATTCCAACACTTGCCCTTAATCTAGTTACCTAGTCACTAGATTGAAAAAAAAAAGATTGATGAGATTTGTTTGACACAATCTTTCTGGTAAAACCATACTGTCTCAGATCCTGCAAACCATTGGATTGCAGATATTTCAATATCCTTTTCTTCAACAGGGTCTTCGTTAATTTTCCCACCACTGAGGTAAGGCTAACTAGCCTGTAGTTTCCAACCACTTCTCTATTACCATTTTTGTAAAAAGGGACCACAGCTACCCTTTTACAATCCTTCAGCAGCACTCTTGTTTCCAAGAATCTATTGAATACTAGGTACTTCAGCGGACTCGAGTCGACAGAGCCTCTCTGAGCTCCCTTATGGTCCTAAGATGCACCTTACCTGGCCCCATGGCTTTACCCACTTTCACTTGTGCTAGTTTACTTATTTAACTGACTTGTATTCCACCAATCCACATATCTTTGTGGATAGTAACAATACATACACAATCATAAATAAGCAAGCAAACACACAAACACTCTTCCATAAATGGTGTGGCATTTACCCCACTCCCAAATGTACATTTGCCAATCAGTGGGGGTCCTTCTCCAGTAAATACCATAGAGATGTATGTGTTTAGCATTTCTGCCTTTTCTTTCTTTCTCTCCACACATATCTATAAAAGTAAGAGAAGGCTATGCAAAACTTATGGTCCTCAGAAGATTGAAACCATTACTCACACCTGCCCATTTCAGAACAGTATTGCAAACACTTATCTTTTCTAGCACTGACTACTGCAACGCACTCTTACTAGGACTCCAAAGCACATCGATAAGACCACTCCAGATACTTCAAAATACTGCAGCCAGAATACTAACGGGAAAAAAGAGGAAGGACCATATAACCGAAACTCTAGCAGACTTACATTGGTTACCCATCGAATACAGGATAAAATACAAGGCCTTATGCACCATACACAAACTAATATATGATAAAGAAGCAGACTGGCTAAATACAGCCTTACGAGTACACGTTCCACAAAGAAACCTCTGCTCAGCAAACAAAGCACTACTAACAATCCCTTCAGTAAAGTCAGCAAAATTAACCCAAGTGAGAGAAAGGGCTTTATCATTGGCTGGGCCCATACTATGGAACACGATGCCCCCCGAACTCAGATTACAGAATAATCTCAAAACTTTTAAGAAAAATCTAAAAACATGGCTGTTTAAAAAAGCCTTCACTAAAGAGTGTGGAGGGTAGAGAATGAAGAAAGTACAGGGTAATGCAGATGAGAATGAATTTACTCAATCCTACATTTAAGAAGTAATATCTCAAAGAGATAGTAATTCAATAATATACCTGGACTTGACCAACATTACTCAAATAATGATTTTATTTATGAAATTGTAACCGAACTTTATTGGCACCTGTTAGAATGTACGATATCCTACATTTACTTACCTTAGTCTATGTGCCTATTTGTAAACCGTTGCGATGGTATATAACTTAGCGACGGTATAGAAACGTTTTTAAATAAATAAATAAATAAATATTACAGCTCCTCGTCTGGTCTTTCTCCTTTCTCTGATGTATCTGAAAAATGCTTTTATCACCTTGCTTTACTTCTTTCAAAATCTTTTCCTTTTCTGATCATACTTTGGCCATCCTGATATCTTTCTCCCTGGTCTCTTTCAGCTTTACCAGATATTCTCCCTTGCCTTAATTTTTTTCAGTTACTTCTTTGGAGAACTCTATCGGTTCCCCTTTCTTCTTATTTTTTATTTACTTTTCTGCCAACAAAATTTGTTGTAATTACTATAGCTCTTTTTAGCTTGCCCACTGTTCTTCCATATCGCCTTTCTCCTGTCAGCCTGCCAGGTCCTCCTCAACGTTCTCCCCCATTTCACCTGTCAGTATGTTTGACATCCATCCATACAGCCGCTCATCCCGATTGGTATACTGGCATTTAATTACTTGGTGCAGGGGCCACATTCTTCATGAACATTATTCTATCCACTTCTGAGACCAATAAATGTTGTAAAGATTTAGAAAATAACCCTGACCCTCAGAAGTATCATAATGAACAAACCCTGTGGCCCTGGACGTTGAAGTGCTTTGCTTTGAAAACCAGATAACACAGAACAGTACAAATTTGTACTTTTCTATCAACGAACAGCTATTCTAGCTTCTTCATGCTTCTTTTTTCATTATGTCAATAGATAAGTTACTGGCTGTCTGGAGGAAACGGCTGTCTTCAATTTCAGGGGGGGGGGGGTTTCAATCATCTCTTTCAATTTGTGCACCAGAGGCACATTATAGCTTGAAAGAAACAGACAGAGAAAAAATACATAGCTCAGACTGACCTTCATTCATCAGTGAGAGTAAAAAATAAAAAAAAGAAGAGTTTACATGAAGAAATTTAGAATTTAAACCAGTTTTCAACCGTTTGCTAAACTCTGCTGATGTGCACACTGCCAAAGTTTTCTCTTGTCCTTCTTAGGATCTGAATAATTACAGTAAAACTTTTTATTTCTGAATATTATTTGGAGGGCTAATATGGACTGGTGCATTTATGTCCAGCAAAATGTGTATAGGGGGAAACTTGCTGTAAACTGAACTCTGCTATAAGAATACTTCCACAACAAAGTTTAATCAACAAAGGGCCTTTTTTTTTTGCTCTCTACAGCTTCTCAGTATAGGACTAATTACACAGTATGCACATGAGCTTCATTGTAAGGAATTCAGACTGAGATTATGGAAAAGTGAGGAAAAAAGCCAGAAAGTTGCTTGGCTGCATAGGGAGAGGAATGGTCAAAAGAAAAAGGGAGGTGATATTGCCCCTGTATAAGTCCCTGGTGAGATCTCACTTGTAATACTGTGTACAATTCTGGAGAACGCACTTTCAAAAGGATATAAACAGGATGGAGTCGGTCCAGAGGGTGGCTACTAAAATAGTCAGTGGTCTTAATTCTAAAGCATATGGGATTAGACTTAAAGATCTAAACATGTATACCCTAGATAGAGGAAAAGCAAGACAGGTTTCCATGCACAGGAGGTAAGCATTTTTCAATGGAAAAGAGGCTGTAGAACGAAGGGTCATGAGCTGAGGTTGAATGGTAATAGACTCTGCAGTAATCTTTAGAAATATTTCTTTACAGAGAGGGTGGTGGATGTATGGAACAGGCTCCCAGTGGAGGTAGTGGAGACAAAAACAGTATCTGAATTCAAGAAAGCATGGGATAAATACAGGGGATCTCTAAAGGAAGTGATGAGAATCATAATGCTAAATTAATTAAATGGATGGGCAAATTGGATATGTCATATGGTATTTTTCTACCATCATGTTTCTATGTTTCCAAAATCGGAACATTTGTCAGAATGAGGATGCAGAGCCCTATGTGACACATAGGGCTCTGCATCCTGGAAAGTTGATATCCTATGACCTTTCTAATCTAATACTACTGTGCTCACCCAGACCACCAAGTTCATAGAATGTAAATCCATTTGTAAATGTATAACCTACATGGGAAAGAAAAAGTTCTATGCTCAATCTCACACAACAGTTGAAGTAGTTTAGGTTATAAACTTGGAAGCTGAGACAGCAGAACACAAAGGAGGAAGATTAACAGCAAAATCTTAAGTCTGGTTGCCAAGGAGACAACACCTTTATCCATTAGACCGGCTAGAGTTGGCTAGCACTATAAGTGATGATTGTAACCATTGTGCTTTTTTAAGTAAAAGTATTTGGAAAGCCCTATCAATTATAATATAACAGGTCTAAACTACGATTTTATGAACCTTATTCACCAAAGATTTTTTCCCATTTTGTGCCTAAGGAAACCATCTTTATTGAATAAAGCCCTATATCTGCTTTTATATAATGAGTTCTTTTATATGAGGATTACCTTGTTCCTCATTTTAGTATTTTCTTTATGGTTCAAAGATTTCCTTTGTTATAGTTTCTGAAATTATGAAGCATACTTTTATTCAGTGTTCCAACAAATCTATACAAAGGCCTCCAACCACTTTCTTACTACCCGCTGCTGCTTCAGCCATCGCACAGTTTGACTTATTAGAGCCCTTGGGATTCAAACTACAGAATGGCTGCAGTGGCACCATGTGGTTAGAAGGTGAGCAGAGGCTTTCTTACAGGTTAGCAGAAAATTGTTTTTAACAATGTGAATTATCTTACAAAAAATTAGTTTACATACCTGTGACAGACCCTATGGTTACGTCGCCATTAAGACATGGGTGAGCCTTTAGTTCAGCTGGAGAGAGTGCAGGCTGGTGTGAGGGGGAGGTTACCATTCAAACACAGCCCCTCCCTTTGAGGGGGTCTGGAATGGCCTTCTCCCTATTTAGCAGCTCACTACAGAGAGCTCGAGAGGCAGTCCCTTAAAGTTTGCTGAGAGTTAGGAGGTACAGAGGAGTTTTGCTTGAGTTGCTTTTTCAGGCCCGGTCAGAGAAGCCAGGCAAAATGTCTGGTGGTCCTGACCAGAGTTGGGAGGGGTTTCCTTAAACAGTCTACTCACTGGCTGGTTAGGATTTTCCCTCTTTGTCTATTTTTCAGGTTTTAAGAGTTTAAGTGGTAGGAGTCTTGCGAGAGCCTGTACACAACCTGGGCTCAGGGCACGGGGAACCCTGTGTCTGGGGCTGTGCAGGTTAGGAAAGACCTGCCCTCCAAACCCTCCATAAGGAAAGGAGGTGTCAGTTATCTGCTGCAAGGAGGAACTCTGGTGTTAAATTCAGCTGGGGATAAAAGACTTTGATTTTAAGATCCAGGAGGAAGTTTTGGCTGCCCCTTCCTTCCTGTATGAAGCAAAGAGAGCTGCTTGCTTCAAGGGGATTCCTCCCAAATGGATCCAGAAAGAAGAAATAATGAGACTGTGTAAGAACTAAAGAGATCGTGAAGATCTGCTAACTATGAATAAGGGAAATTAAACATCACTGTGGACACCCTTCCGGTGTTTTCACTACCCTGGGGAGAGAGAGAAGATTTACTCTCTGTGCCATAGATTCTTTACCATTTTCATCAAACTGGAAGGATTTTTTTGACCAGCCTAAAGACACCCTGTCCACCTTGGACCTCCACTTAACCAAGCCCTAGAGAGTGGATGTTTCCCTGGCCCTGATATGTGAGTCCTGCACAGATAGAGGGAAAGAGATTGTAAGAAAATAAAGCAAGAGAGTTCTGTGGTGCTACAGTTTGAGTTATTGTGCCATTTATCACCATTATCTGAACAGTAAAGACTTTCATTTTAGACACTAACTCAATTACTCC
Source organism: Rhinatrema bivittatum (assembly GCF_901001135.1). NCBI lineage: Eukaryota > Metazoa > Chordata > Amphibia > Gymnophiona > Rhinatrematidae > Rhinatrema > Rhinatrema bivittatum. The sequence goes on along the minus strand of NC_042617.1, from coordinate 109,609,618 downwards.
AGAGTATTTTTTTTCATAACCACTGCACCCAATATATGCACAAGTCCCCTCTCTCAAGGGAACACAAATGGAAAAGGAAATGTATAGAAAGGACACCCCTGTCACATTGGGCACTGGAAGCAAATCCTCCCCCCCCCCCCCATCCACCCACAAAGAATCCAGCCCTGGAAGTAAGAGAGATTGTGAAGGAGCCAGCCAGTGAGGGGTGCCAACCCCGAAGAGAAATACATTATTTTATGGCCCCACCCATGCAGGATGCACACACTGAGTGGGGGTTACATACCTTAAATTAAATATAAAACAGGCAACATTATTTACTTTCTCAAAATCTTAAGGACTATTAATATCCTTTCAATGTCATATCAAGTATAGACTCAGAAGTACAACCACACAGATACATTTTTAAAGGAATTAAGTAGGTAAATGTAACATATTTTCATCGCAATTTGCAGAAGCCATTTACCAGCATTATGTGTGGATAAAACCTATGGATAGGGTAGACAGACCAAGAACCAGTTGTCCAGGAGAACGGGGGTGGGGGATGGGAAGTAGTTGGTGCTCCAGGAAAGGAATGTTAGGGACAAATGAGGGAATTTGAAGAAGGCAGATTGCACTTAAACACTCTGGTCAGAGCACAGAGTTTCACAGAAAAAAGGGAGGAGCATGGGTAAGAAAGGCAATGGATTTAGGGTTCCCCCTTGCCTTTATTCCCTGTTGCTGTGAGAGCTGAATTACCTAGGTTAGTAGCGGTGGGTATTGTTGCTGAGGTGATCAGATTATGGTCCCAAGATCCTTGAAGGGAGTGTCTTTAAGGCAGGATCAGGAACAGGGCGAGGTGGTGGGCATGGACCAGAAAATTGCAGTGGCAGTGAGTGATGTTGTTCATAGAGGAGGGTGATTTGGGGGTATAGGCACATGAATTTGATGGGGCTGGTCAGCAGAAGCTTGATGTTTATTCACCTAGTGATATAGGTATGGCTCTGGCTGTCCTGTGGGTGTCGGCAGCATAGGCAGTTTGGCAGGAGTGGGGGGCGATGATGCTCAGGCAGTAGGGATGTGCAGCAGGGACGGATTTGTCCCATTCGGTATTCATATTCATGGGGAGTCAAATCCGTTGCATCCATTCTCGGGGGACCCTGATCCATTCATTAGTTATGTATGGATTCGTTTCCCAAAAAAACTCCATCACAACCCTTTAAATTTAATTAACTACAACCCCCCCCCACCCTCCTGTACCCCCCCCCCCAAGACTTGACAAAAGTCCCTGGTGGTCCAGCGGCGGTCCCGGAGCAATGTCCTGCACTCGGGCCATAGGCTGCCGGTATTCAAAATGGCGCCGATAACCTATGCCCTTACTATGCCACATGGACTACCTTTTGCCATTGGTCGGCCCTGTCACATGGTAGGAACACAAGATGGCACCAGCCGTCCATTGCTCCTACCATGAGACAGGGGCCGACCAATGGCACCGGTAGCCTGGTTGCCCCTTTGACATCGTAAGGGCAAAGGGCCATTGGCACCATTTTGATTCATAGCAGGCCTGACAGCTCGACAACCCAGACGGAGAGATCGCTCGCTGGACCTCGCTGGACCACCAGGGCTTTTAGTAAGTCTTGGGGAGGGATCGGGATGGTGGGGGGTTGTAATACAGTAAATTTGAAGGGTTGGGGTGGTTTTTTTTCCGATTCGGATTTTTTTTTTGAATGCACCAGGATATTAAATTGTTTTCTTCCATTTTGTCCTGGAAGTGCTCATCATAGTTGAACCAAGCTCAACCCTCATAATCTCTATTAGCCATAAATATTGGAGATGAGTTTCGTTTTTCTGGGTCGTGTCGGGTTTCAGTTCAGGCGCTTCGTGGGAAAACGAGTTTTCCCATGGATCGTTTTTCAGCAAAAATGAAGCTGAAACTGACCCGAACCCGGAAAAACGAATCTCATCTCTAATATTTATGGCAAATAGAGATTATGAGGGTTGAGCTTGGTTCAACTATGATGAGCACTTCCAGGACAAAATGGAAGAAAATTTAATATCCTGGTGCATTCAAGATGTGGGCCTATGGCTCAATCAAATGATGAGTAAGGCAGTTCATCATCGGAGGGGGGCAGTGGGAGTGCTCCGACTGGGTTGGAGGTGAAGTAATTTTGAGGGGCAGCTGTACCAAGTGGTGCAGCCAAACAGAGAATTGGGTTGTTTGATGTGTATTGGAAGTTTAACCTGTGTGTAACTTTACAAACTGTAGTTTTGACACCTCTATTCCAGCTGTGGAGCTAATCACTCAGCCAGCAAGTATCCAAAGTGAGCAGGTGGGGGGAGTGCTGGAGGTACAGCAACTGGGGGAGCTAAATGAATGTTCTCAGAAAGCTCTATTGCTGATCTTTGTGTCAGCTATGGAACCATGGTTGTGGGAGTACCCTAATTTGGAGGTAGCTCGTAGATTGTCCAATGTTTTTGGTTTTGTTTTAAGATATCTTAAACTAGTGTTTTGCAGAATATGTGGCAGGATAATTGTACTGGTTTCTAGGATGGGCAGGGTGGTGCAGAAGTTGTGGGTTGAATTGCATTTGGGCAGGGTGGTCGGTTCCTCTGCTGAACCTCCTTTTACAAAGATGATTTTGTTTCCACTAGCGATGTTTCTGAAGAAGAAGCCTGGTAAGTTTTGACTGATTCACAATTAGTCTTTACCTGAAGGGGGTTCAGTGAATGACTTTGCCCCTAGGGACCTGTGCACAGTCCGTTATGCTTCATTTAATTCCACAGTTCAAAAGGATGTTCTTTGGCATTTGGTAATGCCATCCCCTGGAACAGAGTTTTCACTCGAAACATGGCATGTGTCAGGATTGATGGAATTTGTTACAACAGCCTTTTCATGAAAATAGAAAAATAATACAAACTCTTATTTCAAGACTAGCGGTTCCCGGCCACGCGTTGCAGTGGCAGAGTCAGGTTATTTACCCTCCCTCCCCCTTCCCCTTGCTCATTTACCTCAGTCACTCATCCTCCTCCCCCTTGGTCACTCACTTCCCCCCCGTCCCTCCCCTGTCCCCACTCCAACTCTCTCCCCTCACACTCACCTCTCTCCTCATTCTCTCTCCCCTGACATTCACCTCCCCCCTCATTCTCCCTCCCCTCACTGTCACCTCCCCCCACCTACTGCCTACTCTTCAGATCAGAAAACCTTTGTCTTTCTATTTCTGTGGGAACCCCCCCACTCCCCCCAAAAAACCCAATCCCAACCCTTTAAATCAAATAATAACCCCCTACCCTCCTGCCCCCTCCCAAGACCTGAGAAATTAAAATTGTTGGTGCTACATGTGGTCTGTCCCTGGGCATCTGTGCGCGTTATGTGGCCAAATAGGGGAGTGCCTAACCAAATTTGCACTTTCAAACTTGTTTTGTGGTCTGGGGAGGGCTATTTTCGTGCGTTCCCGAGATCGTGCAAGTTTAGTGTATGTATTTGTGTGTGAACCTCCCCCTTTCCCCAAAAAACAACCCTATGAGAAAAGTTCTCTTAAACTAACCACCCCACACTCTCCTGCCCCCCCTTCCCTAGCCCCGCGAAAAACAGTAGCCTACCCTCCAGACCCCCCGAGACCTGATAAAAATGTCAGTCGGTGGATCGGGCGTTCAGGAGCGGTCCGGGAGCGATGTATTGGCGTTGGTCCGTCAGCTGCGAGCACTGAAACAGGTTCCGACGGCCCTTTGCCCTTACTATGTCAGTGGGGTGGAGCAATGGCAGCGGTAGGTCCTCTGACATAGTAAGGGCAAAGGTCCACCGGCTGCCAGTCCTGAAAATGGTGCCGAGGGGCCCTCGCTCTTACTATGTCACATGGGCTACTGCCGCCATTGGTGTCCCCGAGTGGTGTAGTAAGGGAAAGGGCCGTCGGCGCCATGTTGATTGCTAGCAGCCGACGGCCGTAGTGCAGGAGATGTGTCCCGGACCAGTCCTGGCCCCCCGCTGGAGCCTCCCGGAATTCTGTCAGGTTTTGTGTGTGTTGTGAGGGCCTGGGAAGTAAATACATTTGGCATGTGTGTGTGTGTGGGGGGGGGTGCCACATGGGAACAGCAGTGCAGCTCCGGCCGTGCAGGGGAAATGTCGGCGGGCACCTGGCCGCAGGGAGACGCTGACAGTGGCTCCTGCTGCTCGTAGAGAACTTTGGCGGCCTCCGGGCCACGGAGGGAGAACCCCGGCATGGCTCCTGCCATGAGGTGTCACATCAGCGGCCTCTGGACTGTGCAGATCGTAGCGCAGCTCCAGCCACAAGGGAAAAGGCCCAGCATGGCTCCTGCCATGCCGGCAAGATGGCAGCTGGGCCACAAGGACCCACAGTGGTGGCGGTGGCCCAGACTCTGGAGAAAGACATGGGTGGTCTCCAGAACACAGGGCAAGACCAGAGCAGCTCCATTCCGCGATGGATATCTCCAGCACGGCTCCTGGTGTGCCAGCCTGATGACGGTCTCCTGCTGCTGCAGGGAACCTTGGCACAGCTCCTACCATGCCGGGAGGATCACATCAGGCTCAGGCGAGAAGGTAAGAGACCTCCCTTGGCTCTGGCCACGGGATGGATCACAACAGTACCCCCCCTTCAAAGGTGGTCCCCTCCCATCTTCGGGAGATTGAAGATCCAGGAACATCGATGATGCAGGTGCCTCCTGCAGGTCGTGGAGAGAAGAAAATCCTGGAGAAAAGAAAATCCCCACAAAATTTTTTTTTTAGGTCAAAGAAGGAAAGTCCAGAAACAAGACCCAGGACAATGATATCCAACCGGGCACATGGCCTTCGCAATCTGTTGTGCTGAGCATGGAAGGGAGCACTAGGGAGTGCTCCCAGCACGGGACAAGATGTGTGCCCCTATGGCGAGACGGTCCATGTCTGGGAACTGGAGAACCAGGGACCTCTTACCAAACCTGCATGCCCAGGTAAGACCATCAATGCAATGATGGTCTCTAAATGGTCCTCTGACCATTCCAAGCCCTTTCAGACTAGCCACTGGGTAGCGGCTTGAAGCAGCAGGCCAGACAGAGGTCATGGCTGGACAGAGATGTGGAACAAGTCGTGGCGAGGCAGACGAAGACATCAGACATGGCAAGGGCTCAAGGCATTGCAGGACAGATGAAGACTCAAGGTGCTGCCGGACAGATGAAGACTCAAGGTGTCTCAGGACAGACGAAGACTCAGGGTGTTGCAGGACAGACTAAGACTCAGGCTTGAGGAAGACGAAGACTCAGGCTTTGAGGAAGACAAAGACTCAGGGTTTGAAGAAGACAAAGACTGAGGCATTGAGGAAGACGAAGAGAGACAAGGCAAGCGGTGGCAAGATAAGACAAGGTTAAAAACCTATGATTAAAAGTCTGGAACCTCAAGGCGGGCATTGTCCCTCTAGTGCCATACTCAGCCCAACCAGTCTGGTCATGGACCACACGAACAGGCATCAAGCTAGGACATCAAGGCAAGGCAGATATCGGACATCAAGAATAAGGTAAGTCAGACAAGGGAAGAGATGACTCCATGGCACCGAGGGATGGAAGGACCCACCAGTACCCTATATACCCCAGCAGGGTTGGTCGCGGACCACTGGGCCACTACGCACCCTACTCAACTAAAATGGCTGGTCGCGGACCACGAGGGATGGATCAGAATGGAGCTGAGGACATCTGGACAAAGACACTAGGAATGGACGGACATCAGGACATCAAGAATGAATAGGCATCAGGACATCAGGAACAGATGGCATCAGGACGTCAGAACAAGAATGGAACAACAAGGGAACATCTGGAATAACTTGAAGACATAGACATTAGGGAACACCAAAGACATATAGTGCAGAGACCAGGACACAGAACGAAGAGGAATTCCATGGAGAAGATAGCCAGGCAGGAGCGGAAAGCAAGAAGTCCTATGAAGACCAGCTCCATGAGGACAGTTCCAAGGAGGAACTTACTCCTTGCAAAGGCGATGAAGGAATGACCTAAAGAGCCTTTAGTAGGCTGACGAGGCAGATCCAGGAAATGAGGTCAGATGTGTTCCACTCCTTCACTGGCCCTTTAAAGCCAGCAGGGAGGCACGGCCCCGTGCCTAAGGAGGAAGTAGGAAAGGTGCAGGACCCTGGACAACAATCCTGCTGAAGAGGAGGAGCCGGAGCTAGGACTCTAGGCAGGCCCGTCACTGGAGGCAGCATACAGCCACAGGAACACCTCTGGGGACAGCTCACGCTGCAGAAGAAGCCAGGGCAGAAGGTCCTCTTCCCACTAAGGGCCCAAAGTACGGTTGGTGGCCTCCGGGCCACATAGGAATGCTGTTGGTGGCCTACGAGCCACATGGGAACAGCAGTGCGGCTCCGGCCATGCAGGGGATGTGTTAGTGGCCACCTGGCCATAGCGAGACGCAGACAGCTGCTTGTGCCACTCATAGGGAACTTCGGCGGCCTCTGAGCCACAAAGGGAGAACCGGCGTGGCTCCATGCCATGAGGGAGAACCCTGGTGTGGTTCCGTGCCGTGAGGTAGAACCCTGGCATGGCTCCTGCCATGAGGGGTCACATCAGCGGCCTCTGGACCGCGCAGAAGGTCGTAGCACGGCTCCAGCCACAAGGGAAAAGGCCTAGCACGGCTCCTGCTGTGCCAGCAAGATGGTGGCCAGACTTCAAGAACTCATGGTGTCGGTGGCGACCTGGACTCCGGAGAAATATGTGGGCAGTCTCCGGACCGCAGGGCAAGACTGGAGTGGCTCCATGCCGCGATGGATATTCCCAGAGCGGCTCCTGCTGCGCCAGCTCGATGACGGTCTCCTGCTGCTGCAGGGAACCTCGTCAGGCTCCTGCCAGGAGGATCACATCGGGCTCAGGCGAGAAGCTAAGAGACCTCCCATGGTTCCGGCCATGGGAGGGATCGCAACAGTGTAGTAGAGCCAAGTATATCACAAATTAGTGTAATAAATTTTAATAATCATTCAAATTCAACTTTCAAATTAATAAAATCTTTAATCTTAAATCCTTAAAACCTTAAATCCGATGACCGTCTCCTGCTGCCTCAGGGAACCTCGGCATGGTTCCTGCCGGGAGGGTGACATCGCGGCTCAGGCGAGAAGATAAGAGACCGCCCATGGCTCCGGCCACGTTAGGGATCACAACAGTGTAGTAGAACCAAGGATATCACACTAAAATTAGTGTAATGAATTTTAATAATTGTTCAAATTCAACTTTCAAATTAATAAAATCTTTAATATGAAATCCTTTATTTTGAAAAAAAATATTTTTTATTTTTTTGCATTATTGATCTTTAATTTTTACATTTTGAACTTTTTCTAATTATTTAATTTTTGGATTTTTGAGAGAAAAGTTCCTCAGCATGGGTTGAAAACATGCTTAACTGAATTCACAACCAGTAAGTGCAATCATGGGTCAAAAACTTCTAATTACTTTTATTAATATTCATTAAAACTCCTTATCCTCTCATCTGGCTAATAAAATATCTTTTCTTCTTTACATATCTTTCTTCTTTGTATATTTAATGTCCACAAGCAAAAAGGCAAACTATTCTTCTTTTGCCTCTAGCAATATTATAAAAAATGTTTTTGAAAATCTGAACCACTTAGAAACAATGCCCACTTGACTTAAAGTTTGACTTATCTGAATATTTCTTCAACCATATGCGGTCCTTTGCACTTATCGAGACTGTAGCATTCTTTTGTATGTCGAGAATGCCAACGTTGACGTTTGCTAACGCTGCATCAGGGCTCTCCGTAATTTCTATTTTCTTTTTTTCTTTTAACGTCACCATGGGCCTCATTTTCTAAATGGATCGCACGTGATAAGGGACGTTTCGCTCGCTAAATGTCCCTTATCGTGTGCGATACCAAAATGGGGGCGGAGTCGGCCCCGGAAGAGGAGGAGTCGGGGTGTCACCGGGGCCGACTCCACGAAGACGCCGCAGATGACGAAAAGGTAAGGCCCTTTTCACGACCGAGTTCACGCCCAATAGCTACACCTTCTATGGTGGCGCTATTGGGTGCGAAACTGGCAGCGATCGCACCGCGACGGTGCGATCGCTGCCGGCTAGCGCAGGCCCACCCCCCCTCCCTGTTTCGGCCCCCTGCCCCTCATTCCCTAAAGTATCGCAGGCCTGAGATACTTTAGAAAATGAGGCCCCATATGTTCTTAACAACGTGGGCTCGATAATTTAAAAATTACAAAAAATAAGAACATTTAAAAATATAAAAATTAAAGATCACAAATTTAAAAAAATAAATATATTTTTTTTCAAAATAAAGGATTTAAGATTAAAGACTTTATTTATTTGATTGTGATTATCGTTTGGATACTAGTGTTTCCCTGAAATTTTGGTGTAGAGCCAAGGCTAACCAGCAGATTGGCTAGTGGATCCATGGTTTGGGAAGCCAGCATTTTAGGTTGGGATGTGTGTAGTGGCCTTTTCAGATCAGATGATGTTCATTTATCTTTTGTGGGTTGGGATTTATTTATTAATGATAAAGTATTCTGCAGTAGGAATCTGTGGGGCCGCATCTTTTTCGGGGGTACAGGATAGGTTTTATCTTCCCAATTCTTGTGGTGGATGGCCTGAGCATCTTTAGTTTCTGCACCATGTTGATGGGTTAGCCATTTTGGGCATGTGGTCAGCAAGGGACATATTCTTTAGCAAGAGTGACTGGATGCAATTGCTCTGGGATCAGCTCCTTGCTGGGCTGTGGTGGGGACTGGGGGATGAGGCGGCAGATGGCTTGCTGGTGACCTGCAGGCTTGGTGGCCTGGGGGTGAGTCATCTTGCTGGGGCATGGCAGATGATCACCAAGGCTTGGTATAAAAGAACATTTTGGCTCGGGCTGGTTGTGTTACATGTTCTTAATGAAGCTACAGCCTATTGATCCCCGAGCAGTTGTCTGTGTATTTATTAGTTTTGGGATTTGTGTTGTGAAAGGGTAGAGGCAGGGAGAGATCAAGTCCTGGTTACCCCTATTATTGACAATTCAATGACATACATTGTAGCAATTTTCAAAAGCTCACTTACACAGATAGAATGCATTTACACATGTAAAACCCAGTTTTAAGTGTGTAAATGGTTTTGAAAACAAAGCCTTATGAGTTAGGTTAAAGATCCAGTGGCTGTGTTGTATACAGCTTTGCAGGAGACCAAAATTCAAGTCACAAACCTGCTCATCTTGTCAGCAAGGGAAATGAGTGCTTTGGAGACAGTGAACACAGTCCCAGTAAAGGGGGGAAAATAAGAGTTTGAACAGTCTCTCCCCCAGACAAGCCGACTACCAAGAAAAATAAAGAGATTACAGGGTTTGCCCTACAGAAATGCAGAAGACTATCACCAAGAAAGCAGTCTAACATAAGGCTAACTAGCCTTTTTACGTAACTGGCCACAAGAATCTGTAGCATATCTGCCCATTAGAAAAACTGTTTCACTGTATATTATTGTACCTTAAAACAGCATTGTTTTGAAAAATATTTAAAAAGTTTAAGCAATTTTATGAAATCTCAGACTTTACCTGATTCTCCTGCCTAGGCATGAGCAAGCCTTTTTAAAAGAAGTTTGCAAAACTCATGGAAAATATATGGGACTGTTAGATTAGCTCAAGAAAAACTCATGAAAAAGAGAAGAACCCTATTGCTGGAAAAATCCAGCAAATAAAGGTACAACTGCTATTTTCCTACTTCTGATACTTTTGTGAATATTTTTTTTTCATGAATGTGCAGCTGTTTTTTCTTACAGTTTTACTATTCATAAGCCTCAAAAAATATTAAATTTCCTGTTCCATGTAGCAATAAACTTTGTTATGGTAAAACTATGAATTCAAAATAGAAGCAGCATATAATTGACTGGAGCTGCCGCGCTTTGCAGTTTCCTGCTAATCTCTTTCATTGTGATCTTGGATAAAAATGACAGGCATGCTGTAAACTCTGCTTGCTTTCACTGCGTGCAAATAATAATCTCCCTTAGTGGTATTAAAATTCAAATAGCAGATAGCTTCTATTCTACTTTGCAATTCGAACTGTAAACTGGTGATGCTGCTGGGGCTCTCAAGAGCCTCTCCTTAAATTATTTTATGATAACAAAGAGTACCTCACACAGCAGAGTAGAGTTGGTGGGGGGCCATGGCTAACCAATTGGTATCCAAGTCACTTGCATTCACAATAGCCCACTTTATAAACTATATACTCTACCTCAACATGCACAACAATAATTTTTTTTTTTGGTGGATGATGGCTATTTCATATTTGGCCAAAGTACCAACCAAGGTTACTGTGCTTTAATTATCATCATCAATGCCACCATCCCACCAGTTTTCTTTTGTATCTAAAAATTGCCTGACCAGGCTGTCTAGAATGTTTGCTGGGAGATGAGACCAATGCTGGCGTCAACAGGGGGAAAGAGGAACTTTTTATCATATTTGCTGGGAATGTAGTCAGGTAGTCCGCTTCTGGAAGATAGTTGTTGAGCTTATTGTTGAAATTACTGGGTGCAGGATTCAGAGGAATCCCAAGTTACTTTTACTTTCTATGCAAGTTAATGGGCTAAGTGAGCAGTCCAAACAGCTGACACTACATATCGTCGTGGCGGCCCATTGCGAGCTGGCAGCTTGATGGTGTAAAGTGGCTGTGCCACAGATAGTGGATGTACTTAAGAAGATGGATAGACTTTATGTTATGTATAAGCTAATGGCCTGTTTGCGTGACTCAACCACATTTGAAAAAATATGGGGGTTATATATCATTTGGAAAGAAAACCAAGAACAGTAGTAAAGGTGCTGGTTAACTAATAGTGGGGCTATTGTATTGAAACATTATCTGCTTTTGAGATGAGTATCATTTTATTTGGAAAATATACATAAGAGTAGGTGACTTTGTGCACCCGTATTATTGACTTGTTTGGATGTGTTTGAAGTTTCCCATAAGAGAGACATATATTATTAATATTGAAGATCGCTAAGGCGGGCAATATTTATTGCAAGTGACTTTTATAGAAAAAGAAATAAATACCAAAAAATTGGAGTTTAAAATAAAGTAAAGTGGCCTATGACCAAATGTGGGTTTGATTGACAGACAAACTCCTTGCGTATGGGTCCTACAAATTAAAATGTTAAAGTCTAGCGATTTCGTTGGAAGATGTGGCTATTCTAATGATATGAAAGCATACCAGTGAAACCAATTACATTTTTTGTACTAGTAACTAATAGTTTTGACATAGCATTCTGGGGCAGATTTTAAAACCCGGCGCGAACAAATCTATGCCCGATTTTATAACATGCATGCGCAGTCACGCACATGTTATAAAATCCAGGGTTGGCGCGCACAAGGGGGTGCACAATTGTGCAACTTGTGCGCGCCGAGCCGCGCAGCCTGCCTCAATTTCCTCCAAGGCCGCTCCGAAATCGGTGCGGCCTCAAAGGGAACTTTCCTTCCGCCCCCCCGCACCTTCCCCTCCCTTCCCCCACCTAACCCGCCCCCCAGCCCTACCTAGAACCCCGCTTACCTTTGTTGAAGAAGTTATGCCTGCCTCCCAGCTGGCGTAACTTACACGCGCCAGCCGATGGCCGGCCTGCGATCCCAGGCACAGCGGCAAATGGCCACTGTGCCTGGAGGCTCAGGCCATGTCCTTCCCCGTCCCCGCCCCACCCCTGACCGCCCACACCCCGCCCCTTTTTGCAAGCCCCGGGACATACGCGCGTCCCGGGGCTTGCGCACGCCGCTGAGCCTATGCAAGATAGGCTCGTCATGAGCAGGGGCAGGCAGGGGCAGCTTTTTGGGGGTTACGCAAGTATCTTACGCGCATAACCCTTTGAAAATCTTCCCCTCTATGTTTAGTGTTCACCTGCAGAGCATTATACTTGGGGGGGAGGTGTGGTGGTGGTGGGGGGGGGGGGGGTTCATACAGTCAAAAATATACACACACTTTTGTGAGCTTAACTTCTAGAGGGACATATTGTTGTACTGCTGTTTGTCCCGATCCAGAATTAATACATTGCAAGAATATTTGTATTTGTTGAACTGTCTGGACTTGGATAGCCAATTGATTTTTTAAGTATTGCATTTAAAAAGATATATAAGTACCCCTGAGGAAGGCATCAGTTCAAACCACAGCCATGTTAGGGATTTGGATTATAATTTTGCATTTGTTCAGCTGTGATCTTCAAAGGATAAGTGATGAGTGTATCTTTGTGTTGACATCAATCTGGCAGAACAGGTATAAAGAAAAGCAAGTTGGTAAATAAGCCGAACATAAGAAGGCTTCACTGACGCTTTATTTTGAACATTCAAGCATTTTATAGGAAATTTTTACATGCAAAAGAAAAAAAAAACAGGTGGGATGGTGGCATTGATGATTATAATTAAGCAGAGTAACCTTGGTTGGTATTTGGTGAAATATGAAATAGCCATCTTCCACCCAAAACATTTTTTGTGCATGTAGAGGTAGGGTACAGCAGTTTATAAAGTGGGATTTTTAGGTCGATTATGGTGCATTCCTAGTGTGGTGATTCATTGATTTTGGTAAACAATTGGTATTGCATCACTGCTGTAAACCTACATTATAATTTATAACTCATTATCTCATCCATATAATTGTTCAGAGTGGATAACATTGTGTCAACATTAAGAGACAAAGTTACAAATCCAAAAACCAATTATTAGAGAAAACATTCCAAATTATCTTCAACACACGGAAGAGAAGGAAAGTGTCCTTGAGCTGTGGCCTAGTTGGTGTTACCAAGCTCATGGAAACAGGCTGGGTTCATGCCAACAGCAGGCAGGCATGCGACCAGCTGAGAATGAGAAAAGGCTTCATTTATATCAGCCTCTTTCTCATAGATTGAGCCTTTGAGTTTGGAGGATTGCAGGACTTAGGCAGGAATCCACAGCAAGGAGAGGGATCTACAGATCTGGGCAGACAGCAATCAAGCAGAGTCAGTATCCTGGTGCAGGTTGGGGCAGGCAGGTTGAGGCAGGCGGTGGTTAGACAAATTCAGTATCCAGGCACAGGTCAAGGCATGAGAAATCAGTCAGCAGAATGAGGAACCCTGAAGGCAAGAGTGGAAGGTAAGGACCAGGAAGGTGTGGCTGGAACAAGGAGGCAAGGCAGAACAGAGATTGAGGAGCACAGCTGAACAAAGGCAAGGCAGTAAGGAGGTGAGGCATGGAACAAGGCAGGAAGGAGGGCATGGCAGAGTCTGGAACAATGCAGAAGCAAGTCAGGAACTGGAACAAGGCAGGAACCAAGCAGCAATGACAGCAGCTAGACCACGGGAGGACCTGTTGCTGAGGTATTAATACAAAGTTATACATGGTATTGTATTCTTTCAGTTATATGTTATATTGTAAAGCGCTATGCTGAATTAATGTTTGAATGTAAACCGAGGTGATGTTACCTACGTGCCCTGGTACATAACAAATCTGTAAATAAATAAATAAACAAACAAACAAACAAATAAATAAATAAATAAATACATAAATACCCTGGCACTATGATGTCATCCGCACATGCATTGAGGGTTTTCCCACTGGTGGCCTTTTAAGAATCCAAAGAATGTGTGTCTATGCACCTAAGCAGAGGGAAATCAGTGCTGCATCTTGGGCCTGAGCCTACTGAGGTTAGATGCGCCGGCCATATGATGGGCACCACAGTTTGTGTGCCATTACAGAAAGTGCTTTCCCTATTTTGGGGCCTATTCAAATAAGATAGCATACATGCTAAGGTTGTTTGTTGTGCATAAAAATAGTATGCTATATGTAGCAACAGCTTATGCAAACGAAACTCATCTGTAAAAATGATAACATTTACGAGCATCAATGAGCATCTCCATGCATATAAATACTTGCAAATAAGTGTTGCATCCATCGGTGCTAGACGGCTTCACCCCGTTTGCCTCACCTTGTTCACAGCTCCTCCTGCTTCTCTTGGGAAAATGGCTACCGCCGCATCTACAAGTCGACCTCTCCGGCGTCCCTGGAATGGCTATGGTGCTGCCTCCCGCCATGCTCCTCCCAAGAGCCTACTAGGGTGCGAGCTCATGCCACCCATGTCTTTATTCCAGCAATGGTGCGAACTTCGGGGACGTTCCCCTCTACTGACGTCACGCCATCCATGTATATAGCCTGTACTATGTTGCTAGCTCACTGAGTTAGCAAAGACTGGATCAGGATTGGTCTCAGCCGGTCTAAGCTACTCTGCCACTTCCGTGCTGCAACTGGAAGCTCTCTCTCTGCCCTTCAGGGTATTGATAACCTGGGAACCCGCTCCTCGGGGGCCCTCTGCTTTATTTCAGGTGCCTTACAGGGATCAGGTGCATGCTCTCCCTGCCTCGGTGCCTGTACCATCTTCTTCAGCCTGGTGGAATCGCATACCTACAGCAACCATCTAGTGAGTAATCTAGCTCTCAGTCTATCTCATCCACAGTACTGTCTTGCTGGGAAGCCTACACCGGAATTCCCCTATACCAAAGGGGTGAGAGAGGATCCCTCTGCCGAGGGTCCTGAGACTGCTATATCCAGACTACCTCACTTCTGCCACCTCTGGTGGTATACTTCAAGCTGTATGAACTAACTCTGTGTTTGTATGTCTGTGTTTAGCCCAGTACTGTGGCGCCTCACGGGGCTCCTCCCCGTGGGCATGGTCATCTGCCACAATACCTAAGAATCCACCCAAACATCGCTTAACCATAACAATAAGGTTGTAGAATGTGCATTGTAAATAGCATAGCATGCTCTTTTATACATACAATTGAGCAGGCATTTTCTGCCAAATGTTACATTTTTGACACTTCTAGAAAATCTTGAAATTCCCCATGCTAATTAGCCCTTTCAGTTTGGACCAGTTAGCACGGGGGATTCTACTGTCCCTGCCCCCACATATACACTACCGAGAACAAAGATGAAGGAACCAATATGCCCCAATCCTCTCCTCACTCTCTCCACAAAAGATGAAGTGGCTTGGCATCCCTAATCCGCTTCTCACATAAAGATGGGGGCAGCCCCACATCAGACCCCTTACCCTTGCACAATCACAATCCCATGGACCAAGAGGGCTTGATTATTTCTTAACTCTAAGCCACTACCCCCCCCCCCCCCCCCCCCCCCCCAATGAGGTCCCTGCTCCACATCCTACTCCTTCCAATGCAGACTAAAAATGATCAGATTTGAGAAAGCCTCCCTCCTAATACCACTCTTGGTTATTTTTTAAATCGTTCTGGTTAACTTCTTGTTACGTGCCCCGTTTCAGCATCCTACTGTTCCAGCCTTGTTCCAGCGTCCTTCTGTTCCTGCGTCTGTCTGTCCGTCTTCCCAGGTAGTACCCAGGTAGGCCGGGGTCAGTACCAGAGAGACTGTCTCTCTGGTACTGACCCCGGCCTGTTCCTTGACTATCCTGTCTGCTGCTTGCATCCTGACCTCTGCCTGCCTTGTAACCTCGTCTGACCTCCAGAACCTGACCTCTGCCTTGTTGACTACTCCTCAGACTGACCCTCGGATTCTGACCTCGGCTGCCATTGACCATGTCTCCTGATTCTGGCTCTGTCCCTTGCCTATGCTGTTCTGGCCTTCCTTGCTCCTCCAGACCAACAGCATGAAGTCTGACTGCGTTCCCTCACTGTTTGTGGGCAAGCCTCTCTACTACCTCTTTGGGAGACCCTGCGAGGCCCACCTAAGTCCAAGTAGCCCGGGTCCCTACAGGTTCCACTTGGGGGGAACTTGGGCTTCCAGTGGTGAAGCTCATCCTAGCCTCTGTCTCCTCCTGTGCTCTGCCCCCCTGGGGGCAGGTGCTTCCTGGTCCCTACCAGGGAGCCGTTCTCCACTGCTCCAGGACAAGGATCAACCTCCAAGCGCAACAGTTCTCACACTACTTTTTACCATGCACGGTCCTTATGCCTGAATTTTCAAAGCATTATGTATGCAAATCAATTTCTGTTTTTGATGTAAATTTATAATCTGAGTTTTGACTGTTTATGATATCACATTTTTGCCACTTGCATGCTAAAAAAAAATTGAACAAGCATTCCTGGTAAAAATGCTTAGTCCATCTGTCAATTAGTGTGGTGAACTCAAGGAATTGCATTGCTCTTATCATTTAACACTTTTGATAAAATAAATTAAGAAAAAAGAATATCATTCATATATGACCACTCACTGCATGGAGACCTGCCTCTCTCTTATACACACACACAGACATATATTCACTGTATGTGTGCTGTGCTACGTGCAATAGTGCTGACTGACTGACTCCACACACAAAAAAACTCTTAAGAATTAACAGACAAGAAAAGATTGGCAGCCTGGTAAGCTTCTTCTCTTCATTCTCTAATGCCTGGATTTATCAAAATGCACTAAATATTGCATGCAATAGGAAAAAGGGTGTGTTTTATGGTAATTTGCACTAATACTTCTGTGAAGTGCTATCAGTACAAATTGCAATATCTTTTTTACACTTTGCAATAAGTGCCAGAATTGATGTATTTCTACATACAACCACTGGGGGGGACCATCTTTAAGGAGGGGGGGAGGAGAAAAAGAGAGAAAAAGAGAGAGAGAGCACCTAAACCTAGCCGTAATGCTCTCATGCTAGATGGGTATTTATATCTCTATGGGACGCCCACCTAGTCACTCGAGGTGAGGTTTAGGTATTAGTGTAAGGGTTGGGGGCCACTTTGACATTCAAAGTGAGATGAACAAACAGAACAGTGCTCTCTTATGAAGGTTTGATGACCCTCCGAGTGAGGAAACTCACCCAAACATGAGATATGTGCAATGTTCTCTCAACCTAGCTTGATGTTACCCAGGTAGAGAGTCCATCAAGCTAGGTTGAGAGAGCATTGTACAAATCTCATCTTTGGGTGAGTTTCCACACTCTGAAGGTCATCAAATCTTCACAAGAGAGCACTGTTCTGTTCGTACGTCTCACTTTGAATGTCAAAGTGGCCCCTAACCCCTACACTAATACCTAAACCTCACCTCAATTCCCATCCCAATATCCTCCCCTTTTACTCATTTGCATTGCACCAAACATTATGGTGCTTTTGCATGCATTAAAGGTGTTTTTTGCATGCAAAAACGCCTTAATGCATGCAAAAACACCATATAGCACTTTTATAAATGACCCCCTAAGTGTGCTGTGCTCTCCTCACTGTCCAGAGACAAGAAAAACACTAGCACTGCTGCAACTGTAAACTCCATACTGTCTCCCACTCTGACTTTTCCCCAGTGAAGAGAAAAATCAAAACCAGCAGCAATTTACTGCCTCTCTTTGTGGCACAGTGAACGAGACCACTGCAACACAAAGAAGATTTGAAGCAGCCCTTTACCAGTACTAAATCCAAATGTTAAGCTTTTTTGAAACTCTTAGAGAGCTTTTCCTAGCACATTCTTCTCTGCAAAGAGTTAGAAAGCTAATACAGATTGTTTCTTTGTTACATTTAGCAGTTTGTGGACTGCCCCCACAAACCACTATACTCACCTCTCCAGTTGGGCCATTCCGAAGGGCTCCCATCACAGTGAGACACCATCACTTCCCTCTGCCGTGAGACACTATATCCATACTTGACAGGATGCCATCAGTCCCATCCAGACGCTTTCCTCCTTAGGCATATGCGCACCTGACATCACTCCTCTTAAAAGGCCCATGGCAGAAAAAACTCTGCAGTGCTGCTGATGACCTCACACACCAAGCCCTATAAAGGGCTCTTTCTGTTCTTCCCTCACTGCCTCAACAACAGGTCCAGCTACTTCAAGAAGTGTATGTTGCTTCTCTACCTGATCCCAGTCTTCATTTCCAGCCTTGTTCCAGTCTTCATTTAGCTTGTCCTCAGTCTTCATCCTGCTTGTTCTTGCCCTTGCCTTCTTGCCTGCCCATCCATCCCTCTTCTCCTCCTTTGGACCAATGCCTGTCTTTGACTATTGCCTGGACCTCGAATACACCTGACGTCTGCCAGACTTTGAACATTGCCTGGACCTTGGTTACGCCTGACTGCCACATGCCTACGACACTAGCTACTATGGACCTTTTCTTATGCCATCAGCTGAGACCCCACCTAAGTCCTGATAGCTCTAGCACCCAAAGGCTCAACCCGAGGGAAATGAGGGCTGTATTGGTGAAGGTCCCTACTGGTCTCTGCTTCACCTGGGTCAATTTGCAAATGATGGGGACCTGCAGGGATCTCCCTGCAGATAGAGTCAATCCTATCTTGGCCCAAATGTCCACAGATAACATTATTTCATGATCTTGGACTTTACAGCGAAGTGTATCAGCATTACTTGATCCAGATAGCAGCTATAAACTAATTAAAAAGATGCATTGTGATTTGTCCTCTGGGTATAATATTTTCCTTGCCAGCTTGCCCTGCTTTGACTCTGACAAGAATCTGACAAGGTGATGATGTCTCATATGCAAGAGCTGGTTTCTGTTGTTACCAGATGTTTAATTCAGTAGTACACAGCCATATACTTCAATGGGCCATTGAAAGAAATGGGAACCTTAAACAAATGTGTCAAAAAATATTTATTTCATTTATGGGACTCTTTCATTCATTTTTTTTTTTGGGGGGGAGGGGCATGAATGAAACAAATATAAGCTTATTCCTTACATTTTACCTATTTGTTTCAAACAAATGCACATCCCTACTATAATTTGCCATAGGGATTTATAACACACATCAAGCAATTAGCATATTTCACAAAGATGTCATATTGGGTTAGTTGGTTGATGTAGGAAGGACATCCCTGGTTTTAATTAACCACCAAAATTAGTCAGCAATTTCACAGAGAACACAGTTCATTGGTAACTTTAGGGCAGTACACAGTAGTGAAGTCATATAATTCAAAGAAAAAGAATGCAATTTCAATCTAAAGGACATCAATTCATAAAAGGAAATGCTAGCAACATAGCACCTTGGCTTTGTACCTCTTTATTCTCAATATTTCAAAGTGTGTACGCAATGTTGCCATGGCACTTCTTCCACTCTCAGTACAGCTGACATTGCAACGTAACACATTTCAAGGCAAAACCTTTTATCATGTTACTTGTTGTGCAATTTATTTATGTTTTCTGCTTGATATCCCACATTTTACTCTAGGCATCAAAGCAAGTTACAGTTCTAAAGCACATCTACAATCATACATACATTAAATAATTATAAAACCCCTATCCCTCCAACCTCACCCAAAATCCAACCATCTTAAAAAGCTGCCTAAAAAATCCACACCTTCGTAACCTTCCTAAATCTTAATGAATTATTCTCACCCTGAATCTGTGATGGAAATATACTGTAAAGACCAAGTGTAATGCAACTAAAAGCAGAACTCTGTGTAATAGACAGCTGAGCAGTCTCAACAAAAGATTTCAAAAACAGTCCCTGAGAAGCTGAACGCAAAGGCTGACTAGACATAAAATGCAAGACATCAACTAGTAAATATATATATTTTTAGATTTAGCCTATGCTTTTATGTAGCTCAAGATTTTTATTTAATAAACACAGAGCAATAAATCATATCTACATATAACATGTATAATCCATACAGAATTATATTGACAGGTACAGAGAAAACATATGAGAGCTGGAATTAAGAAACAAAACTAAGCATGGGAGCCCACATCGCCCTGCTAACAGCTAAGCAACTTGCTTTCCTGATCATGCCTTTTTCATTAGTAGCTCAAGCTGAGTTACGTTCGGGTACTATAGGTATTTCCCTATCCCTGGATGGTTTATAATCTAAGGACCTAATTAACTAAGCATTATTCTCATAAATGTATTTATTTAATTTATTTATTTAAAAGTTTTCTATACCGTCATTAAGTTATTTACCATCATAACGGTGTACAATAAGGCACATATAGAGGAGATTAGCTCATACTTTACAAAGGGGTGCCAATAGTATCCGGTAACAAATAAACATTAAAGGCTATTTGGTTTATGACATGGATTTTCCATTGATGTATGTCTCCAAGGAGATAACATGTGGTTCATTCATGGTATTACGGATTATTAACTACGATTATATGTGTGATAAATTTTAAAAATATAATAATAATAATTTCCATGTATGCACTTGGAGATTATGTTTTAGGTGCTATATGCCCGCTCTTCCTTACTTATTTGTGCTGTTCACTTTGTAAAAGGCCTGTTTGAAAAGCCAGATTTTGAGGTTTGTTTTAAATAGCGTATAATTTCTCTGGAGTCTTAGATCGAGGGGCATAGTGTTCCATAATATGGGACCAGCCAGTGATAGTGCGCATTCTCTGACCTGAGTAAGTCTTGCTGTTTTTACTGATGGAATGGTTAAGAGAGCTTTGTTTGCTGATCTTCAATTTCTGTGAGGTACGTGTACTCAAAGTGCTGTGTTCAGCCATTCAGCTTTTTCCTCATGGATCAATTTGTGTATTGTGCAAAGTGCTTTGAAATGAACTCTTTGTTCGATGGGTAGCCAATGTAGTTCGGCTAGTGTATCTGTGATGTGATCTTTTTTGCTTTTGCCAGTGAGAATTCGAGCTGCGGAGTTTTGTAATATTTGCAGTGGTCTTATTGTTGTGTAAGGTAGACCAAGCAACAGTGCGTTGCAGTAGTCAGTGCTAGCAAATATTAGTGATTGAAGCACAGTGCGAAAGTTTGGCAGAGACAGTAATGGTTTTAGTTTTCTAAGTACCATAAGTTTAGCATACCCTTCTTTAAACTTTAGTGATATGTGTTGTTTGAGGTTTAGCTCTGTGTCTATTATGATGCCGAGGTTACGTACCTTCTCTGCTAAATCAATTTTTTGATTGCTATTGAGTATTATTGGAGTTTGCGTTATGTTCATATTCTTTCTTTCTAGGTGTAGGAATTCAGTTTTATCAATGAATACAGAATGGAAGACGGCCTTAGTAAATGATCTCCTAAATTTGTACCTGAGGCAATGGAGGGTGAGTGACTTGCCCAAAGTTACTAGGAAGGAAAGAGATTTTAATTCTGGCTCTCTTGGTTCTTAGACTGTTACTCTAGCCACTACACCACTCCTCCATGGCAGACCATGTCGCTGCAAAAACTTGAACACCAATACCAAAATCTAAATTGCTGTCTGAACTGCTAACCAATGTAACTTTTCTAAAGCAGGACTAATGTAATCCTATATTTTGGTCCCTGTAACTAAATTGAGCAGCTATATTCTCCACATCCTGAAGTCTCTTGAGATTGGCCAACAAAACACCAAGGTAAAAAAGGAACAATAGTCAATTCACATTATAATCATATGACCGGATTTTAAATGCCCTGCGAGCGTAAATCCAGCTGGATTTACACGCGCAGGGCCCTCACGCGCCGGCGCGCCTATTTTGCATAGGCCGCCGGCGCGCGCAGAGCCCCGGGACGCATGTAAGTCCCGGGGCTTCGTAAAAGGGGCGTGTCGGGGTGTGTTGGGGCGTGTCGGGGCGTTCCGGAAATGACGCGGCATTTCGGGGGCGTGACGCTGCGTTTAGGGGGCGGGCCCGGGGGCATGGCGCCGGCCCGGGGGCGTGGTCGAGGCCTCCGGACCAGCCCCCGGGTCGGGTGATGGTGCGCCAGCAGCCCGCTGGCGCGCGCAGATTTACGTCTGCTTTCAGCAGGCGTAAATCTGCCAACAAAGGTAAGGGGGGGTTAGATAGGGCCGGGGGGGTGGGTTAGGTAGGGAAAGGGAGGGGAAGGTGGGGGGAGGGCGAAGGAAAGTTCCCTCCGAGGCTGCTCCGAAATCGGAGCGGCCTCGGAGGGAACAGGCAGCGCACGCTGGGCTTGGCGCGTGCAGGTTGCACAAATGTGCACCCCCTTGTGCGCACTGACCCCGGATTTTATAAGATACGCGCGGCTACACGCGTATCTTATAAAATCCAGTGTACTTTTGTTCGCGCCTGGTGCACGAACAAAAGTACGCGCTTGCGCAAAATTATAAAATCTACCCCACAATGATTACCAATGTAACTGAATCATGCTATGACAAAAGAGAAATCAACTGGCAAGTCCATTGAAGACAGTAAAATGAGGTCTTAACCACTGATGAAATCTGGCTATGCATTGATGACTTATCTTCTATCAACACACCTAATA
Source organism: Rhinatrema bivittatum (assembly GCF_901001135.1). Taxonomy (NCBI): domain Eukaryota; kingdom Metazoa; phylum Chordata; class Amphibia; order Gymnophiona; family Rhinatrematidae; genus Rhinatrema; species Rhinatrema bivittatum. The sequence continues at coordinate 109,587,566 of NC_042617.1, read as the reverse complement.
TGTAATCGCAGCTTACCAGCAATAGTTGAATCCATTTTATTCTGGCAATGATTAAGAGACAATCCTCCATATTCAGAGTGCTTCAATCTTCCATGGGTTCACCTTAAGCATATCTAACCTCAGGGTCATGGGTTTTAAGCACAAATTAAGTCTAGAAATTACTGCCACTTGATCATTGCTTAGATATATGATCAATTGAATGTCATTGGCAAAAAATAACAGTCAATCTTAAAACTTCCAATCAAGGCAACCAAGAATGTCTTATACCAATAATAAAACAAGGGCAATCAAACTGACCCCTGAAACACCCCACACCAAAGTAAATGGTAAGAAGAACATTCAAAATCCTAATAGATTCTAAAAGTATGGTCACTCAAAAAATAGGCAAACCACACAAGGCAGTCACAGAAATACAATGAATGCTCAGCCGCTCTAACAAAATACTGTGATTGACAGAATCAAATGCAGCTGAAATATCTTTTCTAATAAAAAGGTCATCAAATCCTTTATCAGTTTACAGTCTAATTTCATTTAGAAAGAGTGCTGCATGCCATAGAATGACATGCAGACATCAAGATGCAAATCTCTGAAAAATACATTTCATTTCCCAGATATATTTTTTATCAAGATGTGGCAGTACTTAAAAGTTGATGTCATTTCCCTTTCTGATTCTGCCTTTTGTTTAGTTGATGAGGAAATACTAGGGATGTGCATGAATAAAATTTATGCTTCGGTTCATTCATTCAGTTTGTCTGGCTCAGTGATTTCTTTAGGTCATTCATTTTCTATTAAAGTTAATGGGAGAAATAATGCATCTTCTAAAATTGGGGTTTTCTATCCAAGTTTAATGAAACTTGCAGGTAGGCATCAGCAATAGAGGAAAGAGCACTCCATGATATAAAGAATGAGATAAAGTGGCATCAACAGTGGTATGAATAGCCCACGTCACCATGACAGGACTAGGTACCCCCAAATAGGGCATCAACAACCTAAGGCACTGTGAGAGGAGCAAAGAGCAACCCAAGACTGCAGAAGAGAGGCAAAAGGCACAAAAGAGGGACAAAGTGCCAACAACAGTAACAAAAACAGGTCAAGGCACCAAATAATCAGAAAATCAGCACCAAGAGTGGTAAGAACACCCCAAGGCACCCTGGGAGAGTGAAAGCAGCAACAAAAGAGTCAGGAACACCCAAGGGACTGATTGAAGGTCAAAGTAGCACAAATAGTGAGATGAACAACCTGTTAGGGATGTGAATCGTTTTAGGACGATTAAAATTATCGTCCGATAATTTTAATATCATCTTAAACCGTTATGGAACACAATACAATAGAGATTCTAACGATTTATCGTTATAAATCGTTAGAATCGTGAGCCGGCACACTAAAACCCCCTAAAACCCACCCCCGACCCTTTAAATTAAATCCCCCACCCTCCCGAACCCCCCCCCCAAATGACTTAAATAACCTGGGGGTCCAGCGGCGGTCCGGAACGGCAGCGGTCCGGAAAGGGCTCCTGCTACTGAATCTTGTTGTCTTCAGCCGGCGCCATTTTCCAAAATGGCGCCGAAAAATGGCGGCGGCCATAGACGAACACGATTGGACGGCAGGAGGTCCTTCCGGACCCCCGCTGGACTTTTGGCAAGTCTTGTGGGGGTCAGGAGGCCCCCCCCAAGCTGGCCAAAAGTTCCTGGAGGTCCAGCGGGGGTCAGGGAGCGATTTCCCGCCGTGAATCGTTTTCCGTACGGAAAATGGCGCTGGCAGGAGATCGACTGCAGGAGGTCGTTCAGCGAGGGTTCCGGCGCCTCGCTGAACGACCTCCTGCAGTCGATCTCCTGCCGGCACCATTTTCCGTACGGAAAACGATTCGCGGCGGGAAATCGCTCCCTGACCCCCGCTGGACCTCCAGGAACTTTTGGCCAGCTTGGGGGGGGGCCTCCTGACCCCCACAAGACTTGCCAAAGGTCCAGCGGGGGTCCGGAAGGACCTCCTGCCGTCCAATCGTGTTCGTCTATGGCCGCCACCATTTTTCAGCGCCATTTTGGAAAATGGCGCCGGCTGAAGACAACAAGATTCAGTAGCAGGAGCCCGTTTCGGACCGCTGCCGTTCCGGACCGCCGCTGGACCCCCAGGTTATTTAAGTCATTGGGGGTGGGGGATTTAATTTAAAGGGTCGGGGGTGGGTTTTAGGGGGTTTTAATGTGCCGGTTTTGCGATTTTACGATTTTTTGATTTTTCACGATTTTTCACGATATTTTACCCCCCCAAATGGCAACAATACGATTCCCTCCCCCTCCCAGCCGAAATCGATCGTTAAGACGATCGAGGACACGATTCACATCTCTATAAGGCATCATGAGAAGGGCAAAGGGTACCAACAAAAGTGGCATGAAGATCCCGAAGGCACTCAAAAGAGGGGCAAATTGCACCAACAGCAGTGGCATGACAGCCCAAGACACCAAAAGACCAGCAACATGAATACCCAACAGTACTTGTCAAAGCAGCTCAAACAGTTGCATAAAAATGAGTTCAACCCTGGTTCGAATCAGGAAGGAATGCTGTGTGTGATCACTTTTCATTAGCAGAGACCTAGCAGAAACATTGCTAAGTGAAAACCTGACTTACCTGGGGCACTATGAGGAGAAACAAGGATGACTTTCATTTCTCTCCCTGAACTTACACTCTCTCCCTGTTTGTTTCTCTCACAATTATTGGCAAAATATCATCAAACATACATGGGAACATTTCTGAAATGTTGTTCTGTAAGCAAGTTTAGAGGTGCAGGGATTAGTCTGCTACAGGACACTGCCAGCTGCCTTCCCACCTTACTTGTGATCTAGAGTCATGAAAAAGACAACGTGCATTCTCCTCAGAAATAGACTTTTATTTATCAGATTTGGCAGGATATAACATTTAGAAAATAACAATTCCTGTCTCTAACATCCTATTCTAAAGAAAGTTCCATATTATGGGTGATTCCACACATCATAAACCTTAGCCTGCTTATTATATTCATAATTATGGATGACTTACTTTCTCCCGGTCAGACCAGGGATACCTCTGTTCACCTCTGAAGCGGGCTCCGGCTGGAGAGCTGGAGAATGTGGGCAGGGAGGAGGCTTCCTGGGCTTGGTGCTAGCAGAGCAGGCAGGCAATCCCGGAAGGAGACAGGCTTCTGGCCCTGGGTCTTGCCGGATGTTTGGGCTTGCTCTTGCCCCTCACCATCTCAGACTCCGTGCCACTCTCCTCACCTCAGCAGGCACCTCGTCTCTCCAGTCTCCGGGCCACACCTAGTCTTCTCCCTTCTCGAGGGCAGGGAGTGCTGGTCTGCTTCTGACCCCCTTTCTCTTACTCAGGATTCACTTTCCAGGTTTTCTTCCAGTCTGTGCTCTCTTCCTCCCTTCCTTTTTCAGGGGGGTCCTTCGCTTCAGTCTTTCTCCTCCTTTTGGTTTCAGGGTCACTCTCAGGGTCTGCTCACCTGGTTTTATCCCAGGGTTTGTGCTTTCCTTTTCTTCTTCTTTGCCCCCCTGTCTTACACTTCCCAGCTGATGAATAAAATATGCATAATCTCATGCATAACTCATGGTGGGTGGAAGGTCTTTTGCCGCATTGCAGGTCTCCCCCTCCCCCCCCCCCCATTACTTCCTGAGGGGACCTGCCATGTTGCAGGTCTTTTTCCCCCTTCCCATTTCTGAAAAGTGATCAATCTAAATGGCAAAACAGCGATATTCATCACTGTATGCGGCTAGAATGTAGCCACTTAAATTGGGGGTGAACTGGAAGCGGGCAGGAGGCATTTCCTGCAGGAGCAGATTTAGCCGCATAACTCTGGTCATGCTTTAGGCCTGACCTAAAGTTATCCGGATATATTTAGTGGCAAGGCAGTGCTGCTGACTATCTGAGTTAAGTTAGCAAGATAGGTGTATCCTGCTAACTTAACTAGCTGCTCCGCAACTGAATATGGCCCCGTAATCTTCAGATTCACACTAGTTATCATCCCCTCAATCAGTCTAGGATAATAAGGGAGCTCATAGATGTCTTGGTCAATCTTCTGAAGGATCTGTTCAATAGATCTTTGGAGGACTGGAGAAGGGCAGATGTGGTCCCTCTTTATAGAAGTGGTAAAAGAGAGGAGGTTGGAAACCACAAGCCTATTGGCCTTAATTCAGCGATGGGAAAATTGATTGAGACTTTTCAGAAGGAAAGGATACTGGACTATCTACAATCCAGTGGATTGTAGAATCTGAGGCAGCATGATTTGACCACAAGCAGATTGTTTCAAATGAATCTCATTTATTTCTTTGATTGGGAGACTAGAAAATTAGATCAAGACATAAACTAGATGCGTTTATCTTAAATTTCAGTAAAGTTTTGATAGTGTAAAACTTAGGAGGCTTATTAATAAACTGAATAGCTTGGAGCTGGGTCCCAAAGTACTAGCCTGGATCAGAAACTGGTTGAGTGACAGGGGACAGAGGGAATGGTAAATGGAATTCACTCTGAGGAGAGAAAGATGATAAGCTGAGTACCTCAGGGATCAGTCCTAGGACCATGTCTGCTTAATATCTTTGTTTGTGATATTGCGGAGGAATTACAGGTAAAAGTTTGCTTTTTAGTGGCTGATTCTAAGATCTGCAACAGAGTGGACATCCTTGAAGGAGATGATAGAATGAAAAGTGATCTAAGAAAGCTTGAGGAGTGGTTTAATACTTTCATGGGCAGCTCAAGGCAATCTGCCACCTGAGGCAAGGGATGAGATGACGCCTCCTCGTCCCACCACCCTCTCGCTCTGTCCCTGTCTTGCTGTACCCCCTCTCACTCCCCCTCCCTTCAGCCTCCACCAGTGCATCCGCCTGGTCTCTTGCGGCATTGACGTCCCTCCTCCACACCGCCAGCCTGGCTTCTGGCTGTAGCAGCGTCCTTCCAGCGGCATCGGCGTCCCTCTTCCATGCTACCAGTCTGGCCTCTGGTGGCAGCAGCAGCTCATAGCAGCGACCCTCCTCTTTTCTGCCACAGCTGACCTTGGTCAGCAGCCATGGTAGGGGCAGGCAGGGTGTTATGGACGCCACAGTGGCGTTATGAGAGGGGCACTTTTTTCTGTCTCAAAATTCTGTTGCCTGAAGCAGCCGCCTCATGATGCCTCATTATAGAACTGCCCCTGAATAAATAGCAATTAAGATTCAATGCCAAAAAGTGCAAGGTCATTCACATGGGGTGCAGAATTCAACAAGAGCAATCAGCCCGATGCTGTAAAACCGCGGGAGAGCGGACGAACGCCTGCTCTCCCGGTGCACGCACCGGCACTTCGCCGGTGCGAGCTATCCAGTATGCTCCAGCATGCAAATTAGGCGACGCCGTGCAAACTAGGGAAAGGTGGCGCTAGGGACACTAGCGCGTCCCTAGCGCCTCCTTTTGGCCTGGAGCGGTGGCTGTCAGCGGGTTTGACAGCCGACGCTCAATTTTGCCGGTGTCGGTTCTCGAGCCCGCTGACAGCCACGGGCTCGGAAACCGGACGCCGGCAAAATTGAGCGTTCGGTTTTCGGCCTGACAGCCGCGGGCCGAATTCAAATTTTATTTTATTTTTTTTACTTTTTTTTACTTTTGGGGACCTCCGACTTAATATCGCTATGATATTAAGTCGGAGGGTGCACAGAAAAGCAGTTTTTACTGCTTTTCTGTGCACTTTCCTGGCGCCGGAAGAAATTAGCGCCGACCTTTGGGTTGGCGCTAATTTCTTAGAGTAAAATGTGCGGCTTGGCTGCACATTTTACTTACTGGATCCCGCGCGCATACCTAATAGGGCCATCAACATGCATTTGCATGTTGAGGGCGCTATTAGGTGCCGCGGGTGGGCCGCGTGTTTTCCTCCCCTTACTGAATAAGGGGTAAGGGAAAACACGCGTCCAGAGCAGGCTGACAGTGCGCTCCAAGGGAGCACACTTTACTGTATCGACCTGAATATGTGGTAAGTGGTAAGGAGCTGAGGTGCACTACTGACCAGGAGAGAGACTTTGGTTTAATCATAAGAGATGATCTCAAGTTAGCTAAACAGTGTGATAGGATAGTGGCCAGACAGGAGTGCAAGTAGATTTTAATTCTTACCGACACTATACTGACCATGCCCCTCACCTGCCCTGACCCCACCCCTGACTCTACCCCCTGGGATGATTAAATGGGAGTAATTGATCTTTACTGGCCATCATTTACTATATGGAAATACAAATTAACAATTAAAATAAAAAAATGCATAAAGTGATCTCTATTCATAGATTTGTTCTCACTAAGGATGGAAGAAATGTATTTTTGGAAGCCACTTTGAACTGTGTTTTAACTACATAAATATTGTTAGTCCAATAAAAAGATGTCTCTTTATATTTTTTTTATTTACGGTAACCTTTATTCTCATATATTCACTTGGACTAACACGGCAGCCATGACTTTATATCATTTACTCTATTACTAAAATAATTGGTAGTGCCTGTCATTCAAATGGGATTGGTTAGGATTATTATTATCAGATCTAATTACGGCTGGATAATTTATGCACAGAAAGAGAATGTGCTTAGCAGCCAAGTCACCCAATTCCTAGAGGGAGATTTTAGGCCAGTCATGGTTTTGACAAACCCATCCTGATGCATTCTGTTACCTGCAGTGTTGTTTTCAAATAGTAGAAGCTGAAACGACAAATATCAGAATGTATTGTGATGCAAGTTAAAAAAAAACCAGGACTGGTCTAAATTCCCTGCAGGAACTGATTGCCCCACATTTCATTTTCACTTGCAGTTCCAGATCCTCAAAAGTCCAATGAGTCCTGACCTGTCCACTCCAGTTTCCAAGTTTTGCACACATTGCTTTCAAACAGGCCTTGAAAATCCAGGACTGGCTCAGCTGTTCCTTAGAGCTGGAAACCTGGTGCTTCCCATTGAGTTTTTCCTTCCCCTGGTAGTGATTCTGTGTTTTAAAAATAATGAACATTCTGCTTTTACCACCTTTTGTAACACCCCATTATGTTCATTCATATGCAAGTGACTCACATCATAAAAACCTGCCATTCATTATTAATAGTAGTCATTGTATAGCAGATATCAGATGCACACAGTACTGTACAGAGACACATAATGGACAGTCTCTACGCCTTGGAGCTTTCAATCTATTCAGGACAGACAGACAAGGCATACAGCAAAAACAACACAAAAGGTTTTGAATTAAGGGAGCGAGACCATGACTGAGAAGGTTTAAAGTAGGAAGGAGCTGAAATAGGTGGCTTGTAGGTGGGCTTTAATAGTAAGAAGCTTTAATTAAGTAAAGTGGCAAAGAGTCAACAGTTTACCTAATTGCAGAGTCAGCCAAAAATCAAATTGTTTCCCCAGAAGCAATCTATATAAGAAAAGCAGAAGATGGGTTGCATGGGTGAAGGATAAAAGTATGTAAGTAGAGTAGACCACATTTGAATTTCAAAAAGTTTTAACTACTATAAACAATGTTCTCATACAACTCAAACAATTCATTACTCTATAAGACTGACTACAGGAAACCTGATGGGGACTGTGGAAACATGAGGCGAAGGGGTGACACCAAAGAGCCAACAACAAAAATGAAAACAATTGATTTGTTCCTTAACAAGCTCCTCCCCTGCTGTGTCTTGAGGGCTGACTGAAGGAGAGGGGTTGAACTCTGTCTGCATCTCATGCCAAAACTGTGTCCTGGCAGAAAGTTTCTTGCCGGTACTCTGTACCTGACCATACCTGCTTACTTTTAGCACTGTGACCTAAGCCAGGACGATGCTTGAATGCATAGGGAGAGACATAATTAGGAGAAGAAAAGAAATAAGTATGTCTCTTTATAGGTTATTGGTGAGATTTCACCTGTAGTCAGGGCTGGTGGGAGGTATTAGGAGAACTAGGCGGCCGCCTAGGGCACCGGACGTGGGCAGGGTGTCGCGAGCACAGCAGTCGATGTGAGGGCATCATGTAGCACCAGCACGATCTCTCTCTCTCTGTGCAAGATTGCCGGAGAGAGAGATGTCATGAGGTAGGGTGACATCACCTCCTAGGGCAGCTGAACATCCTTGCACTGGCACTGCCTGTAGTACTATGTTCAGTTCTGGAGGTCATATCTTAGGATTTAGAGAGTCTAGAGACGGTCCAGAGAAAGGCAAGCGAAATGGTGCAATGTTTGTTCCAAAAGCCCTATGAGATGAGATTGAAGGAGCTTAATATGTATGCCTAGAAAAGAGGTGAGATGGGGGGGGAATTGATATAAATATTTAAATCAAAAAGAGAAATTATGTGTGATGAGTTCCTCAAGGTCTGTCCAATTGCAAAACAAATGATAAACCTAAAGTCCTTCAAAAATCTTTTAATGTAAAATATTCTCAAGCAAACTAATTCATGAGACAATAATTCCCTCAACTTGGTTCATGTTTCATCCTAAGGCTGCATTGAGAGGGACAAAGTAACCTAAAAATAATATAAACAAAAATTAACAAAGAAACGATATCTATAAAATGCTACATACAGCCAAAAGAAAAACTGTGAAAGCAATATTCATCATATCTTAAACAGCACTGAGTTCTTATTTAGGGGATTTTATGTCTTTGTGCTGTTTGTGATTCTCCCATAATGTATGCCTTGGGAGTTTTCATGCCTTTCCAATGTTTGTGATTCTCCACACTGTATGTCAAGGGGTTTTGATGCCCTTGTGCTTTTTCCAATTCCCCACACTCTAATCTTTCGGGTTTTGATGCCTTTGTGCTGTTTGCAGTCTCCTCACAGTACACCTTGTAGGTTTCCATGCCTCGGTGCTGTTTGTGATACCTCATACTGATGTATGCCTTGCAGGTTTTTTTGCCTTTGTGTTGTTTGTGATTCCCCAAGCTATACACCTTGGGGGTTCTGATGCCTTGTGCTATTTGTGATTACCTGGATTGTATGCCATGGGGTTATTTTTATGTCTTTGTGCTGCTTGCAATTCCTTGCACTGTATTACTTTAGGGTTTTCATGCCTTTGTGCTGTTTAATATTCCCCACACTATATGCCTTGGAGATTTTCAGATCTTTGTGCTGTTTGCAATTCCCCTCTCTGTATACTTTGGGGGCTTTGAGGCTTTGTACTGTTTGTGATTCCCCACACTGTACATCATGTGAGTTTTCATGCAGGTTTTGAGTCTTTATGCTGTTTGATATTTCCAGCACTGTAGGCCTTTAGGGTTTTAATATTTTTCTACTGTTTTTGATTCCTCATACTGAACTATGTATAATTCCCCTCATTGTACAACATGGGGGGTTTCATACCTTTATGTTATTTGGGTACTTGCCAGGTACTTGTTACATGGATTGGCCACTGTTGGAAATAGGATGCTGGGCTGGATGGACCCTCGGTCTGACCCATTATGGTAATTTCTTATGTTCTTATGTGATTCCTAATTCTCTATACATTTGGGATCTTTCTGCTACTCTGCCTTGCTGCTATACCCCTGATATACAACCTTGGGGTTCTGGCTGCCACTCTATTTGAGCTCCCTGAAAACTGACCTTGATATATTATAGCTTATGGATGTCAAACGCTGCAAAATTTTGGATTTTCAAAGGGAAACACCATTGGAGTTTCTTTTTGAAAATTGATTTGCATCCAGTTACAAAATTGGCCTCCTAATTGCTGATGTTTTTTTTAATATTAAAAATTATGCATCTTTAATTAATGTCCCTTCCCTTTTTTAACACTGCCCTTCTTCACTAGCTCATTCTACATTCAATATTTATGTTAGCATTGTGAAATAGGCATGCAGGCCAGCAACCTTGTTTACGTCTTAAATAGAAAGAACTTTCAAAAACTTTAAAACTACTAATACTTACAATTTTTTAAATGCTACTAGATATACATAGTGCTATACAGATATAGCACTATCTCCATAGGAATTAAATATATAATAAGAATTGTAAGAGGCAGGAACTTTCTAAGTTTTCTTTAATTTAGAGAATACTTTTTGCTCAGATAAGGAAGAGTACCTGAGAGCAATAAGAATGGTTCTTGGTGATCTTATATTTTAGCTGCCATTTACACTGTCTAAAGCATTTGATAGTGCTGCTTCTTAAACAAAAGTACCAGACCTCTTCCATAAATACTCAGTACTCTTCATTACTGTAGTGCAGACTCCTAAAGAGTCTATGATTGCCTGCTGGCTTCATTGTTTTCAGAATAGATTGATGCAGTCTTGCTTTTACCCCTCCTGCATGCATTCTGCCTTTTCTTGGGGAAAATAAGGAGAAATTAAAATTGGAAGTCCATGCAGTCGTTGGGGTAACACTAAGACTAGATTAACCAGTCCCGACAAAAATAAAGACCAGAAGCAATCTTATTAAAGCCACAAGCAGGTCTGGTTTTTCAAATCCCCTTAATGAATGTTAATCAGGTGAATTTGCATGCATTTAGTCTAAATACAGGTGCAACTGCATAGCTGAGTTACCTGTTTGCTGCCCTCAAGGTTCAGGCTGGCACATTTCTATCTTATGGTGATTAGTTAACTCCATGTTATAAGAAATACCAACCCTATAATCCACCAGTCCCTAACATTCTCAGTACTGGGCATCTCCTTTTTATGATGTACCACTATCAGAGTGACTATCTGGCTCTGTTTTGTCAGGCAGATCTGGTCCTGGCTTCATTATTTTATTAAGGAGATTATCATTACAAATCTATGCATATCTGTATCTGCCTGTCCTGACAAAATGGAGATAGTTAGTCATCAGAACTGTCCTTAGGGAAGAGCGGTGGTGAAAAGGGGTGACCACTTTGGGGATCCCCACACCTCCATTGTAGCCCCATCTCCAAACCCATAATTTCAGTGTTCCAGGGCCCTACTGCAGTTGATTTAACCTATGCCCCACACCCCAGCCCTGCTGGTCACACCCCAGCCCTGCTAGTCACTCTGTATGCTGTTCCCATCTTTATCCTCCATGTATGACTTTTCTATCTACAGGGGTAAGCAAACTTTAATTCTTTTGGACACCAATCTACTCAGGTTTCCAAGATATCCCTAATAAATATGTATGAGATAGAGATACCTACAATTGAAGCAGCATTCATGCAAATATATTTCATGCATTATCATTTGGGATATCCTGAAAACGCAAGCAGATTAGTATCCAGAAGGATTAGAGATTGCTTACCCCTGTGTATTTACCAACCTCTCTTTCAAAATTGTTCAAATTGTTTGGTCTTTACCCTTTCCCCAGTCTCACCATCCCAAATGGTTATCCTGTATCCTCTTACTGAATCTTTCTCTGCCTTCTTGCACATACTCCTCTTCATCCTTGGAGCCTACAATTTAATTTTCTTCTACTACTGGATGATATCATCAGCCTCAATTCTAGGGGTAAGCAACTCTAGCCCTTGAGTGCAGCAAGTTGGTTAAGTTTTCAAGATATCCGCATTAAATAGTAATGAGATTTATTTGAATGTACTGTCTCCATTGCATGCAAATGCGTCTCATTTATATTCATTGTGGATAATCTGAAAGCACAATTGATTAGCATGCAGTGTTTGAGAACCTGAGTTGCCTACCCCAGCTCTAGCCCTTTCTGTCTTCCAACTCATTTCAATGTATTAGTAAATATCTTGTCCTAAATTTCTCTCATGCCTTTTATTTTACACTAGCAAAAAATACTCAGTTGGTCTGCTCTATAACAGCCTGTGTGTGCATGTGCATGCCTGTGCCTGTGTATGTGTGTGTGTGTGTTTGGGAGAGTTTATGTATCTTCCTGTATGTGTGGGGGCTTGTGCCTGTGTATGGGTGCATGTTCCTAAGTATGTGTCTGTGTCTGCCTGTGTGTGTGTGTTCTTTCCTCTGATTTTTGGTTTAACGCCTTACTTCGGATCCACAAGCCAGCTAGAGTACTTAGGTCTTCACAACTTAATTTACTTGAAGTCCCTTCAGTGAGATTAGCCCATTTACATTACACAAGAGAAACATCTTTCTCCATAGCGGCACCTAATTGCTGGAATATGATTCCCCATGAATTACGATCTATTGATGATGTTAAAAAATTTAAAACTGCCTTTAAGGAATATTTGCTGAATTGTGTGTATAATTGTTAAAGGTAATACCTGAACAATTTAATGCATAAGGTAATGAATATCAGATAATGTATTAGATTGTTTCTATGAAACTATTCTATTTGTATTTATTTTTGTTTGTGTTGCTTTTATTTTGTGTGTGTACTCTGTATATCGCCTAGGCCTAACAGTGTTAGGCGATTAATAAATTGTATAAATGAAATGAAATGAAATGTGTATGTGTGAGAGATTTAGTGTACATGTGTGGGTGTGCCTATGCCTGTGTGTGATTGTGTGTGTATATGCCTCTGCCTGTCTGTGTGTATGCTTATGCTTGCATGTGTGTGTGTGTTTGGGGGAATGTGTGTGTGTGTGTGTGTGTGTGTGATGGAGCCTCCACCTGTCTGCATTGGGTGGGCCTCAGTCTGTGTATGTGTGGGAGGACCTCTACCTGCCTGAGTGTGTGGGTTGCTGTGCCTGGGTGGTGTCTGCCTGTGTGTGTGAGTTTGCCTGTGCTTGCCTGTGTATGTGTGAGCCTGTGTGATGTGTAGTGCAATGCATATTTGCACAAGCTTGTGTGTGCTTCTGTATGCTTGCACATGCTTGTGCAAATCTGTGTACATGTGTGTGAGCTTATGTGCTTTTATGTGTGTGTGTGTGTGTGTGTGTGTGTGCCTAATCATGTCAGCTTACATGTGTGTGTGCATGCCTATTTGTGTGTGCCTGTATATGTGTGCCTGTGCCTGTGGATGTGGGTGTCTCTGCCTCTATGCGTGTATGTGTATGGGCGCATGGTCCTGTGTGTATGTGTGTGTGTGTGTTTTGGGGATTCTGTGTGTGTATGTGTGCCTGTGTGCCTGTGTGCATGTCTGCCTGCGTGTGCATGCCTATGCCTCTGTGGGTATCTGCATGTGCATGTGTGCCGGTGTATGCATGCATGCTTGTGAGAGTGTGTGACTGTGTGTATGCTTGTGTGCATGTGTGCTTGTGTCCATGTGTGTATTTGTGATAATGCATTGCAGACAGAGTATATTGTCTTTGCATATTGCCCTTTCCAAGGTTCTGGGTGCCACTTGGTGACCACAGATAGACACAACAATGTGACCAACCAAGCAACCAACTGACACAATCCTTTTATGTATATAGATAGGAAAGGCTTATATCAGTACAGTTAATGAAGACCTGTTGATGATTAACCTGCCTTTGTGTCATCCACAAAACCCTTTTTCCTCTTTATCCAATTTCTTCCTGACTATACCATACAGAAGAGTTTAGTGGTACTAGTCACATGGCTGTCCATGTCTGGCTAACTTTGGAAATATATTCAATAGTGCAGCCACACCTTTGAATATAGTTGGCTATCATAAATTTTGCCAGCTAAATTTATCCAGCTAACTTTAGGACAGCACTTTGGCCAACCAGACTTAGCCGAATAAGCTATCCAACTAACTGTGAATATCAGAGTTAGCCGGCTAATGAAACTCCTCCCCAAAAAGCCCCTGGAATACCCCTAAGTTATCAGGCTAAATTTCAGCTGGATAATAAGATAGATGGATAAAATATATATGTTCTTAGATAAGTACCCAAATATTAATTTAGCTAGATAACTTCCTGGCTATCCATCTAAATGCTTCTGAATATGGACTTCCTATTTTTCAAGTTTGTGGGTTGAATATTTAAGACAACTCCCTTTTCTCTGTTCTAAAAATCAAAGGCTTTTCTATTCTATCTAATAGTTTAAATAAATTAAGTTTTTGTATTCTGCTTATTAGTTCAATTTCAGATTCTGAATCCATGGTATGTCATTATATTTATGCATTCTAACCAAGAGAACTTAACTATAGTCTCTATGTTAGCCAGTAATCTATCTATTATACTATTCAAGTTTATATTGTTAGAAATTGTAGCATTCATTGTATAATTGCATTCTATTAACGTCAATAAATTTTCAGGTATAGATTCTAGCTTATAGGCATATATATCTTTGGGGTTTTTGAGAATAAATAAATACTATGGAAAATATAAAAGATCAGTATATTCTCTTCTCACATGAATGAGTTTCAGTAGAATATAATGGTGACATTTGTAGAAATAGATTTGGAGGATTCTATTTGATAAGAAAGAAAAACGACGGCAATTGTATTTGATATTAAATTGATACAAAGAAGAAAACGATTTTAAGTATTAGTTATAAGTATGGCATTCAAAAGCAGCAGTGTGGGAGAAATAATTGAGATGTTAGTGACATGAGAACATTGCCACATTAGTGAAGCCTATAAAACAGAGAAAAATAGGGAATACATTGAACAGCCTTCCTCAGGAGAAAAATATTTTTCTTAGCCCTGTGCTTAAAATTGTATCATCATATCCACAACAACCCCAGACAGTGACCATTTGACTTTGATTTAGTTAGCATTTGAATTTTTCTAAAAAAATGTTTGGAATGTCGTGTATTAGCTGTGTTTCAATTGACTCGTTTCAAATTTAATATATTACACTTCCTCTACTTGCTGCTAACATAAACGATTTCAGCCTTCACTGAGGTATATACACATTTTCAGCTAATTTCACAAATTATCTTGGCCTATTTAAGCAAATCTGAGATGCAAGTCACCGAGATTCAGTTAAAAGGGAATGAAGAGCAGGGAAAGGATGATGGGACCGACCCAAGTTATCTGATTCACATATAAATTTGAACTTTACTGGTATAGTTTTTAGTCAGTCTTACGAATTGATTGTGTTTGGCATCACTGCTGCCAAATTCAAAGGTGTGCAACAAAGTATGTCCACATTTTCAAGGATGACTGCAAATAAAAGTTTTGGCATGCAGGGTTCCAATGTGAGGCTGCTAGAGTAACAGGCATCTTAGCACTTTGGTGTAACTGGGACCTGTCCCTGTCCTAGCCCATGGGATATATTATTTCCCTTATTTAACTATTTAATTATATTATGCACATCTAGAACAAAGGTAAAGGTAAAATACTGAGTATGCTCCATCTGTTTGCCACTATGGCATTAGCTCATGAAATCAAATATGGTTGTCATACTTCAGCCAAAAACAACAAATTTTTGCTTTATAACTGTCTTTCTCAAGTGCATGCAGATATATCAGCAAAGAAGCACTTAACTTAGAGAACATTAACTTACTCTGCACATAATGGCAATCATGCCTCCCCCCTCCCCCTGCATTAAAGCGCAGGGCTGCCAAGGCGCAATCAACAGTTTAGGAGGGGGATGGGTCTAGGACCAATGGCGAGCAGCGAGCATGGCATTGGCTACTTAAAATTACATTCAGAGCATGGTCTGGGCTTCTCCTGATTTGAGTGGATGACGGGTCACTCATAAGAACATAAGAAATTGCCATGCTGGGTCAGACCAAGGGTCCATCAAGCCCAGCATCCTGTTTCCAACAGAGGCCAATCCAGGCTACAAGTATCTGGCAATTACCCCCAAACTAAGTATATCCCATGCTACTGATGCTAGTAATAGCAGTGGCTATTTTCTAAGTCAAATTGATTAATAGCAGGTAATGGACTTCTCTTCCAAGAACTCATCCAAACCTTTTTTGAACCCAGCTACACTAACTGCACTAACCACATCATCTGGCAATAAATTCCAGAGCTTAACTGCATTGAGTGAAAAAGAATTTTCTCCGATTAGTCTTAAATGTGGTACTTGCTAACTTCATGGAATGCCCCCTAGTCCTTCTATTGTCCGAAAGTGTAAATAACTGATTCACATCTACTCATTCAAGACCTATCACGATCTTAAAGACCTCTATCATATCAGAGCACACTGATATCATCAGCTTGTATTGAGCATGCCAGTAGCTCTAGATTGGTGGCATGGATAACAATGTCACGTGAGACAGGGGGAAGGAGCTGGCAGGGGATTAAATCCTGCAGTCTTCCACAGCTTCCCCTTCTTCACTGTCTGCTCAAGCACCAAAAGAATTCCCTCCCACCCTGATCCCTGTAGTGGTTAGAGCAGCAGTAGGCAATTCATATCCTGGAGTACCATAAACAGGTCTAGTTTTAAGGATATCCACAATGAATATAAATGAGATATATTTGTATGCACTATCTCCATTTTATGCATGTTCATTATGGATATTGTGTATATCTCATACATATTTGTTGTGTCTATCAGGAAAACCAGACTTGTCTGTGGCACTCCAGAACTGGAGTTGCCTACCCCTGAGTTAGAACTACCAATGTTAGAAAAGTAAACAAATGTATTAGAACTATTTTTGTTACCCCTGTCACGCTAGGGTGCTCATGCATGTTTATAAGGGAAGGGGGATCAGCTTAGAGGAGGGACCAGAGGCATAAATGAAGGCCCAGGGGGCACAACCACTGATGGGCCCAGGGGTTGGGCCAAGTTTTTTAATTTTTTATATTTTGTTTTAATATGTATGCATGTTTCCTTGTGCTCCATAAGAACATAAGAACATAAGAAAATGCCATACTGGGTCAGACCAAGGGTCCATCAAGCCCGGCATCCTGTTTCCAACAGTGGCCAATCCAGGCCATAAGAACCTGGCAAGTACCCAAAAACTAAGTCCATTCCATGTAACCATTGCTAATGGCAGTGGTTATTCTCTAAGTGAACTTAATAGCAGGTAATGGACTTCTCCTCCAAGAACCCATCCAATCCTTTTTTAAACACAGCTATACTAACTGCACTAACCACATCCTCTGGCAACAAATTCCAGAGTTTAATTGTGCGTTGAGTAAAAAAGAATTTTCTCCGATTAGTTTTAAATGTGCCCCATGCTAACTTCATGGAGTGCCCCCTAGTCTTTCTACTATCCGAAAGAGTAAATAACCAATTCACATCTACCCGTTCTAGACCTCTCATGATTTTAAACACCTCTATCATATCCCCCTCAGTCGTCTCTTCTCCAAGCTGAAAAGTCCTAACCTCTTTAGTCTTTCCTCATAGGGGAGTTGTTCCATTCCCCTTATCATTTTGGTAGCCCTTCTCTGTACCTTCTCCATCGCAATTATATCTTTTTTGAGATGCGGCGACCAGAATTGTACACAGTATTCAAGGTGCGGTCTCACCATGGAGCGATACAGAGGCATTATGACATTTTCCGTTTTATTCACCATTCCCTTCTAATAATTCCCAACATTTTGTTTGCTTTTTTGACTGCCGCAGCACACTGTACCGACGATTTCAATGTTTTATCCACTATGACACCTAGATCTCTTTCTTGGGTTGTAGCACCTAATATGGAACCCAACATTGTTTAATTATAGCATGGGTTATTTTTCCCTATATGCATCACCTTGCACTTATCCACATTAAATTTCATCTGCCATTTGGATGCCCAATTTTCCAGTCTCACAAGGTCTTCCTGCAATTTATCACAATCTGCTTGTGATTTAACTACTCTGAACAATTTTGTGTCATCTGCAAATTTGATTATCTCACTTGTCGTATTTCTTTCCAGATCATTTGTAAATATATTGAAAAGTAAAGGTCCCAATACAGATCCCTGAGGCACTCCACTGTCCACTCCCTTCCACTGAGAAAATTGCCCATTTAATCCTACTCTCTGTTTCCTGTCTTTTAGCCAGTTTGCAATCCACGAAAGGACATCGCCACCTATCCCATGACTTTTTACTTTTCCTAGAAGCTTCTCATGAGGAACTTTGTCAAACGCCTTCTGAAAATCCAAGTATACTATATCTACCAGTTCACCTTTATCCACATGTTTATTAACTCCTTCAAAAAAGTGAAGCAGATTTGTGAGCAAGACTTGCCCTGGGTAAAGCCATGCTGACTTTGTTCCATTAAACCATGTCTTTCTATATGTTCTGGGATTTTGATGTTTAGAACACTTTCCATTATTTTTCCTGGCACTGAAGTCAGGCTAACCGGTCTGTAGTTTCCCGGATCGCCCCTGGAGCCCTTTTTAAATATTGGGGTTACATTTGCTATCCTCCAGTCTTCAGGTACAATGGATGATTTTAATGATAAGTTACAAATTTTTACTAATAGGTCTGAAATTTCATTTTTTTAGTTCCTTCAGAACTCTGGGGTGTATACCATTCGGTCCAGGTGATTTACTACTCTTCAGTTTGTCAATCAGGCCTACCACATCTTCTAGGTTCACCGTGATTTGATTCAGTCCATCTGAATCATTACCCATGAAAACCTTCTCCATTACGGGTACCTCCCCAACATCCTCTTCAGTAAACACCGAAGCAAATAAATCATTTAATCTTTCCGTGATGGCCTTATCTTCTCTAAGTGCCCCTTTAACCCCTCGATCATCTAATGGTCCAACTGACTCCCTCACAGGCTTTCTGCTTCGGATATATTTTTAAAAGTTTTTACTGTGAGTTTTTGCCTCTACAGCCAACTTCTTTTCAAATTCTCTCTTAGCCTGTCTTATCAATGTCTTACATTTAACTTGCCAATGTTTATGCTTTATCCTATTTTCTTTTGTTGGATCCTTCTTCCAATTTTTGAATGAAGATCTTTTGGCTAAAATAGTTTCTTTCACCTCCCCTTTTAACCATGCCGGTAATCATTTTGCCTTCTTTCCACCTTTCCATGCTGTATTCTTATTTAATTGCATGTCATGGAATATAAGAATTTGTAAATAAATACATCTGAGCAAAGCACCACTAAAGCATAAGCAGGGCCTTGGTTGACCAGCAGGATTGTCACTGGGAGACCTGATGGCGCCTCTCAAAGTTTTAGGATTGGTATATTCAGACTTGAGCACCCAGAATTAGAATTCCTTGTCAGGTATATAATACAAAACTGCAAAACTATCCAAGAGGCATAGTGTATGATTCTTTTGTGTGTTCATGTATTTGTAAGGTGGGAGACAATCAAATTGAGTGTCATGTATGTTTGCCCCGAATAACAGAGAGAAAGTAACTTTTGCATCCACCAGATACTCACTGATCTCCTTAGACATTATTTGGATCTCTACAAGGAATCTGGCAATTTGTTAAAAGCAGATGATTAATCTGAATCAATGCCTGAAATAATATCATTATGCCCTTTATGATTATACCAGTGTTTTACATGTGTCCTCTCATGGGTTTTCCTTCTTCAGTTAGGGCTTCCCTACCCATTTCATCTTAGGCAAATTTCTCTCATGGGAATATATCACACTTAAAAAGTTATCATTCCTATTATAAACTTTATTATATAGACTCCCTTTCAACTCTTCAACTCTTTCTATTCCCAGAATGGATGTAACAGATTCCAAGGATATCAACTCAAGTAGTCACTACCTACTATAGAATACAGGTCACAATTTATAAGTATGCCTCTCATTCCAGAAAATGGAGTATTTTCCTGATGTCTTCCAACTTCAGTGAGTAGGGTTTGATCTCAATGAAACTGATCAAAGTCAATGTAAAATCTGTTTATGAAGTGGGGGAAGAGGGGAGGAGGGGAGGAGGAAGCAAAGACTATTGTCACCATTCGTAACTCTTCATAACATAAAGACAAAAAGAAAGAAGACAAGAAAGAGAAAATGCTTAAATAATTTGAGGTCATCATTATTAGATGTAATCTATGTACAGAAAATTATGTATTTTGCTAACAGATATTCAGAAGCTCAGATATTATGACAGACAATGGAAGAGTCCATGAAGGTTATCCTATCATCTTTCACTCAATCCTACATCCCTATCCAGTCTTCCCCTTCCCTCCAGCTTTTCTGCCTTTAACTGCTATTTTCCCTTTCTATTCTCCTTTGTTTTTCTCTGTATTAGGTAGCAAGAATCCCACTTGACCTAGATCTTCAGGAAGCCCCACAAGATTAATAATGCTTGCAGTCTGGATTTGTGAGAAGTCTGTATATCAGTTTTATATGTTTAAATGTTTCAGATTTTAACAATTCTAGAACATGACCTGTTTTCAATAAGAGGTTCACAAAAATTGCAATGAACTTAGTAGTTCAGACCATAAGCAGATCATTGATATATCAGAGCACTCATTAGCTGGACAGTAAGTCAACCTCATATTCGTAATGACATCAGAAATTTCAACAGAAGTAACATCAGTAAAAGAGTTCCAGAGAGCACAGGTTGAGAAAAAGCATCATCAGTTTCCTGTGGTAACAGTTTAAATAAAGAATTTATAATCTTTTCAATCTTTTGACTGAAAAAAAGCCCCAAATTATCAGCATTTTAAGAGGATTGTCTAGAAGTAAAATTTTTGGATGCAGTGGTTAAAGATTTAACTATAAAAATCAATTCTTTTGGAGCATTGGGGGCTGACTGAATTCTCTATTTAAAATATTTAAGTTTAATCGAGTTGGCCTTAATTCTAAAGTCATTTCATTCAATAATAAAAGTGTCTTTATCAGTAGAACTATGAGTTCTCTGCCATTGCCTTTCCTAGTGTCTCAACAATTTTTTGGGTAGTTAATGATGGCCCAAACCACTGGGTTTTATGCCAGAGAGTTTATTTTTTACTTGCCTTAGGGGCTACCTGATCAAGAGCAGATTGTAAGGATGAATTTCAAATAAAAATCCTCTCTTCTGCTGATGTTACAACAACATCCTGAATATTTGGTAGCTAGACTCCTTCTAAAGATTCAATATCGTATTTCTTCTGTTTTATAACCTGAACAAAATTATTTGAGAGAGTCAATACAATGCTACTCAGTTTGGTCTCATATTTAGCCAGAAAATGATCAGACCAAGGCACTTCAAGACAGTTTACAGAAAAATCACTGAACAAAGAATTTTTCTTTCACAAAAATCAAATCTAGTGTATTCATCACATCAGAATATTCAGGTTATGCATGATACATCACCTATCAAACTTTCGGAAGTAACTTTTTTAAAGGATTTATATGCTTAAAACTGGATTTAACATATACATGTGCACTTTTTGTGCGTGGAATAGCTTTTGAAAATTGCATTGATATTATATTTATATTTGTAACTCCTTTGGAAATTATCTCCTTGGTGGTAATTTTCAAAAGGATTTACACACTTAATCCTGGGTTTTTCGCATGTACTGTAAATGCACTATAAGATGATAACTTTCAAAGTGGCTCATGGGCACACATTGACAGGTGTGCTACTGCGCATCCAAAGATGCAGCAATTTTATAACTTGTGTGCACATATGCACACATGTTACAAAAACTCTAAGCACACACGTGTGCCTAATTTTAAGTGGGTGTGCATCTAGGCACGTAAATCCCATTTCTTCCGCATAAGTCAGGTATTTTAAAACTGGCATGTGTCCACGCAATGACCAGTTGCACCAGTTCATCCACCAGTCCATCCAGTGTTCAACTAGGTCCTCCAAATCCTCTTAGTTTAATAGCCTACATTCTCCCAGTTACCCCAGACCCTTTATATCCCTCCAAAATGGCAGTTGTTGTTTTTTGGGTTTTTTTACAACTTACACCTCCTGCATAGCAGAAGTAAACTTATGCAACAGTGGACCAAGGCATGTAAATATATCTCTTGGCCATGCCCCAAAATGCTCATGCCCCGCCCAGACCACTCCTTTTTTAAATAGAGTGGGGTGTGCTCGGAGTGGGAGATATGTGCGCACCTGGGTGGCTTTTAAAATTCGGTGGGTGAATGTGAGTCTGATTTTTCTATGCATCTCCTGATTTTGGTGCTTGCCGGGGTTTTAAAATCTACCTCTAAATGTGTAAGTTGGATTTTGAAAATTGCTTTAGTATATGCTATTGAATTGCCAATATATTTTATGCGTGTAAGTGCACTTTAAGCATGTAAATGGGCTTTTAAAAATTGCTATAATATATGCTACTTTACTTGTGTAAATGCTTTTGAAAATTATGCCCAATGGGAATAATTTTCAAAAGGATTTTGTTGCGTGGAGTGCTGGACCCCTGGACCAAGACGAGGTTGGTACCACCTATAGAAGATGGGTTCTATAGGTTCTCATCGTCGGGAGGCTGACACAGTTTGTGGAGACCCAACCGGACCTTCACCTATAGAAGCCCTCGTTCCCCGCAGGTTGAGCTCTTGGGTGCCGGGGCCAGCAGGACCTAGGAGCGGGTCTCTAGAAATTGATGATCCTGAAGGCAGAAGGCAGAAGTGAGGTCATACATACCAGGGGTCGAGGCCAAAGGAGAGCAGGAGAATCCAGGAATGGACCAGAGGTCAGAGCATGTGGCTAGCAGAAGAGATGGTGAATAGGCAAGTGGTCAGGGCAGGCGGCTAGACAATGCAGAATCCAAGGACGGGCCGAGTCAAGAACCAGAAGAGTAAGCCAAGATGACGAAGAGCCAGGATAGGGATAGGAGCACACGGAGCATGACCAGGAGCACACGGAGCAGGACTAGGAACACACAGAGCAGGATCAGGAACACGGAGCAGCACCGAGAACATACAGGGCAGGACTAGGAACACACGGAGCAACCAGCAGCTCTGAGCAGATTGGGACCTATTGCTGAGGCAGGGAAGGAGTGGTAAGGTTGGCCTTAAATAGGGTCCTTAGCCCATGTAATCAGATAGGGACGCCGACAGCCTCCCAAGCACTGGCCCTTTAAGCTGGGGGCAGGTGCGCACATGCGCGCCTAGAGGGCCCAACAGGGAGGATGGCGGTGGCGGGCGTAACGGCGGCAGCTCCCTGCCACAAAGGCAAGTCCCAGAGCTATAGTGAAGGAGAAACCCATGCTGGGTGAGTCCCGCGGCAGCAGAAGGGATGGGGAACTGGCCGCAGAGTTTTGCGGTCGGCAGCCACAACAGTACCCCCCTCCTCTACATCCCCTTCCAGAAGGCTTGGGTTTCCTGAGATGCATACTGTGGAAATGTCTGAACAGAACCTTATCTAGGATATTGGAAGCAAGCGGGTTCCCAGGTGTTCTCCTAGGGGCTGAAGCCCTGCAGGAAATCAGGTATTCCCATTTCTTGTGACATCGTCTGACATCCAGGATTTCCTTTACCTGATACCTCTGGTCTTCATCAGATGATAGTTTTAGAGGTTTTGGGTGAAGCCATGACAGGACAGGACCTTTAGACTAGTTTCTACTATTTTTCCTGGCACTAAAGACAGGCTCACTGGTCTATTGTTTCCCGGATTGCCACTGGAGCCCTTTCTAAATATTGGGTCACATCGGCCACCCCCCAGTCTTCAGGTACAATGGATGATTTTAATGATAGGTTACAAATTTTAACTAATAGATCAGAAATTTCATTTTTTAGTTCCTTCATTACCCTAGGTTGCATACCATCTGGTCCAGATGATTTGCTACTCTTTAGTTTGTCAATCTGGCTTACTAAATCTTCCAGGTTCACAGTGATTTGGTTAAGTTGGTCTGACTCATCACCCTTGAAAACCATCTCCGGAACTGGTATCTCCCCAACATCCTCATAGTAAACACGGAAGCAAAGAATTAATTTAGTCTTTCTGCAATGGCCTTATCTTCCCTAAGAACCCCCTTAACCCCGTGGTCATCTAATGGTCCAACCGACTCCCTCACAAGTTTCTTGCTTCGGATATATTTTAAAAAGTTTTTATTATGAATTTTTGCCTCTACGGCCAACTTCATTTCAAATTCTCTCTTTGTCTATCTTATCAATGTTTTACACTTAACTTGACAATGCTTATGCTTTATCCCATTTTCTTCAGATGGATCTTTCTTCCAATTTTTGAAGGATTTATTTGGCTAAAATAGCCTCTTTTACCTCACCTTTTAATGGTGCCGATAGCCTTTGCCCTTACTATGTCACAGGGGCTACCAGTGCCATTGGTCAGCCCCTGTCACATGGTAGGAGCACAAGATGGCGTCGATGGCCATGTGACAGGGGCTGACCAATGGCACCGGTAGGCCCTGTGACAAAGGCTATCGGCGCCATGATGAAACCAGCATCGAGGGTGTGAGAGTGCAGGGGATGACTCCCGGACCCCCCGCTAGACCACCAGGGAGTTTTGGTAAGTCTTGGGGGGGGTTCAGGAGGGTGGGGGGGTTTGTTTAAATTTGTATTTAGGTGGCTGTATAATTCGGGGAAGATTTGTGTATTCGTGGGGAATCACGATATGTTTCGCTTCCCCACGAATACTAGGAATAGTGTAATATACGTTGCAGATCGCCAATACGGCGAAAACGAATGCACACCCCTAACAGGAAGCATTTCAGAGAATGCTACCCTGGAGGATCTGGATTTCAGCTTTCTACCTAAATCCTAAATTTGGCTTCCAGAACCTCTCTCCCACATTTTCCTATGCAATTGGTGGCCACATGTACCATTTATGTCATGGTTACCCAGCTGGGTAACCATGACAGCTGGCTCCTCCCTAGCACTGTCTATAATCCTATCTAGGTGATGCGTGAGGTCTGCTACCTTCGCACCAGGCAGACAAGTTACCAGGTGGCCCTCACATTCACCAGCCACCCTGCTATCTACATTTCTAATAATTAAATTATCAACTATGATGGCCGGCCTAACCCTTTCCTCCTGGGCAGTAGCCCTGGGAGACTTGTCCTCAGTGTGAGAGGACAATACATCACCTGGAGAGTAGGTCCTTGCTACAGGATCACTTCCTGCTATACCAGAGTGATATTCTCCTACTGGGAGACATTTCTGATCCAAGGTAGCACTGGGGCTGCCAGACTGGATTTGGGACTTGGCTACTATGACCCTGAAGGTCTCATCAATGTACCTCTCTGTCTGCCTCAGCTCCTCCAAGTCTACTACTCTAGCCTCCAGAGATCGGACTCGTTCCCTGAGAGCCAGGAGCTCTTTGCACCGAGTACACACATAGAATTCATCATTGGCGAGTAAAAATTCATACATGTGACACTCAATGCAAAAGACTGGAAAGCCCCCTCTTGCTGCTGGACTGCTGCCTTCATCTTAATTTTATTGAATTCCTAGGTAAGTTTAGGATACTAAGGGAGTAGGAATTAGAGTGCTTTAATTTAGGTACCAACGTTCCACAAGTGGAACATTTTTTTAAATGATTTTAATTACTCCAAACCTAAAGAAAATCAAATTTTCAACCATTTAGCTTGAGAGTATAGAACTTGAACAGTCTAAATCCAAAAATGTGATGTTCCTAGATGAATACTCTTAAAGATATGAATATGCAAAGTAGGTCAAAAACTGAAGTTTTGACAGTTTGACCTTTTCACCTTTTGGTATGATACTGAGTGTCAATAAAGGACTTGTGTGATATATTCAAGTTCCCAAGGGTTTTCTGATCATGTTGGCATAAATCTTTCTTTTGTAGGTAAGATACAAATTGATCAGCACCAATTTATGTTTGCATGTTCCACATGTGGAACGTTGGTATCTTTGTGGTCCAAAATATACACATTTTTGAAAAATGAATAAAATGCAAAAAATGGTTCACAAATATTAAAGAAAATGGTAAATTACATATAATCCCATGCTCTCTCTCATGCATACACATACACACAGACTTCTCATTCTCATGCTCTCTCTCAAGCACATGCACAGGCTTCACTCCCATGCTCTCTCTCTCTCTCAAACATACATACACACAGGCTTATCACTCCCATACACTATATGAGGAATCTTACTCTCTCCTGGGCCTCCATCTCAGGATGCAAGGGTGCAAGGACTGAGCACAACAGGCTTGCGTCGGTCGTCCTCTTCTCGAGCCGCGGGAGACTAGCTCCGCGACAGCGTCCTCTTCTCGGGCCCCGCGAGACTAGCTCCGTGACGGCGTCCTCTTCTCGGGCCCCGCGAGACTAGCTCCGTGACGGCGTCCTCTTCTCGGGCCCAGCGAGACTAGCTCCACGACGGCGTCCTCTTCTCGGGCTGCACGAGCTGCACGGGCTGCATGAGCGAGACTAGCTAGTTTACTACGAGATGGTCTAGGTGAACTGATGAAGGACTGCGTGAACTAGCAGAGGTAGCAGCAAACTGGCAATTCCAAATATGCGTGTAAATAAGTATTTTCAAAATGGTATAACTGCATACTTTACAGAATGCATGCCTCAACATTTATTTCTGAGTGTTTTTTCCTGCAGTGTCATGATTTCATGCATAAAATGTATCTTTTTAAAATGGGTAGAGAAAATATGCATTTTCTTGTTTTGGAAATATATACACAAACTGAAACATATGTATTAGGGGATGTTCATGAATTAAGCAAATCCTTTTGTTTAATTTGTTTCAAACCATAAAAAAAAAGATACCGGTTGGAACTAGGCAGTATGTTACAAGAATTACCTAAAATAAAGAATTTTTGAAAAAGTAAATTTTGACTCCTGTTGATCCCAACGTTCCACTAGTGGACATGCGTTTTGACTCCTGTTGATCCCAACGTTCCACTAGTGGACATGCGTTTTTCTCAAAAACCCATAGTCAGATTTCCTTGAAAAAGTTTTTATACCATATTTGGGTCTAGTTAAGTAAGATATGTAAAAAGGGGCATCAGGAAATAAGTCCTTCAATGAGCGGGATCTAAAAGGTTAAATTTGCAGGTGTATTTACAAATTAATCAGCTAGTGTCCTACAAGGGAATGATTAAACTTTCAACAAGGGCTGGTACAATAGTATGATTTAGATAAGAGTCTGATTGATTTTTAATGAGAAAGTGTCTTTTGCCTAAAAATCAAGGGTTGGGTGGGTGGGAAAGACAGATACTAGAATTAACTATCTCTGGCTTGCTTATTACCTCAGAGACACACAAACTCTAAAGAATATTTCCCACAATTTCACTTTCTCCAAACTTTTATAAGTCCAAAGATTTCCCAAAGCTATACTTACCAATCCTCTTTCACCGCTTCTGGTCCTCTTCTACTGCAAAGGGTGTGGGGCCTCTGGAAGCTGGGGCTGTGGAATTCAATCCCTGGATCACTTGCGATGACCTCTGGAATCCTCTCCCGTGGGATGCTGGGAACAGTATGCAGATGAGCCTTCCGGTCCTCTTCTACTGCTTTTACCTCCACCCCTGAGCCTGATGCTGCAAAATCCTATGGCCACTGTGCTCAGATAGGCCTGACGCTACACGCAGCAGGATGCCACTGACTCTCTCCAGGGCTGCTCCTAGGTGCACGCATACTGGACTGCTATGGAGTGGAGGAGTAGCCTAGTGGTTAGAGCAGCAGGCTGGAGACCAGCGTTCAAGTCCCACTGTCACTCCTTGTGACCTCAGGTACAAACTTAGATTATAAGCCCTTTGGGGTAGGGAAATACCTACAGTACCTGAATGTAATCTGCTTTGAAGTGCTGAAAAAATCTAAATAAAGGGTCCTACAACACCTCCTGCCTATTTAAGCTCCTTCCTTTGTGGTCTTCATCTTCATCCTGTGGTCAGTCTTCAGTTCTTCATCAGTTTCTAGTCTTGTGATCTGTCTTCTGTATCACCTTCTGCTTGCCTGTGCTTTTCCTCGCCTCCCTGCCTGCCTTTCTGTCCCCTTTTCCCTTGGATGGATCTCTGGTTCTGACTTTGACTTGATTGACTTTCAACTTTGCCTGAACTTCGCCTGCTACTGACCACTGCCTGACCAATGACCACATCCGAATGCTACCTGCCTTGACCACTGCCTGCTTCTGACCACAACATTATGCAGCCTGCCTTGGACCCTGGCCTGTGACCCGAAAATCTCTCCAGACATACAGCTTGTCAACAGCGGTCCCTGCCTAAGACCTGCCAGCAATGGCACAAGAGCTCAACCTAAGGGGAATGAGGGCTGGATTAGGTGAAGCTCCAGTTAGGCCTCTGCCATAGCCAGATCTACCAGCTGATGGTGGGGATCTGCAGAACTCCTCCCTGTAGGTTGTGCCAACTCCACCTCTGCCAAAGTTCCATGCCCGCAACAGATTGCCAAGGTCATGGACTCAGTGGACGCCACCGCTCTCCAGACCATTCTGGGTCTTGCACACAGACTCCAGGAACAGCAGCATTTTCTGGAAATCCTGGAAGCTTCCTTGGAGCGACTCACAACCTCGGCACCAGCTGCACCTGTACAGCCATCAGAGTATGCCATAGAGTTCCAGACCCTGGCAACAGAACTTGATTGGATGGAGGATTGTCTCTGTAGCATATTCCTGGAGGGCATGTCCTCTAGGATTTAGTTTGAACTGGTAGCACAGGAGTTACCAGAGTCTCTAGAGGGGTTCATACACTTGGCAGGAAGGATAGACCATCATCTGCAACAATGGGCCAGGGAGGTGTGCCCTCCTCGTCAAGCCATCATACTGGCTTCTTGGTTCCAGCGACTGGTGTCACCACCAGTTCCTGCTTCATCCTCTTCTGCTCAACCGGATGAGCCTGTGCAGCTCAGCCACAGCTGCCTTGCACTTGAAGAGAGACTCTGCTGCTAGACACTAGGCCTAAGCCTATGCTGTGCAGGCACAGGTCATCTGCTTGCTCAATGTTCAGTAAAGCCAGGATTTCTGAGCCTAGGATCTGGTGGGGAGATGATCCTAGGCTTCACCATGCCTGCTTTCCAGTTTCCTCCTTGAAGAAATATCTTGTGGGATATATATATTAATGCATTATGGCATTTAAATGTGTGTAAAGTAATTTGTTTTTTGTTTTATAATCTAGTACTTTACACTTTCCTGTTTCTTGTATTGAATTATTCTGAAATTATCATGTATGGCGAATGCTTGGTGCAGCGCATTCAGCTATAGTTCAGATCATTTCAATTCAGTTTTGCAAGATGTTAAGTCATTACATAAGAATATTTCTAAAAATTCTTCCCAACAGTGGTCAGATTTATTAGCCATTCACAAACGGGTGATTCATGCAGAGTTACATAGTATCACTTTGGGTGAATATTGTAAATCTGAAAAGATACCTAGAGGTCTAAGAGTTATGAAAGCTCCTAACCTTTTCATAGAAGACACTGATTTCATCTCAAAGTGGAATTCAATATTGTACAAATGTTCGCTTGATTTAATGATTCTAATTATAGAATCGTCTAAAAGATTGATTGATGAATTAAATTGTGCAGTTGAGATTCAGACCAATGAGCTTAAGAAAAGTACAACGGATCTTTTTTATTCCAATTATAAAGAACTAGAGAAATCAATTGAACATTTTAGAAACGACCTTAGAAAATACAAACTCAACAAGTTTAATAGAGATGAAAAGGATTATGCTAATGGACCTATATATCCTTGGTCTAAAAGTCATCCTAAAAAAGATTCTAGGCATGTGTCCTTTAATACATCTTCATCTGATGATTCATCAGATGGAGAATAGTCAGCTTCAAGAACTCAGTCTGAAAATAGTCATTTTTTGGACCAAGGGTACAAACAAAAGAGAAGAGGCAGAGGTCAATACAATTGGAGGAATCAACGGGGAGATTACATTATACACCAAGATCAAAGGATATCGACAAGATCATCAACTCGACAATACATGTGGAATCAGCAGTAATTAATTTATCCAAACATCAATTAAGCACGTTCGAAGAACAGGTACTGGCTAAGGGGTTATCTTTTGTACCACATTGTAAGCATGACTCTTTTCAATTTCGAATAGATTTTGACAAATGTATGCAATCATTGTCATTAAAGTTATATTTTTCAGAACAACCTTATGACAAAATACAATCTTCCAGAGTTTCAAATAGATCACAGTGGAATCCACCTTGTCCATTAGATTCAATATTGGAGACCTATAAGAAGATAGTTCTTCTTGATGTGGAGAAATATGAAACAATTCAATTTAAGCAAGGGATATATAGTGGAAACAATTTATCACGAGAAGAAAGACAGGCATTACAGAAATTGAAAGAGAATCAGTACATTGTGATTAAATGTGCAGATAAAGGGGGCTCAATTGTGATCCAAGATAGGAATATGTATGTAAATGAATTATTGAAACAACTTCATGATAATTCTGTTTATATTACCTTGAAATCTGATCCTACTAAGCAAATTCTGCAGGAAATAAAGAATGCTGTTGCGCGTTCCTTCTGCGGCCCCACTGTGCACGGCCCTGCTCACCTTGCTCGTGCTCCAACAGACCCTGGTTCAGCTTCTCCCGCAGCCACAGCCAGTCGCTGCCATCCCCGGTGCTGCTCATTGGCTTCTCCTACTCCGTCCGAGCTCTCGACCTCCCAGGCCGCCCTGCAGGCATATCGCAGGCCCTCAGAGTCCTCCTTCGTCGGGACCATGCCCTTAGGCACGTGCGCGTGGATCCCGCAGCCCTTTAAAGGGTTTGCATCAGGAATTAACTCCATGGCGCACGAGGATGACATCACCTGAATCGACTACTTAAGGCGAGGCCCCTTCCTCAGTTCCTTGCCTTGGCAAACAGGCCGTCACCATTGTGTGAGCTAGTTGCTGTCCTCGTTCCTGTGTTCCTGTGCTTGTTCCAGTGTTCCTGTGCTTGTTCCAGTGTTCCAGCGTCTGTTCCTGTGTTCCTGTTCTTGTTCCAGTGTTCCTGCATTTTCTCCTGTGTTCCCATGGTCCTTCCTGGGTTCCAGTGTCTGTTCCTGTGTTCCTTTGTTCCTGAGTCTTGTTCCATGTTTCGCAACCCAGGTTGTAGCCATGACAGCTGGGTCATGGTTACCCAGCTGGGTAACCATGACAGCCACTAGGCGCTGCAGCGCCTAGTGGTCTAGCTCGAGGAAGGCCGCGGGCAGCATCAAGGCAGGCGGACCTGGTGGTCACAGGAGAAGCGAAGAGAGTGTCCGAATGGAGCGCAAGGATCAAAGCCAGGGTATCTGTCTGAGGATGGTCAGCCAAAGCAAGGGTCAGTTCCAGGTATCAGCCCAAGCGTTTTCAGGGGGCAAGCAGAGGTCAGTTCCAGGTATCTGTCCAAGCATGGTCAAGGGCAAGTGAAGGTCAATTCCAGGTATCAGTCCAAGCGTGGTTAGGGGCAAGCAGAGGTCAGTTCCAGGTATCAGTCCATACATAATCAGGGGCAGCAGAGGTCAATTCCAGGTATCAGTCCAAGCATAAAGGGCAAGCGAAGGTCAGTTCCGGGTCAGTTCAGCACCTCTCCATCATCTCTCCGGGAGACCCCCAGAGGCCCACCTAAGCCCAGGCAGTCTGAGAATCCAAGGGCTCAACCCACGGAGCCCCCGGGCCATTATTGGTGAAGTTCCAGCTAGCCTCTGTCTCCTTGTGTGCTCCACCTCCCGGCAGCAGGCGCCCTCTGGGTCCCCTCAGAGGGCCGTCCTAATCCTATCCAGGCCAAGGGTCCATCTCCAGTGCAACAGATGTGACTGATCAAGCTTTGGAAATAGGTTTTTTGACAAAAAAGGAACATCAATTTTTAAATGTCAAGAAACCCAGTATTCCAACAATATACACATTACCTAAGATTCACAAAGATTTAAGGAATCGCCCTGGTTGACCTATTATCTCTGCCAATGGATCAGTTCTAGAAAAACCTTCAATGTATGTGGATATGTTTTTGAAACCCTTTGTAAGTAAGATGAATTCTTACATTCAGGATACTACACAGTTTTTGAATATTTTACAGGATCTGGACTTAGACAGTAAGGAATTTTTCCTAGTGACTTTTGATGTTAAGTTGCTTTATACATCAATACCCCAAGATTCATTGTTGATTGTCATAAGGAATTTGTTGACTTCTAGACCACGTCCTCATGATGTACCTACCAGTTTTATTATATATTTAATGAGAATAGCATTAACAAACATTTTTTCATATTTGATAAGAAGATTTATCAGCAAATATCAGGAACAGCTATGGGTGCAACGATGGCACCATCTTTGGCTAATTTATATATGGAAATATTTGAGTTGGAGTGGCTAGTTAATTCCCCTTTTGCTAACAATTTGAAACTTTGGAAAAGATTCTTTGACGATGTCTTTGTATCCCTCTAACCCTCCCTTTCAACATTATTCTGTACTGGAAGGTTCTCCAGTCCCCCCCATGGTAAAAAACATATAATTGGGGTATAGAATTCCCCAACCCTCCCCATCCCTCCCAAGATCCCCCAAATCCTAGAAAAATTAATGATTTCTAGTGGATACCCCACTGCCTTCCTGAGCCCCTCCCATAACCCTAACCTCAAAAATCATCATAGGATCTACTGGAGAGCCCAGAGTTCCTTCTAGCTCCGGGCCCAGTTGGTGCCATTTTGAAAAATGGCACCGACCTGTCTTTGCCCCAGTCACAAAACTGGCCAAGACCCGGGCACCAGACCTTGATCTTCGTCCTTGTTTCAGAGGTGTGTCTTGTTTGTACCACTTGTTTTGTTTCTCTTTCAGGGTTATCCTGCATATTCTCACATTTACTATCTTTAATTCCTTGTTGACTCATTTCTTTTATACTTTAATGACACAATCTATCACTCACATTTTTGTTACTTTTATTATAAAATTATACATTTTTTCAGAGTAACTTGATTTTGGAGCTTTGACATGTGACAGTGATATTCATTGTGCTATATTTTTCTTTTTTTCTGCATTCTTCTGGATCAACTTTGTACAACCTGAGTTCTAATTTTCTTTTTCTGTGAAAAAAGGCATGATAAATGTTGCTCTTGCAGACATCTTTGTGAATGCAAGGCTATTTATGTGAATAATATCCTTGTTTTGGCTTGTGTGTCTATGTTCAATAGAGAATGAATTAAGAATATAATGGCTTATTGTTCTCCTTTTGCATCTAATTTTTAATTTATCCCTTAAAGCAGGTTTCTGTTGGGGCTGATACACATTGGGACTGTAAGGTATATGCATGAATTAGTATTGCTTGAGGACACTAGTTTCTTCCTTGGTCCTTAAGGATTTATAATTTATGCATCCTTCCTTCCTTCCATGTGAAATAAATAGAAGCATATTTGAATGTCTTCTTTTAAGACCTTTTGTGCATTTTATAGCATATTAACTAGATCATTGATCTCAGATCTTTATTTTTCTCTGTTAATATTACATTCATACCAATTGTTTACTGAATTAATGCTCATTTTATATATGCATCAAGGGAATCTATACTTTAGTTATGCTATATATGCATTGAAGTTTTATTCTTTGTCATTCCTTTTCATGTTTCTGCCTGTAGAGGTAATCCTTCATTGTCAGATCATTAGTATTATATTTTTCTTTTATTTTTACATATTTTTATATCTAGGATTAATTCATATTCCATTCTATACCTCCTCTTGTAGTTTTTCCAAAAGGCAGTCTCTTGATTTCTCTTAAACCAAGATTTATTTTATATCATTTTTCCCATTTCCATTTGGATATTATTACTCTCTGCTATATCTTATTTTGATTAGTGTACTTGTCATATTCAAAGGTATCTGGCAGAGTTAAATAATAAAGTTAGGCTTTAGTTGGTACAGATAAGCATGATTTGTACTCTGCTTAAATGAAGTCTGACCTGAAATCTAGTAGCAAATATATTTCTCTTCAGGATTAAGGTACATTGTCAGAAATAATAGAGAAACAAGTTGATGCTTGTTAGGAATGGGTGAGATGATCTGGCTTAAACTGGATTTTACCACTGTGGCTAAATAGATACAAATTTTAACAATTTTTCATGAGCAAAGGACAGACATGGATTGCTAAATTGTTAGTAATCAATGACTGATGTGTATTATGGATGTGAATCGTTTTTTGACGATTTAAAAAAATCGTCAGATATTTTTTAAATCGTCAAACATCATTAGAGTCGAGATACAATAGAAATTCCCCCGATTTATCGTGAAAAATCGTAAATTGGGGGAGGGCGGGAAAACCGGCACACCAAAACAACCCCTAAACCCACCCCGACCCTTTAAAACAAATCCCCCACCCTCCCGAACCCCCCCAAAATGTTTTAAATTTCCTGGTGGTCCAGTGGGGGGGTCCTGGCGTGATCTCCCGCTCTCGGGCCATCGGCGCCATTTTAGCTGCCACTAAAAAAATGGCGCCGATGGCCCGATAAAAAAAACCCCACCTGAACCTTTAAATTGACCCCCTTAGCCTCCCCCCCCCCAAACCATTTAAAATTACCTGGTGGTCCAGTGGGGGCGCAGGGAGCGATCTCCCACTCTTGGGCCATCGGCTGCCACTAATAAAAATGGCGCGGATGGCCCTTTGCCCTTACCATGTGACAGGGTATCCGTGTCATTGGCCGGCCCCTGTCACATAGTAAGGGCAAAGGGCCATCGGCACCATTTTTATTAATGCAGCCAATGGCCCGAGAGCAGGAGATCGCTCCCCGCGCCCCCACTGGACCACCAGGTAATTTTAAAATGGTTTTTGGGGGTTCGGAAGGGTGGGGGAGGGTTTTTTTATTATCGGATCGGGCGCAGCCGATAACAAAAAAAAAATCGAGCCGGACGATAAAAATTTTAAGATTTTGAATCGGAACCGGAACCGATCAGATTCCAGTTCCGATTCACATCTCTAATGTGTATAGCATAAAAATAGCACTGTTTTAGTCAATTTAATAAAAGTGAAGATTTTTTAGTTCTCCTTCTGATCTTTTAAAACTCTTTTATGAGCTGAATCATTAACTATTGCCTGGAATTTAAAATGTCTGTTATTTTATTACAATACTTAGAATATTGCTTTTCTTTATATATTAACGTCACAACCCTACTTTGTAGTACAAAGCTAAGGTTTTCATACAGGCAAAGGGTCTAAGTGCCTGCTTGTTGGATGGAGGATATCCTATACATGTCATTAAGAAAGCCTACAAAAGAGCTTTACATGCTAGTGAAATCTGGAGAGCATATCCCACTGCTACCTCTACCTCTGCCGATTGTTGTGGAGCAGAGGGAAAAGGCATTAGAGTTATATAATTTTGACAGTAGCAGGGCAGGGGTATAGACTGAGGCTGCAGAAGTGCAACAGGAAAAACTAGCTGCATGCTCCTCTATATTGTTTACTGCTTCTAAAGCAAAGGAGGCAGAATTTTCAACAACTGATTCTGAGGAATAATCTTGTCTGGGATTCCAATAATCAGAAATTGAACAGCTAGTAGTTGAAGAAAATTTGGGTTAGTTGGTCATTAATGTCATAGACTCAAGTGATTTGATGGGGAAGGTAGATGATACTAGCGGTGCTGAGAGCAAGGCCCAGGAAGAGCAGGAAGTGCTGGTAGAGATTGTGAGTGTTGCCCCTGACATTTTTCCTCTGGGGCCACCCTCTACCTCAACTCCAGTGCTAGCATTAGCCCCCTAAGAGATCAGATAACACATCCCTGATCTGGAGGCACTTTAAAGTGAGGGAGGACCAAATTTTTTCTCAGTGTATTCACTTCAGTAAGGATATAAGTTGAGGGAAGCAAGTGGGCAAGTGGGACATCTGACAAATGCTGGTACGCAGCATCAATTGGAGAAGCAGCACACTGCTAGCATTGGTATCAGGGGAGAGTGGCAGTACTAACCTGAGGATTTCTTCTGCCACTCCAAGTAAAAACCAGAGGACAGGAGTTGAAAAGGGGAAGACTTTTCCCCAAGCTGATCCCACGGCCCTTTCCATCAGTCAGATGGCAGGTCAGCAGCCCTGCCATGTATTTGCATTGGCAAACCAGTATAGAGGAAATGGGGTGTTATTCCATATTGTTGTCCCAGGGTAGGAGACAGGCAGCTTCTAAAGTAGTAATGAGGAGCATCGGGGAATTGATTGCCCTGGACGTCCAGCCCCTGGAGATAATGGCAAACACAGCATTTTTTGTAAGGAATCAGTGAGGTGCAGTTAAGTTTTATGGAATACACACATTGTGTGATTTTCCATACATAGGGCCCTATTTACTAAGCATTTCCCCATAGGAAAAAAATGGGAGAAAACCTTTAGTAAATGACCCCCATAATGTGCTAATGCTGAATCTCTGAGCTGAACTGTGTATTTTTTCATCTTCTTACTGTTTTAGTATAATTTTTGCAAATGGTTTCTGAAACAAAATTAGATATAATAAAACAGCAATAGCAAATATAAAATTTTGCTAATGTGATTGTGAGCTTTATTTGCCATTTAAACATGCATAAATGCATTTATGAAGCCATTCATTATTTAATACATTGGCTTCTATATAAAAAAAAAAAAAAGCAGGAAATGAGGTGAGTATAATTCTAAGTGTCATAGGGCATTGATAACTTGAATGAGATGCTAACAGAGTTTAAACTTTGTGAGATAACTCAAAGGGTCATTTATCATTTTGCATTAGGGCCCATGTTAGTTGTGCATTACCAACTGAAAAAGTTTCTATTGCACATGCTGTTTGGGCAGGAGAGATTTTTGTAGTTATAATAACCTGCCATGAAACTTATTAATGGTTGTATAATTATAACAATAACTCTGGCAGCTGCGTCTGTAGTATCGTCCCATTGCGTCTCTCCTCACTCCCAGTCCCCCCAGATTGACCCACCATCCTATCTGCTTTAATATGATGAAATAATCACAAAGATAGATATTGGATAAAAAAGGTTGCAGCTTTATTAACAATACATGTATATATCCTCTACAAACTGGTACCCGAGCTGCTATGGCAGTTGCCCAAAGACCAGGCTACATGACCAATTCTTCTGCCCCCCCCACCCCCCCGCAATAACCAAGCAAGGCAACCACTACCTCCAGTAGGGGTGTGCATTCGGTCCCTATGTATTGACAATCCACAACGGATGTTGCCATTTTCGTTGTATTCGTGGGGAAGCGATTCCCCACGAATACACGAATCTTTGCCGAATTATTTGGCCGCCTAAATAAATCAATTTAAACAAACCCCCCATCCTCCTGACCCCCCCCCCCCAAGACTTACCAGAACTCCCTGGTGGTCCAGTGGGGGGTCCGGGACTCATCCCCTGCACTCTCACACCCTCGGTGCCGGTTTCATCATGGCGCCGATAGCCTTTGACCTACTATGTCACAGGGGCTACCAATGCCATTGGTCAGCCCCTGTCACATGGCCATCTGCACCATCTTGTGATCCTACCATGTGACAGGGGCTGACCAATGGCACCAGTCGGCCCCTGTGACATAGTGAGGGCAAAGGCGAGTACTGGCATCTGATGGCCGGAGTACAGGAGGTCGCACCCAGACCCCCACTGGACTTTTGGCAAGTCTTCTGGGTCAGGATGCCCCCCCAAGCTGGCCAAAAGTCCCTGGAGGTCCAACGGGGGTCCCAGAGTGATCTCCTGCCCTCGGGCCATCGGTGCCAGTAATCAAAATGGCGCCCATAGCCTTTGCCCATGGCGCCGATGGCCATGTGACAGGGGCTGACCAATGGCACCGGTAGCCCCTGTGACATAGTAGGTCAAAGGCTATCAGTGCCATGGTGAAACCAGCACCGAGGGTGTGAGAATGCAGGGGATGGCTCCCGGACCCCCTGCTGGACCACCAGGGAGTTTTGGTAAGTCTTGGGGGGGTCAGGAGGGTGGGGAGTTGTAGATAATTTTAATTTTAGCTGGGACACGAATAGAAATCGCCGTATTAATGCATCGGGGTGCCTTACGGCGGAATGCAACGTATCTGCTCCCCGACGAATCCGAATCCCGAATGCAACGTATGGCGTCCCTCTGCACATCCCTAACCTCCAGTGCCCGCCGCAATAACCAAGCAAGGCAATATTGCACCAGGCCCCCACCTCACCCCAACCTCTGGCGTAGAAACGCCCCTGCCTGCATCACCCAAAGCGCAAGTCAACCGCTGACCTTGGCTGTGAGGTGTGCCAGCACCATGTCCGAAATACCCCTACCAGCCAGGGTAACCCACCACAGGCATGAGGTAGGGAGTACTCTTGCCTCATGCCCCCCCCCCCCCCACCAACAACTAGCTGTGGCTGCCATCAGTTCCAAACAACCATCCCCCGTGGGACCTTGGCTTTGCAGAATGCTTCCTACGTGACCGAAAGATGGACTCTGTCTGGCCTAAACAAACCTTTCCACTGGGCATCTTCCATTAAAGTACCTTACCTGGTGAACCCCCCCCCACCCCCCCCCCCCCCACACACACACACACTTGTAGGTCCATCTACCAATCCGACAGTTGACCCTATTACATCTCCCAGTCCAATGTCTGAATAGTTAACTTTCTATGCATAATGGCGAAGGGGTGATGATCTCTGGCAAAAGCCTGGTGTGGGCCATTAAGAGCAAGATGATCGTGATATCATTCCTCATAGTCCAGGATCAGGCACCCAAGCAAAGTTCCCGATTGTTGCCTCCGAGGTGTCTATTGATGCCTCTGGAGTGGCAAATCTCATAATTCACCACTCCAGCAAGATAACATGCTGGACCCTACTCGTGCCCTTACAACCCATCCATTGCATTATGCCATGGCTTGGCACAGCACCTGGCTTCACACAAGCAGCTTGCCATCTTTGACCTGGGGCCTACCGCCTCGAAGCAAGGCCCTGCCCTCCGGGAGGTAACAGTTCCCAGGCTTCCTGGTCAGCCGCCTTATTCGAGCAGGATGACTGCCCAATCACCAAATGGGGTGTCTCATCTAGTGCCACACCTGGGCCAATGTGCCCTGATGACAGACAGTCCCCCGCCAATGGTATTCCTCATTGCTTGCCACTCTGCTCTGAACACAACGATTGTCCTGTGACCCATAAGACATGACGTCTCTCGAAGACTGCCGAAACTGGAACCTGTCTGATGGAGAAACAGAGACCAGCCCTCCTCCTCTGCATGTGAGGTCGACCATGGAGACGTGAGGCTGACATGGAGTCACGGCTACAGCTGCGCATGCCACCAGACTCCCAACAGCTGTACAACCGATGACCTGACAATGAGCCCCTTGATCAGTTCGGATCATCTTGATCCCAGGCATAGTGCACCATATGAGATACCAACTTCCCCCCACCGCAAGCCATGTGTCTGTGGTGGGCTCTGCAATGGCACTGTAAGGCTGCCCATGTGCAAGGTTCCACAGAATGCAAGCACAAATAGGACCTGGAAGAGGTGCGAACTCGAAACCATCGACAGGAAGGATGCACCAAAAAGGAGGCATTAGATCATGTATCACCGATCCCTGCATATCATACCGAGGCCAGGGGGCTTTCCAGCATCACTCCCCGAGCAGTGAAATAATGTTCTGATCAGCCTGCTGAGAGGACACTACTGCAGCTAGGTACAGATGAGCCATGTTCCCAGACACTCCCTGCCGCCCAGCGTGCACTATGCTATCAGATCCATAAGTGGCGCCAGCTCCCTGGGACAAGGGCCACCCACAGCAAAAAAGGAAATTTGCCATCTAACCGCACACTCCTAGAACAACATGTCCTGCCCGCACCGTAATGCCCTTGAGCGAGTTACACCATCCGATGACTGACTGGATTACCCACTGCACCATCGCACGACTACTACCCTCCAACATCTGTGCTGCACACTCCAGTGTGAATGGTGACTACAATGAGAAAGCAGTGAAGGAATGCCATCCTGTGGCTTGACCTACACACTGCTCAGCAGACTCCCTGAAACAAACACCACTGCCAATGTCTCCCGACGCGTCAGCGGTAGAGCACAGCTGAAGGCCACCACTGGCGACCATTCTGTAAAGCCACACTGAGGGCCACCAAATTCCCTGAGGAGCCTGATCACAAGCTAGTTCTCCCATGATGACCTGGCCCTCGAGCCAATGACAGTAGTAGCTAACCCAACCCACTGAGAAGCGGGTTACACGGGGTAGGAGATTTCAGCCCCTGGGAAGAACTGGCAATGAAGGCCAGGATGACCTCGAAGGGACCCACGTGCCCCAGGCTGTATTGGCCAGTTGTGTCAACTCGTAGCCTGGAAATCCGGGTCCTGTCTGAGTGTGACTAAGGTTGATCCCAGGGACCAAGGACTGCAACTGTGCTATCCAACTTGTCCTTTGGCAAAAGGGCGATGAACCTGTAGGCTCTCATCGAAACGTGTTGTATAACTCATCCTTCAGGTGCACCTCCTCCTCCTATAAGTACGATGTCATCAAAATAGTGAACCAATGCCTCTAGGGTTGTAACATAGGAAGGAGCTGAATGCTCTTAAGCCTGTGCACGAAATCAAATGCCCCATTGTCATGCACCAAGCACAATGGAAGGAGCCTTTGGAATGGAAACTGAGTGTTTGAAAGCTGCTCGGTTACACCAGCAGCAGCCAAAAAGGACCCACTAGTACAGATCTTTTATTTTATTTTTTTTTAACCTCCTAAATGACAACTAAGACTAATGGTCCCAAGATTCAAACTTGTAACCATAAGGGCCAGTGCCAGCAATTTTTCCATCAGGTTAGCACCTGAGGATGGATTGTGGACGCAAACAGTAACAAGTGTTATTCCGAGGGATCCCAGTCATTCATCCAGCATTGGGCCACATTGTAAGGTATTGCTCTGACCAAATACATTAATCCTTTCCAGGAATGCCCACGTCCCACTAATTATAACCCAAGGAATCCTCCTTGGGATATAATCCTGTCGGTTCTCTCCACATGCCCTCAGTATTCGGCACATGTCGATATACGAACTCTTTTGTTTCTTCCCTGATGACTTAGGTACACTCTGCCATGGCTGAGATAAATTAGTAAGGACTTAGGGAGCCCTGCTTGCTGCCAAGGCATCCCGGCAGACCATGTTGGACTACCAACAGGGAGTGAACTTGGGACTAATGCTCCCTATGCAGTCCCAGCACTAGAACACAATCTGTCATTTCTCCCTCCTCCTCTTCATCGCTTTCACTGCCGCCCACAGTCAGAAGCCTGTAGCATGCCTGCATGCTGCCAACCAATCCATCCTCGAGTCGACTAGCTCCAAGCCTCTGCATCTGATAGTTCCCCACTTCAAGTGCCAAGGTCTGAGCTTCAGTTCCAATGCCTAGATGGCACTAACCCCTGCCATGAAAACTATATGGGGGTATGGCCATGGAAATGAGCCCAAAGCTCGCCATTTCCCCCATGGTCATCTCCCCGCCATGTGACTATGTGAGTATTGAGGTGGAGGAAGCCCTGGCCTGTTAGGGGCACACGTTAAATCGACATGCCCACAGCCCATGCTGGCCCAACTGACCAGTGCGACAAGGACAAACCTCCTGGCTGCATGTGGGCAATCCCAGGACCTGGCGATGCAGAGCATGATTGCAATCCCTGCCAACCTGCCCTGGGGCTCCAAGCGCAAACCCCACACAAACCAATGCAGATGGTGACAAACCCCCCCCCCCCCCCCCCCCCAAACAGGCAGCCGGGCACCCCCGATCCAGCACGCGCCAAGCAGAACGGAGAAATAATAAACATCAGCCCTCAGCTGCCAACAACGAAGGGGGGGGGGGGGGGAAGCAACGCAGCCGAACCCCTGCCAACCCTGTCTGTCTCACTGCAAAACAGCCGCCCACGTAGACAACCTCTGGTCACCATGGGAATGCATCCACACTGCCTCTCCTCGGCGCAGGCAAATGCCCACATGCAACCAAAACTATGCGAGAACCCACGATGTTCACAAAAACATTATGTGCACAAGTGCGAGCCACCCATGCACACACATGCCCTCTCCATAAACACAACATGCCCCAAAATCATCGCCACCATGCATGGAGCACAAAAACAACACTCAACCAATTCTTCTCCTATACTATAAATATAAAGCAGACAGTGCACAGCAGAAAGGAAAAAAAAAAACCCCACATCAATATTACAAAACTCAAATTCCCCGACATTAGAAATTTCCACCATCCAATGTGGCCTTCAACAAGCACCCTAAGCATGCAAAAAACACCCTCGCAGCCTCATGTACACCATTGGCCAATTCCAATTTCTTTTTTCTTTCCCCTTTTTTAAAAATTTTCTCTGTACTGTCCAAGTTTGGCCATACCCTCACCCTCAGTCCACCCCAAAATCTGCCATCAGATTCAAGGACAATTTTCAAAGCCCATTGGCCTGCGTAAACTGGCCTGTCTGGAAATTGCTCTCCTATATCCCGCTTAAAGTGCACCATGTCCCCATAGTGCTGAAATATTGCTTCCCTTGCCATGACTTCCCTCCGTGCCAAAATGTGGACCGGAAGCATCCTCTGCTGACCAGGAGGAAGAGAATGGGACACACGCTTTCATGCTCTCCCCAGCCCCCGAACGCATCCACGGTGATGCCAGCCGGGAAGGAGAGAGCGTGACACACGCTCTCTTCTCCTCCCCATCCCGTGAACGCACCCACCGCGACCCCTCCTGGGAAGGGGAGTGTGGGATACATGCACTCTTGCCCTCCCCATCCCCCGAAAGCACCCACCGCACCGTCTTCCGGGAAAAAGAGAGTGGGCCACGTGCTCCGTCGTCCTCCTCATCCAACATGCCCACCACCATGAAATGAAATGAAGCACCAGCATGCACGAAGAGCCTGGATGCGGCTCAGTCGCGGCCCTTTAAACGGGCAGCAA
Source organism: Rhinatrema bivittatum (assembly GCF_901001135.1). Classification (NCBI taxonomy): domain Eukaryota; kingdom Metazoa; phylum Chordata; class Amphibia; order Gymnophiona; family Rhinatrematidae; genus Rhinatrema; species Rhinatrema bivittatum. Next base: position 109,545,310 of record NC_042617.1, on the reverse strand, counting down.
CATCAGCATCCTGTGACCATTCATTCCCCCCTCCCCCCACCCGGCCATGCCACCATTACGTACGTTGGGCCGGTGCAAGGAGGGGAAAGGGGAGCCGCACGGAGACTAATCTAACGGCCAGAGCCCCCACCGAGGGACGTGCCAAAGACGGCATGCGCGGTGCCAGGTTATGTGGTGGACTCCATGCACGGGGCACGGGCCCACTTATATATAGTAGGTGTTTTACAGTAACATACCATAGCTAATGGCCTCTATTAATGGACTCACTTTTGAAGTACAGAGCTGAACACTGTTTTGCACCCATCAAAAGAAGTGTTTAAACCTACTTAGAAAACATATGCTATATAATTGTATCCCATTTATGCCAGCTTTTCTTATTTGACTTCTACATCATACACAGAGTGGTATATTTACTAATAAAAGCAATCCTCTCCCACGGTGCTACAAGCTTTTATGCAGTGTCCCATTAATGGCTAAAAGTTGAGAATGCTGGATACTCTGGTAGAATAAAGCTGGAATGATTTTTTTTCTCTCACATCTGGCGCAATCACTCAGAAGGAAGCAATCCACTTTCCTGGAGAGATGATGAAACATAAGTGTACTGCTAATTAGTATGATTGCAATCTTCAGCATGTTCAGAGACCTTAGTAATCAAAGCAGACTCTCCAATACAGCATCAATATAACTAGCTTTTCTAATTCACTTTCACATTTGCATGAAATCCAAGTGTTTTCTAGCTTTGCAGGCTGAAACTCTATGGACAGAGTAGAAGAGAATGTAAGCTATTATCTTCCGTTAAGAGAACAATTATGGTACTGTTTCCTGGATCTTCATCTCTAGCTTTCAGAAAACAAAAGAGATATATAGATTCAGGGCCCAAAAAATATTTACTGGGTTCAGCAGCATTCTCAGCAGGAGAAGGCATGAAGAACACAGAAAACTATCTCCTCACAGGCTGCCCATATTGTGTCTGAACTTTCAGAAATATAAACATAAGAACCTAAGTACCGAAAAATATAAAAAATGATATGCTAGGTTAGACAAATAGAAAATGTATTTTAAAATATTTATATTCCATACATAATAAAACACTGTTTCTAGGTGGATCACAATATAAAACAGTAAAACATAATCAAGTCAAGCATCCTATCTCAGAAAGTGGCCAATCAAGATCACTTGGAAGAACTCAGCAGATCCTAATGGGGGGTATCTATTTACTGTCGATCATTCCAGAAATGGAAAGGTGGTGATCTCCAAGATTACCTGGCTAAAAATTGTTAATGGATCTGTAATCCGGAATCTTCTTCAAACTGTTCTTTTTAATCCAGCTATCCAAGTAGACCTCATCCTCTTGCAACAAATTCCACATTTTATTTGTGCTCTGATTGGAAAAAATCTTTCTTAATTTTTTTTTTAATTCTGCTAGTTAATTCCTTGGGGAGTCCCCTCATTCTAGTTCTGTTGGAAAGGATAAATAACCATCCCCTATTAACTTGTTCAACACCACACATGATTTTATAAACCTCTATCACAGTGAGTTGCAAACGTGTCCTGGGGGACACTCAGTCAGTTGGGTTTTCAGTATATCTGCAATGAATATGTCCAGTCACCACCAACATCTTCAGGAATCTCCAGGCTGTCAACCCTTCTATCCTCTACAGTACTTTTTCATTTTTCCTTTCCTCTACTACATTATCTCAATCAACTGACAAAGCAGTTTCCTCTAAAAACACTATACTCTCCTCTGCTTTAGACATTCTTGCCCCTCCTCTTACCTGTCCTGTAAAATGTACCAAACCACAGCCTTGGTGCATCCTTAGAATTTGCTTTCAATATTCTTGTGTCCACTCTGAAGAATGTCTCTAACTAAAATCTCATGCCCATGCAGACTTCATATATTTCAGATTCATGATGACCTCCTTCCAGTTTGCTATGGTAATTGCCAAGCAAACACTATGGCCATCTGACAAATTCACTTACATACAACACTCAATTCCTTTTGCCTATCTCCCCCACTTCACTCTCTGCCCAGACTATGTCTGATTACTTCCATGACAATATTCACAAAATTAGCCTTGATTTATCAGCCATGTTACTTCTACCTCTATCTCCTCCACTTCTTACATCTACTCTGCCCCAGGCCACCAACATTCTCTCCTAGTTTTCTGAAGTCACTACATGTTAGGCATGTGCAAGGGTTAAATTTTCATTTTGGTTTATTTGTTTTGTAAGTTGCCTCCATTTGTTTCATTAGTTTCAAATGAATAAAATGCTTATTTATTTTATTCATTTCCCATTAAATTCAATGGGATAAGCAATGCATCCTATTTTGAGTTTCAAAATTTGGGTTTTATTATCATTTCTAAAGAAACTTGTGGGTAGACCATATCATAATGGGGAAGAGAATTCCAGTACAACAAGATTATGGCAAAGTGGTACCAAAAGTGGCATGAAGAGACTAAGGCATAAACACCCCAAGGCTTCAAAAGTGGGTTCTGAAAGCAGTGGCATGAAACCCCAAAGGCATCATGAGAAAGACAAATTGGCACCAAGAGTGGCATCAACATACATAGGCAACCTGAAGGGGAAACAAAACAGAAGAGATGGCAGGAAAAAAACAGGCTTTTCTAGAGGGACAAAGCAGCATAAAGAGTAGCATGAAGACTGCAATACCATGACAGATGCAAGGCAGCCCACAGAGTGGCAGAAATACCCCAAGGTATAGAATCTGGGGTATAGCACAAGGCTGTGGCATAAAGAATTCTATGGTGTAAAGTCTGATATGAAAGCAAGTCTGAGTGGCAAAAAGATCCCTAAGATGTAGCATGAGGGGTCTAGCAGCAAGACAGAGTAATAGAAAGACCCCAAGGAGTAGAGTATTTTTTTCCAACGTAAAAGGTTTGTTGTTGACCATGGATTATTAAAACCTTTCAAGTATCTGGAAGTCTGTATTATATCACCCCTGCTCCTCCTCTCCATTGTTGACATAACAATGGGGGTATAACATAACAATGGGGTATAACAGCCAGGCTGTGTGGTAGCAAGACCCCCAAGGTACAAAGTCTTTGTACCTTGGGGGTCTTGCTACCACACAGCCTGGCTGTTATACCCCATTGTTATGTTATACCCCATTGTTATGTCAACAATGGAGAGGAGGAGCAGGGGTGATATAATACAGACTTCCAGATACTTGAAAGGTTTTAATAATCCATGGTCAACAACAAACCTTTTACGTTGGAAAAAAATCAGTAGAACTAGAGGTCATGATTTGAAGCACCAGGAAAGAAGGCTCAGAACCAATGTCAGGAAGTATTTCTTCATGGAGAGGGTGGTGGATGCCTGGAATGCCCTTCCGGAGGAAGTGGTGAGGACTAAAACTGTGAAGGATTTCAAAGGGGCATGGGATAAACACTGTGGATCCATAAAGTCTAGAGGATGGGAATGAAGAGAAGAGCCATGAGGGTGGATTACTGGAGTGGAGGCTACTACCTGGTGATTACTACCCTTACTCAATAAGCCTTCGCACGGTTAATGCAACTCCAACATTGCTCTCTGCTTCAACAACAAGGGGAAATGTGGAAAAGAGGATTTGCATTCAGATAACAACCAACAAGGACTGAACTTCACTATCTGGATAAACAAATAAGCGTGGGGGTAGCTTGCTTATTACGATGGTTACTACCCTAAACCAATTAAGCCTGATTCATCACTTTGAATGCATATATAGCATTGCTCTCTGCTTCAACGGCAGAAGGAAATGCATGGCCCAAAGTCTGCAGCAGCTGCAACAGCATTGCCTGGATCTTTTAGCTGCTATTGTGGAGAGACTAGCTAACCGCTTGGACTGAACACCTCCAGCAGCAGCTTCACCCCCAGCTTCTGTGCCAGCTCCAGGACCCGCCACATCTTTACATTTGCCTGTACCTCCATGTTACACAGGGGATCCCAGTGCCGTGGCTTCCTTAACCACTGTTTCATGCGATTTGCCCTGCAACCTGTGTAGTTCCCGTTGGACCAAGTAAAGACAACTTACATACTGTCTTTATTGGATGGCAGAGCCCTGGCCTGGGCATCACCAATGTGGGAGCGCGGAGATTACTTGCTTGGAGATATGCAGTGGTTTATTTCTGCCTTCAAGCAGATATTTGATGAACCAGGTCGGCAATCCACGGCAGCCACAGAACTCCTGCACCTTTGTCAAGGGTCTAGGCCGCTGGTTGACTACGCAGTCGAGTTCCGCACCTTGGCTTCAGAACTAGGTTGGCTGGAGGACAGCCTCAGAAGCATTTTTCTTGAAGGCCTATCATCCAGGATTAAAGATGAACTCGCGGCTTGAGACCTCCCAGACGATCTCGAGACCTTGATTGATCTCATCGGGCAGATTGACCACCACCTATAGCAACGAGTCAGAGAGCTGAAACCAGCTTGAAGACCCATCTCTTTGGCACCATCCTTCGTTCGCCTACTGGCACCACCATCTGAACCTCATGTAGCTGGAGAAGAGGAACCCATGCAACTGGGTCGCAGCCCATTCACCCCGGAGGAGAGACGTCATCAGCGCTCCTTAGGCTTATGTCTATTCTGTGGAGGCAAGGGGAAATTGCTAGCCCAATGCAAGGAGTGGCTGGAAAACTCCTGAGCCTAGGAGTCACCGGGGAGCTGACCCTAGGCTGTGTGAATCCTGCTCCCCAATGCACGGTTCCAGTATCACTCTCCTATTCAGGGGGTTTGTTCTCCACATTAGCTTTCATTGACTCTGGGGCTGGAGGCAAATTTATTTTGGCAGATTGGGTAGAACAACTTCAACTTCCTGTTCTACCACGTACACTTCTGCTGAGGATATCTTCAATTCATGGCACACCTCTCCCAGGCTAGGTATGAGCTACTACTGCTCCGGTATCCCTCTGCACAGAAGTGCTCCACGAAGAAAGGATCTCCTTCTATATCCTCGAACAAGCAATTCATCGTATCATCCTAGGCCTACCCTGGCTTCAAAAGCACTCTCCACTCATCAACTGGGATACTCCCCAAATCACAGCATGGAGTCCTTCTTGTTTCTGTTAGGAACGCCGGCTGTGGCGGCCCGCAACCGGGGCCGAGTGTCATGGCTGCCGGCCATGGCGGCCCACGACCAGGGTTGGGCCGGCGGCCGCGGTGATGCTTCGGGCTTTGTTAGAAGTTCCTGCTGTGGCAAGCAGTCTTCTCTTTTGCCTTCTTTGCGGCTGCGGCCGCTGCCGCAGCCAAGCCCAGCCACATGGTTCCTCTCGGCCAGGCTGACTCCTCCCCCTCTGCCTCTGCTAGGAGCCGCACGTGCGGTTGAGGAGAATATTTAAAGGAGCCATGACAGGAAATTGTCATGGCTCCCCCATGGGACTCCTCCCTCCAGTTCCTGTATTGGTTACTTGGTTACTTGTGTTCCGTATTCCTGGATTTGCTCTGTTCTTCATCCCGCATCTGCTCTTCCACCCGTTGGATTGATTCTTTGGCTTCTGACTTTCGGACCGGCTGTGGTGATTCTCTGGCGTTGACTTCGGATTGGCTTTGGACCCTCCTCCTGTGTTGCTTTTGGACTGGCTTTGGACCACTCTCCCGTCTGTTCCCAGACCGGCTCTCAACCTCTCTCTGGACTTCGACCCTTGGACCGGCTCTCAACCTCTCTCTGGACTTTGACCCTTGAACCGGCTTTGGACTATCCTTTGACTCCTACTCCCAGACTGAATCCGACCAGCCATCTGGAACCCATGACCTGCAGGAGGCGCCTGCATCCAGACTATCTTCAGTCTCCAGGGAGTCTCCTAAGTCCCAGCAGCTGGGTCTCTAGGGGCTCCTCCTGGTGTTGAAGATAGCTCCTCCTGGTGTTGAAGATAGCAGGCAGAAGAGAAGATAGGAGCAGGCAGCAAGTCAGGGAACATGGGCCCTCGAGGAGCGAGTACAGGTTTCCTGATAGTGACCTGAAAAGCAAGTGAAGCCCCCAAGGAGTGGGTACCCCGTTAGCGTTAAGAGTCCAATGGAAAATTGGAAAGGAAGAGTAGCTGAGTACAGAGAGCGAATCCCATCCATAAGATTCCCCTTGCTAACTCAAAGGCTAGCAAACATCGTAGGCCTTAAATATCCGGGCAGCGTGACGTCATCACGGGGGGATGTCCCTGAGGTTCACGCCAAGTAGGAAATAAGAGTGAGGTCCACGCGGTGCACATGCCCTAAGGTACCAGCGGAGCAAAGTGGGAGGTAGCGCCCAAGCTGATCCAGGGATGCTGGAGAGGACGGCAGGCAGACGCCGCGACAGCCAGGCTTCCAGCTACAATGAGAGGAGGTGCAAAGAAAAAAGATAGGTGGAGTGAAGCCGTCAGGAAGGGATGGTTGCAACAGAAAAATAACCCTTGCTATAGTTACACAATGTTAGGTTCTATCTTAGGAGTTACCACCCAGGAAAAAGATCTAAGCATCATAGTGGATAATACATTGAAATCATTGGCCCAGTGTGCTGTGGTGATCAAAAAAGCAAACAGAATGTTAGGAATTATTAGGAAGGGAATAGAAAATAAAATGGAGGATATCATAATGTCTCTGTATCGCTCCATGGTGAGACCTTACCTTGAATACTGTGTGCAATTCTGGTCACCACATCTCAAAAAGGATATAGCTGCACTGGAGAAAGTGCAGAGAAGGGCAACCAAAATGATATGGGGCATGGAATGGCTGCCCTATGAGAAAAGGCTAAAGAAGTTAGAGCTGTTCAGTTTGGAGAAGAGACAACTGAAGGGGAATATGATAGAAGTCTACAAAATCATGAAAGGATTTGAACAAGTTAATGTAAATCGGTTATTTACTCTCTCAGATAATAGAAGGCCCAGGGGGCACTCCATGAAGTTAGCAAATCAAAGACAATTGTTTTTAACTCAGCGTATAGTTAAACTGTGGAATTCGTTGCCAGGGGATGTGGTTTCAGCAGTTAGTGTTACTGGGTTTAAAAAAGGTTTGGATAAGTTCCTAGAGGGTAAATCCATAAATAATAGTAGCTTGTGATCTGTCTAATATTTGGGACTTGCCAGGTATATGTGACTTGGATTAGCCACTGTTGGAAACAGAATACTGGGCTTGATAGACCCTTGGTCTGACCCAGTATGGTATTTCTTACGTTTTTATGTTCTTATGATCACGAGCTTCCAGGGTGAAGCCTTCATTCAACGTCTACATCATCAGGCCTTGCCATCTGACGGTAGAGACCGAAGAGGGTTGACTCCCATTTTGGTAGCACTGACTCTACCTCGGAACAGGGGTCCACTTTCTGATTCATAACAGAACACCAAGGCCATGGACCCAGCAGAGGCCTCAGCTCGCCAGGCCATTCCTGGACTAGCCCAGAAGGTCATGGAGCAGCAATGCGTACTAGAATCCATGGCGGCTTCCTTGGAATGACTTAACACCCGTCTGGATTCTATAGCTATGGCTCAGGCAGCCCCCTCCACCATTACCATCGGTGATGCAGAGTAATACCCGGACCATGATTCCATTACCTACTCCTCCATGTTACACTGGTGAACCTTGCTTTTGACAAGGATTTCTCGACCAGTGCAGTATGCATTTTCATCTTCAAGCCTCCCTCTTTCCAGATGATCTTACCAAAACTACATATATCATGTCTCTGTTAGAGGGTAAAGCCCTGGCCTGGGCTTCTCCTTTTTGGCGACGGTCAGATCCAGTTCTACAAAACCTTCCTAAGTTCCTGGAATTGTTTCAAGCGGTATTTGATGATCCAGGGAAACAAGTGGTCGCCGGTTCCAAGCTGCTACAACTTCGGCAAGGAGGTTGGTCACTGGCTGACTACACCATTGAATTTCAAACCCTTGCCTCTGAACTTCATTGGGAAGAGAACTGTCTCCGGTCCATATTCTTGGAAGGCCTGTCATCCAGAATTAAGGACGAAATGGCTGCCTGGGAGTTACCTCAATCATTGGACTCTATTGTGGACTTGGTCACCCGGATCGACCGCCAGCCACAGGAAAGAGCTCGTGAGGGATCAAGTACAAGAAGGCACATGGCGGTTACTACCCCCTCTCGCTCGGTTGCTTCCATCTCTCAAACTACATCTAATTCAGAAGGGAGTGTCTAAGAACCAATTGGGAAGAGGTCCTCTCTCACCAGAAGAATATCAAAGACACCATAAGGCAGGTCTCTATTTATATTGTGGAGGGCCAGGTCATCATATTGCGGGCTGTCCTATATGTCCGGGAAGCTACAAAGCCTAGGTTCCACGGGGGGAGTAACTCTAGGCATCACTTCCCCAGCTCCCCCACTCACCTTGCCTATTATCATTGTCATTGGAGGACATAAATTCACCACGCTGGCTTTAGTAGATTCTGGGGCCAGTGGAAACTTTAACTTACAAAAAATGGTGGAGCAATTTCATATTCCCACAGGTCCTTGTCAGAGGCCGTTGATCATCTCCTCCATCCACGGAGACCCCTTGCCAGGAAGAATAACATACCACGCCGTATCTCTGCCATATTGCACCCAACCATACAGAACAGATCACCCTCTATGTCCTCCAGAAAGCTATTCATCCGGTGGTCCTCGGTATTCCCTGGTTGCAACGCCACAATTCGCAGTTTGATTGGACATCTTTAAAACTCAGTCATTGGGGACCAGCATGCCACAAAACCTGCCTAAAAGGAAGTACTCCCAATTGTAGCTTCATCTGTACCTCTCTCCTGGAGAAATTACCCTTTCATTTCAAACAATTTGCAGATGTATTCTCCAAAGAGGCCGCAAATATCTTGCTTCCGCATCGAGAATTTGACTGTGCGATTAATTTGATTCCTGGATCCACGCCACCTCTGGGTAGAGTCTATCCCATGTCCGCTTCATAGACTCACGCCGTGTCCGAATATATCCAAGATAATCTTCAAAGGGGTTTATCAAAAAATCCAAATCCCCAGTCGGGGCTGGGGTTTTTTTTGTCAGGAAAAAAGATGGAACTTTACGTCCTTGTATCAACTTCCGTGGACTGAATGTGATTATGGTCAAGGATCGGTATCCGTTGCCCCTTATTGCTGAACTATTTGATTGCCTACAAGGAGCCTGGGTATTCTCCAAATTGGATCTCCGAGGAGCATTTAACTTAGTCAGGATTCATGAGGGTGATGAGTGGAAAATGGCTTTTAACACCAGAGATGGCCACTATAAATATCTTGTCATGCCGTTCGGACTAACCAATGCTCCTGCCATCTTTCAGCACTTTATTAATGAAATATTTAGAGACTTGCTCTATGTCTGCGTGGTAGTCTACCTAGATAACATTTTTGTTTTTTCCTGTGATTTACAGACGCTTCATCAACATCTTATTCAAGTATTGCAATGTTTGAGAGAACATCGACTCTATGCCAAACTAGAAAAATTTATTTTTGAAAAAGAATCTTTACCGTTTTTGAGGTATATCATTTCTAAGCAAGGTTTTCAAATGGATCCCACTAAATTAAAATGCATTCAACAAAGGCCCCAGCCTAGTGGTCTACATGCACTCCAGTGATTCCTTGGATTTTCAAACTACTATCATAGTTTTATCCAGAACTTTTCCAAGCTGGCTGCGCACCTTACTGCACTCACTCATAAGGGGGAAAACATCAAGGCCTGGCCTTTAGAGGCTGTAGAAGCCTTTCAGGCTCTCAAAGAATCCTTCCTACAACAACCTTGCCTCCAATATCCTGATCCCAGACATCCATTTACAGTAGAGGTTGATGCCTCTGCTGAAGGAGTAGGAGCTGTCCTGAGCCAAAATAACTCATCTGGAACGTCTCATCCGTGCTCCTATTTCTCTAGAAAACTTTCTCCAGCTGAACGCACTTATTCCATTGGCGACAAGGAACTTCTAGCTATCAAGCTCGCATTCGAGGAGTGGCGACAGTGGTTGGAAGGGGCACAACACCGTATCACTGTTTCACGGACCATAAGAACTTGGTATATCTCCAACAAGCTCAACGTTTGAACCCGTGTCAGGCTCATTGGGCATTTTTTTTCACACATTTTGATTTTGAACTACGATATCGACCCGCTAACAAGAACATCAAGGCTGATGCATTGTCCCGATCTTTTATCAATGTTGACATTGAGGAGACAATCCAAAATATTATTGACCGAGCTCGCATTATCCTCTCCACAACGTTCACGGTCACACCTGGCAAGACTGTGGTGCCTAAGAGGCTTCGTACCAAAGTATTAAAATGGGGACATGATTCTCAGTTAGCCGGGCATCCGGGAAGAGTTCGAACTCAAATGCTCCTACAACAATATTATTGGTGGCCCGACATGCACAAACACATTCGAACATATGTGGATACTTGTCCAACTTGTACACAACACAAGATTCCTACTGGGAAGACTTGGGGACTTTTACAGCCGTTACCTATTCCCTAGAAGCCCTGGATACATATTTCCACAGATTTTATTGTGGATCTTCTGCCATCTGAGGGCAATACGGTAATATGGGTAGTAGTGGTTCGATTCTCAAAAATGGCCCACTTTATCCCGCTACCCCCCCTCCCATCTGCTCCTCGCCTGCCCCAAATGTTTATGCTCCATATCTTCCATCTCCATGGTGTCCCACAGCATATCGCATCTGATCGCTGCCCTCATTTCACAGCCCGTTACTGGCTCAATCTTTGTAAGAAGTTTAACATTTCTCTGGACTACATCACTGCATTCTATCCGCAGGCAAACAGACAGGCGGAACGTAGAAATAATACGTTTAAACAATTTCTTCAGATGTACGTCAACTCCCACCAGGACAATTGGGCATCGCTTCTCTCGTGGGCTGAGTTCTCTCACAACTCGCATGTCTGCACCTCAATGGGGACCTCTTCATTCCAGATTATATTTGGACAACACCCCAGGCCATCTCTACCTTTGCCCTTACCGGTGCCTTCAGATTACCGCAGTACAGTTGCGGCGGCTCTGGATTCACACCCAGCACATGCTCCGGAAAGCTGCCAAGACATTTGCTGACAAGCATCGGTGACCAGCTCCACGGTTTCGTCCAGGAGAAAAAGTGTGGCTTAGCACTCGGCACATCCGGTTGAGAGCTCCTTCCATGTGATTGGCCTCACGTTATATTGGAACTTTTCCAGTACTGCAACAGATTGGTTCTGTGACTTACCAACTCCATTTGCCACCTTGAAGATTCACAACTCCTTCCATGTTACCCTTCTGAAGCCATTGGTCCTCACTTGGCCTTCCCGGAAAGCTCCCAAAGTTCCACTTCATAGGGCTGAGAAAGAGACCATATACCAAGTGCAGGAGGTTGTGGATGTCCAGAAACGAGGCAACACCTGGGAATATCTTCTAGCGAGGGAGGGATTCAGACCTGAGGAGAATTCATGGGAGCATGCTAAGAATATACTGGATAAGTCACTTCTCACGAACTTTCACGCCAAACACCCTGGAAAACCCAAGCCTTCTAGGGGGAGGCCTAAAGGAGGGGTTACTGTTAGGACTGCGGGCCACGGCAGATCACGACCGGGGCCGAGTGTCATGGCCACCGGCCGCGGCGGGCCACAACCAGGGTCGGGCCAGCGGCCGCGGTGATGCTAAGACTTACCTGAGGCATCAGGCTTTGTTAGAAGCTCCTGCTGTGGCAGGCAGTCTTCTCTTTTGCCTTCTTCATGGCCGCTGCCACTGCCAAGCCCAGCCACATGGTTCCTCTCGGCCGGGCTGACTCCTCCCCCTCTGCCTCTGCTAGGAGCTGCACGCGCAGCTGAAGAGAATATTTAAAGGCGCCATGACAGGAAATTGTCATGGCTCCCTCCTGGGACTCCTCCCTCTAGTTCCTGTATTTAAGACTCATTGGACCCAGTACATCGATGACATTTTTTTCCTGTAGCATGGTAATGAAATTTCCCTAAATGTGTTTTTGAATTGGTTAAATACCTTGGACACCAATTTGTTTTTTTCCATGCAATACCATCAATATGAAATCAATTTTTTAGACATCAGTATTATGAAAGAAGATAATCATTTGGTCACCACTATCTATAGAAAACCTTCTGACAAAAACACGTTGTTGCACTTACAAGTTTCCATCTATATCATTTAAAGAAGAACCTCCCTGTAGGACAATTCCTATGATTACGTCGACTGTATACAACCAGAACAGAATTTGAACAACAAGCCAAATTTTTGTCCAGAAAATTATTACAGAGAGATTATCCTTTTAATGTCATCAAATCAGTACATAAATGTGCTAGGAATGCTGAACGCCAGTGGCTCCTACTGGACAGCACAGATTTTACTGCCCAAAGTCCATTAGTATGCCCTTTACGTTACTCCACTAAAGTTAAACATGTTGTAGGGCTTATCAGGAAGTATTGGCATATTCTAAAAATCTACCCTGTTTTTAAAGAATCTCCCATCATTGCATATAGCAGAGGAAAAAACCTCAGGGACATATTGGTACGTTCCTTTTTGATGGATCTCCCACTGACAGATTCTACAGTCCAGATTGGGCATTGGCCATGCACTAAATGCTCTATGTGTACATCCACTATTGCTGGACCCACATGGACAGACCATAAAGGGACCAATCATAATGCATATACATATACAGATTGTAATTCCAAATCTGTTATTTACATGATTATGTGCCCTTGTAAAAATATTTATGTGGGCCGCACAAAATGTTTAATTCGCACACGGTTGATTGAACATCATAGCTGTTTATCTACTCTGAAACTACAAGCTCCTTTAGTGGCTCATTGTATGGAACAGTCTTATTCATTTGAGGATCTAAAATGGAGGGTTATTGATCACATTGTGGTGAAAGAGAGGGGGGCGATCCTCAAGCAATACTTAATCTTAAAGAACAACAATGGATTTACAAACTTAACACTGTACATCCCCATGGATTGAACTTGGCTTTTGAATGTACTTGATCTTATAATTTTTCACGAGAACATTTGAACAATATGGGCGATTCTGTCCAATTCTGTACACGTCATCTTTGTAACTCATTATTTGGTCATATATGTCATTTCCAAATTTGCGTCATTTGACAATTGGTCTTTAAATAGCCTGCCAAAAGCTCGCTGTCACTCACGCTAAACACTGCAGAAGACGCAAACATGTTTATAATTTGAATTTATCAACGCCAGAACAACGCCAGACTAATCACTAGCCCCGTGAAGAAGGAATCCCGCTTTCCAAAACACGGACCGTGTCGGGTGACTTTTGCATCTAGAACGTTGACATATCAGTTCCTTGGGCCGACTACATTAATCATGAATTAAGCAAGCTCAAAAGTTAAGTGACAAAACTACTTTGTACAAGAGTGACAGTACTCTTTGTGCAAGAGAAAATATTATAGGAGATGATATTATCACTTTAAGTATTGCAACACAAAAAATTGAAAAAAATGACCGATGATTAAATAATGTGGCAATGATTAAGATATGCGATGCACATTCAGTAATGTGTACTCACAAACACATTCTGCCCAATTATGATGGTCAACTACAAATTATTGTTTATTAACTGTGAATTGTTAGTTTACACTCTTGAGTAGTGCTAGGTGAATTACCCCATTTAAAAACAAAGAACCATAAATACATACAGACATTAAAACAAAGCAAAATCAACTTAAATTATTGTTCCTTCACATCACTAAATAGCTATACAGTTATCTATAACTTAAAAAGTTGCTTATGCAAATGAGCCTTTAATTGCTTCCTGTAGGTGCTCATATCATTTATAGCACATAAACTATCAGGTAGGGAATTCCAAAACTTTGGGTCCATCACAAAGAAGGTACTTTTCCTTGTTTCTCTTGCTAACTTTTCTGCTGGAATTGCCATTAGAGTACCTCATGTCAAATGTCTCCCAAATATCTCTTTTTACAACATTTGCTATTTGGGTCCCTCCCCCCCCATTCAAACTCTAGAGACTAAAAATAATTTGAGTAAATCACCTCCCTGGCTAGCTTTCACAACTGCAATGTATAAATGAACAACAATTGGATGCTGAAATAGAATAAAAACTAATTAGGACGTGGCCAGTACTGTTGTGAGGAGATAGGAAGATGGTTGAATACCTGTAACATCAAATTTTAATTAAAAGCTCCTCAACATTTTTTCTAGTTCTCTTCACTCACTTTACTCTCCTAACACCCACCTGCAATTAAAATCTCATTGTTTTTCTAGTTCCATTTATTTCTTCTTATTTTTTTACCCTTTATTTATATCATTTCACAAAACAATTACAAGCAATACCGCTTGAACAGCAAATAAGACATTGGAGATTACAGAGGCTAAGAAGAAAAATAAACAATACAAATACAATAGTTTAAACTGCAATGGCAATTAAATAACAACACAAATGTGAGGTAAAGGACCCAATGGGACATTATCTCTTCAAAGGAAATTTTTTTATAACAAGAATGACTGCAGAAAAAAAAATCCACATTCCAGCAATCTTGAAGCTAAGGAGTAGATGTGGGATTTACAGTAATCTTACTATCCAATTAGGATTTTAACTGATTGGGTTCAAAGAAAGAGTATCAGTTTCCATCTAACTTAATTAGACACTTTGAGGGATAATGCAAAAAGTATTCTCTCCTGAGACCAAGAACAGTTTCTCTCAACTGGAAAAAGGCCTTTTGCTGGTTTTGAGTCTGTCTTGGGACATCTGGGAAAATCCAAGTTTTTTCACCCATGAACAGTGTTATGGTTAAGCGGTGTTTGGGTGGATTCCTGTGTACTGAGGCAGATGACCACGCCCACGGGGAGGAGCCCCGTGAGGCCCCGCAGTACTGGGCTAAACGCAGACTCACAAACACAGAGTTCAGTTCTTTTATTAAACAGCTTGTAGTGTACCACCAGAGGTGGCAGTAGTGAGGTAGTCTGGAAGTAGCAGTCTCAGGACCCTCAGCAGAGGGAACCCTTCTCACCCCGTTGGTATAGGGGGATTCTGGTGCAGGTTTCCCAGCAAGGTAGTACTATGGATGAAATAGACTGAGAGTTAGATTACTCACTAGATGGTTGCAGTTGGTATGCGATTCCACCAGGATGATGTTTGGTAGCGGCACCGAGGCAGGAAGAGCAGGCCCTTGAGAAGCGAGTACCTGATCCCTGTAAAGCACCTGAAATAAAGCAGAGGGCCCCCGAGGAGCGGGTACACAGGTTAGCAATACTCCGAAGGGCAGAGAGTGCCATTGGTCAGCCCCTGTCACATGGTAGGAGCACAAGATGGCACCGGCCACCCAGTGCTCCTACCATGTGACAGGATCCGGCCAATGTCACGGATACCCTGTCACATGGTAAGGGCAAAGGGCCATCGGCGCCATTTTGATTAGTGGCAGCCGACGGCCCGGGAGTGGGAGGATGGCCCGGAGCGGGAGATCGCAGGAAATTGCTCCCGGGACCCCCACTGGACCACCAGGTACCTGTAAAAAGTTTTTTGGGGGGTCAGGAGGGTGGGGGAAGCTAAGGGGTTACTTTTAAAGGGTCAGGGTGGGTTTAGGGGTTATTTTTGTGTGCTGTTTTTCCCGTCCTCCCCCAAAATGATAAGGGAACCCCCACGATCAATATCGTGGGATTTTCCTATCGTTTTGGGGGAGCCCCCGATTTCTGACGATTTTGAAAATATTGTCGATATTTTCAATCATCCAAAGCCCGATTCACATCCCTAGTGCTGAGTTTGAAAAAAGATGCAACTTCCATGTGATGGTTGGAGGTCCTTCGCCTTCTACCTAAGTTGTATAGGACAACAAAAGGAGCTTCAGCTAGCCCCATTGCAGGCAGCCAAGTGCAGGATCACATCTGGAGCAGGGAACCTCAGCAGGAATTCTGGACTCCCATCAGGACTCTTGTGGCTCCAAATAAGGATGCATCTGAAAGTGAGTTCAATTTGGGTCTTTGGAGAATATATGTATTAATGATGGGAGGCAGCGCAGGGGTGTGAGTGACAAATCCAGCATATAGAAGGCCTTAAGAAACTGATGTTCAGTGTGAAACATAAAAAGATGCTAAAATCACATTTTAAAAATTAGTGAAAAGGGTGTACAGAGAAAAGCACAGGTAAAAGTAGGGATATTGCATTCATTTTGAAATTGTACAAATAAAATAGGCGCCACTTTTGAAGAGATGCTGATTGAAGAAGATATTTGAGCCTTATGGTACTTGGCAATGGACTGGTGAGACTACAGATTATTAATGAGTAAAGAACATCAGTGTACACCCCCTGATGCAGAATCTCAATTCATGTTGGGGTTTCTGTCTGCGATACCGCCATTGTATTCAAACAACTTCTTGAGACTACTTGGCAAATTATGTACCCTGTTTTATTTGCACAGAATCAAAAATACAAAAAAAGACTGTATAATGTCATTGCATGAACTAGACCATTGTTTAATGAGAAGGCAATGAAGGCTCCTTTCCCATAAGCTGGTAGTGCCCATTATGAAGGTCTTTTTGAGACGTAATTTGTGTTTCATTTAAGAGGGTTTCTGTTGTTTGATTTTCTTATTCCCTCTGCACCATTTAGTGACACTATTTGATATTTTTTATTGAAACCACATGAAAAACTATGTTTCATTTTGTGTCATTTCAAAACAAAATGAAAAGGGAATTCATTGGGATTTTTTATTTTATTTAAAAGTGTACCTGCCACTTCCAAATCAGCCAGCATTGCTGAAATACAAAGGTTAACCCCTTTGGCCCTTTTCCTATTCTCCTACCCATCCTGGATGCATGATCTTACTCTGTCCATTAGGGATGTGCATTCATTTCAAACAAATGCAAACAAATACAACAAATGTGACCTTTTTGGTTGATTCCAAATGAAGCAACCCAAAAATGGCCTCTTATGAAAATACTGTGTTGTTTTTTTACTTTTTATTTATAAGCATTTATATAAAGCAAAGCATGTAACCATTACCTTGCATGGCAATATAAATGGAAAACAATGAAAAAAAATACAAAGAAATTCAGCATACAATCATCCAAATTAATGTATAACCATTTCTTTAACAAGAAAAAAATGAGGGACGCAAAGAAATAAAGAGGAGAATCAAAGAAAAAATAATATTAAGAAAGGGCTCTAGCAGAGATAAACAACCCCTGTATTAATATAATCCAAGCCTACTGGTCTAAAGTGGGAGTTGGTGATGACATAAGTACTTCCTAGCATCAATAAAAATCTCAGTGCTCAGGAGAGAGAAATGCTCAGGAGAGAGAAATATATAGCTATCAAAATGATATTTAATACAACATTTACAAGGATAGCGTAATATAAAGGTAGCATCTAATGCTAACACCTCCTGTCTAAGAACAAGAAACCCTCTTCTCCGCTCTGAATAATCCTAGACAAATCTGGGAAAAAACACACTGTCTGGTCATGAAAGAGAGAATTCAAATTGCGGAAATATAAATATAAAGACATAACTTTGCTGAGATCACACTCCGTAACAAAGGAAACAAGTAAAGTGGCATGTTCAATAACTTCATATCAGATGTTGCAAGAAACCGAGATACACTGAAGGACGAAGATGGATTGGTACGAGAAGGAGAGAGAAAAATAGCCTTATTAATAGGAGATAGAGCATCACCAGGAATTTTCAAAACATCCAAAAAATATCTCCTTAAGGTCATAATAGGAAGTTCACCCATTACTCTGGGGAAATTCAGAAATTGTAAATTCAGACATCTTGAAGCATTTTCATAGAAAGAATTCCATGTTCTTGAATTAATTTAGACTGAACAGCAACCATATTATCCAAATCTTGTTGAATGGTAACAAGTTTATAGTCATGCTCACTTATCTTCAACTCATGCTGAGTTACTAGGGGATCCAGCTTCAGAACAAAGAGTCCATCTTATTGGTAGCAGAGGTAAAAGCCCAACCAAACTGTAACATTAGGTCCCAAAGAAAATTGAGCATTACCTCCAATGGCTTCTTCAAGGACTACAAAGACTCACATGAGGATGGTAGGGTGAGAAATTCAGGAACCAAACTTGCAGAGCAATCCCCTGCCCTTAAATCCACTATAGATTTAGTTGAGAGTGACAAATTCACCATCAGGAGAAGCGAGTCCAGTCTTTCAAATGCTGACGAACCAGATGCTAACTTCTTGACGACCCCCTCCTGTGCGGGTAACAGATCATCTTCCTGTGCCAATGCAATCGATGAGGAAAGATAACATCTGAAAGCTAGCAGGGAAGCTTGAGCATGGGGGCTGAAGGAAACCTCTTCCCCAGGAGAAACTGGAACTCCTCCATCGGTATTTACATTGGGGATACCACCCAGGATTCCAGGAAAAGGAGACACGAAAGTGGTGATTCACAGCTGCCTTCAAGGTAAGCAGTTTCAGGAGGATAAACCCTCACCTTTCCCTTATTCTTAGGTGCCGTAGAATCAGGAAGTAAGCTAGGAATAATGGAGCAAGGGAAGCAGCTTTCAGTGTCTCAATCACGCAGCCCAAAAATACTAGATATGGGGCAGAAACTAGTGAGTTTTGTTCTTCTCCATAAGGAATTTACGAGGGAAGGGGTTATGTGGGAGCCTAAATGGGAGCTCCCCAGCTACAACAGATATTAATGGGGGAATATTATGGGATCAGGGAGGTTCCAGGTGAACCAGAGTCTTTGGCTAGGTTCTGTTTGTGCCAGAAGTCAGGGGTCAGAGAGGTTCTAGTCCTGGATTTAATGTGGAAGGTGAGAGGGCACTTCCAGGGCCATGGGAGGCCCATTATTTTTTTAATCAGTTCATTTTTTTGATTGTTTTGGGGTTTTGGTTTAATGGACATTTTTGGTTCTACAAACAAACTGAAGCAAAAAAAAAAACATTGCATGTACTGAAAAATGAAAACAAAAGTATCAAACAAATTTAAAAAAGAAATTAAAAAAAACAACTAAAATAAGAAGAAAACAAATGTTTCCTATGTTCACCGCTATGGCATAGAGAAGATGCTCAAGCAGGCCCCAAGAACATATAGGAATAGTCCAGTTCAGACTTCAATGTCTCAAATCCTCATCTGTCTCTGAAGCCCACTTGATCTGAGAGTTCAGGAAGAATCATAAATATTTTTCAGCTATCATAGGTGAAAACTGATGGGGTCAGCAGTGGTACTGAGGGTGGGGAGGAGTATTCAGAAATCATACCCCTTCTACCATTGCATCACTAGGGAGTTAGATTTTCTGATAAATTGTGAAGAAAAATATGTAAGGGTAAATTTGTGAAAAAAAACACCAAAGAGCACTTAATGGGTCCTATCTATCAAAATAAAACAGCAAAAGGCACCACTCTCAGATAAATCTTTATGAAGGCTCAAAAAAAAATAAATAATAATAATATATCACAATATAGACTTATGTCCCGTCTGAACAGTTCATATAACATCCATAAAAACTGAGTGCCAAAAAATTGAGTACCAAACTTCTATACACACAGCTTGTGGATTAATACCGATGGTTGTAATGTCACTGTCAATGTACCCGACAGTGGCCGGTGTTTCGCTGTAACAGCGCAGCTTCTTCAGGGGTTAGTGAAACTTTACAAAAAAACTCTGCAAAAAAATATATAATAATAATTAATAAATAATAAATATTTATCAGGCGGGTAATCAAAACAAATATCAATGTACTTAATTCAAAAGTGAAGAGGAGCCAACCTCCTTATTTTGGATGCCAGGTCTCACAACTAATGTTTATAGAAACGGGGACAGAAACCGCTAACCGCAGGTTGATAGAACTAAATAGCTCCCGAAAAACCGGCGTGATGACGTCAAAACGTAGGTTGTCATAACAACAAAGTAAACAACCAGAGGGGATCTGACTCCATGCTCTCAACTGGCTCAGAGAGAAAATTCTTCACATGAATTTCTGCAACCTTCTCTTGCAGGTGCTGCTGGTTAGCAGCCCCACCACTCTGAAATGTGACAAATCTTGCTCTTGCTTTTGAAATAGGACCAGTTTCATGAAATTTGGGAGGACAATGGGTTGTCATCATGGGAGGGAAGCAGCTGGTGGAACTGGAAGCAGCTGAGCAGAATGGAGTGGGAGGAGTTGAAATCTTTTGAACCATTTCAATCAACTTATGTGTCCAGGATGCAAGAGTATTGCACTTGAGAGCAACATTGCATTTCACACGTGGGTCACACATAGTAGCTAAGATATAGCTATCCTTCTCCATTAGAGGTTTCAACCTTTTCTGTACTTGCTCTTTTAAGCATCTCACAAGCTGCAACACTTCCTTCGACAAATCTGTCTGATGCAGAAATTCCTGTAATACCTGCTCCAGATCATATATTACAGGAATGATATCACCTAACGTGGCTGTAGCTGCACTCAGTGCATCAGTATATTCTTTGAAAGGCTTGAGGACATGCACCATCTGTGCAATGTTTGTCCAGTCCTGACATCCAAGTGGATTTTCCAATCCAATTTCAGATTCCATTGCCAAATCATGCAGAGGTGTCTGTTGTTCAGACAACCTCTCCAACATAAGATAGGTGGAATTCCATCTGGTAGGCACATCCTGAACGAGGTTATGCAATGGTGCCCTAACTGCTTTTTTGTTTTTCTCTGAGTTCCTTCCCACTTTTCACACTGCGATTGAAATGCCCAGTTATTTTGCGGCACTTTTCAATCAACCGCTTCAGGGCTTGACGACTAGTACCTTGCACTTCCTTGGCACTTAGCCCCAACGCATCCCTCACTACCAGGTGCAGTGTATGTGCAAAGCATCGGATGCCTTTGAATCCACCATCCTCCAGAGCCTTAATCATATTGGCAGCATTGTCAGTAATGATATATCCATTTAAACATTCCATATCACTGCTTCTAAGTAGCCCTTTCCATCCTTCCATCATCCCCTGAATTGTCTGTAAGATATTTTCAGAAGTATGTCTCTGGTCTAGCACTTGAGCATGCAGTAAAGCCCACCGGTATCCTGGAGAAAGCTTTTTGGAGTTGCTGGTGCTACTGCCACTGCTTGTGCTTGTGCTGTCAGTTAATGCCTCATCCAGCTGCCACCAATGTGCTGTTAGAGACAAATATGCATGTGTTGCATTCTTACTAGTCCAAAGATCAGTGGTGAGATGTATGCTCCTTCCCTTTGCCCTTGCCATCACAATCTGCATTTCAGCACGACATTGTGAGTACAGGGAAGGAATCACCTGACGGGTAAATGTAGTTCTTGAAGGAATTTTGTAGTCAGGTGCTAACAGATGTATCAGCTGCTGAAATCCATCATTCTCTACAATCTGCAGTGGCTGATCATCCACAGCAATCATTACAGCAATTTGTCGTGTCACCACTTTGGATACTACTTGCTTCCTAGTCTGTGAAATTGAAGAAGGACACCACCCCATCTGCTCAACAGTAGCTTGCCGCTGCTGCCGGGGAAGAGGAGAAGGAGAAGTCTGCTTCTGCTTCACATGCACACAATCTTCTGAAGTAATTTCCTTCTTTGGCTTCCCTGCAGCTTCTTCTGCAAGCAACACTGCTTTATGTTCTCTTTCAAGGTGATATTTCATGTTGGTGGTAGTAAGATGTCCAATAGTTCTTCCACGGCTCACCATCCTTTTACAATGGATACATTGAGCACATCTCCAATCATCCGTAACATTAAAATGATTCCAAACCTTAGATGTTTTTCTACTGTCCCTTACTCTAGGCTGGACATTTCTTGTCAGTGTTGTCATCAGAGTAGGAGTAGTAGTACTAGGAGTAGAAGTAGCAGAAGTTGTTCTTGTAGTAACCTGCAAATTTTCAACTGGTTTAGGACTAGAGAGGATACTACTGGCGCTGACAGTAGTTTTTTTGACAATCGGACTACCATCATCTGATTCATCATCACTACTATCACTGTCATTGGCGGTGTTCTTCTCCTCATCCTGAATATCATCATTGTCATCCTCCTCCTCAGACTCAGAGTCCTCTGATTCTCTATTCAGCACTTTCTGTAGCACTTCATCCATCAATAAACTTTGCTGCTGCAGCACAGATTTCACTTTCACCTTTCCAGATTTTGCTCCTTCCTTGTCCTGCAAGTTACCTTGCTCCTTTACATTCGCTGAAGTAGAAGGGGTATCATCAAATCGCAGTTTTTTCCTACTGACTGGAATTTTCTTTCCAGTAGCACTCTTCTTCTTACCAGCAAACATTTTAAAACGTTATGGCTGCAAGTCCAGTCCAGTACCAACAAGTAAGCTGGCACAGCAGTGTACTGAGCAGCACCTAATAGATAAGATATATAGAAGGGTTAAATACAGTTAGTGAGTAGGGATGTGAATCGTTTTCCATATCGTCTTAACGATAGAAATCGTGTGGCAGGGCAAGAAAATCGTCTTAGGCACGATTTTTTAGTTAAAAAATCGTTAAAAATCGTTTTTTCTGATTAGTGCGCACTAACTCGAGTTAGTGCGCACTAACTGGGAGTTAGTGCGCACTAACTGAAAATGATACAATTTGACACTTTTCAGGTCAGTTAAGGTCAGTTTAGGAATGAATATGTATTCCTATTGGCTGCCCTCTTATTTATTCATGTTACCAAGTTTCCTACTGACAGTATATGGGGGATGGGAAATGGAAACAGTTGGTAGCTTGACAAAACAAGTAATGTGATCAGTCAATGTGACTAGAACTTGTGCCCTAACCCTGATACCAGGGGTATTGTGATCTTCCTGCACACAGTGCCCTATCCCTATTAATACCAGGAGTGTTGTGATCTTCCTGCACACAGTGCCCTATCCCTAATACCAGGGGTGTTGTGATCTTCCTGCACACAGTGCCCTATTCCTGATACTGGGGGTGTTGTGATCTTCCTGCACACAGTGCCCTATTCCTGATACCGGGGGTGTTGTGATCTTCTTGCACACATCCCGGTATCAGGGATAGGGCACTGCATGCAGGAAGATCACAACACTCCTGGTATTAATAGGGATAGGGCACTGCATGCAGGAAGATCACAACACTCCTGGTATTAATAGGGATAGGGCACTGCATGCAGGAAGATCACAACACCCCTGGTATCAGGGATAGGGCACTGTGTGCAGGAAGATCACAATACCCCGGAGGAGTGAGGGTCAGGCAGCTCCCCCCTGTCTGTGAAGCCAGCCTCTCACTAGTAATGCAGGGAGGGAGCTGTCTCAGACTTCACCATCCTCCCCCCCCCCCCTCACCCACACACCATTCACTAGCTGGGACATGGGGGAAGTCAGGAGTGAGGGTCAGGCAGCTCCCCCCTGTCTGTGAAGCCAGCCTCTCACTAGTAATGCAGGGAGGGAGCTGTCTCAGACTTCACCATCCTCCCCCCCCCCCCTCACCCACACACCATTCACTAGCTGGGACATGGGGGAAGTCAGGAGTGAGGGTCAGGCAGCTCCCCCCTGTCTGTGAAGCCAGCCTCTCACTAGTAATGCAGGGAGGGAGCTGTCTCAGACTTCACCATCCTCCCCCCCCCCCTCACCCACACACCATTCACTAGCTGGGACATGGGGGAAGTCAGGAGTGAGGGTCAGGCAGCTCCCCCCTGTCTGTGAAGCCAGCCTCTCACTAGTAATGCAGGGAGGGAGCTGTCTCAGACTTCACCATCCTCCCCCCCCCCCCTCACCCACACACCATTCACTAGCTGGGACATGGGGGAAGTCAGGAGTGAGGGTCAGGCAGCTCCCCCCTGTCTGTGAAGCCAGCCTCTCACTAGTAATGCAGGGAGGGAGCTGTCTCAGACTTCACCATCCTCCCACCCCCCCCCCCCCCCTCACCCACACACCATTCACTAGCTGGGACATGGGGGAAGTCAGGAGTGAGGGTCAGGCAGCTCCCCCCTGTCTGTGAAGCCAGCCTCTCACTAGTAATGCAGGGAGGGAGCTGTCTCAGACTTCACCATCCTCCCCCCCCCCTCACCCACACACCATTCACTAGCTAGGACATGGGGGAAGTCAGGAGTGAGGGTCAGGCAGCTCCCCCCTGTCTGTGAAGCCAGCCTCTCACTAGTAATGCAGGGAGGGAGCTGTCTCAGACTTCACCATCCTCCCCCCCCCCCCCTCACCCACACACCATTCACTAGCTGGGACATGGGGGAAGACAGGAGTGAGGGTCAGGCAGCTCCCCCCTTCTGTGAAGCCAGCCTCTCACTAGTAATGCACGGAGGGAGCTGTCTCAGACTTCACCATCCTCCCCCCCCCCCTCACCCACACACCATTCACTAGCTGGGACATGGGGGAAGTCAGGAGTGAGGGTCAGGCAGCTCCCCCCTGTCTGTGAAGCCAGCCTCTCACTAGTAATGCAGGGAGGGAGCTGTCTCAGACTTCACCATCCTCCACCCCCCCTCACCCACACACCATTCACTAGCTGGGACATGGGGGAAGTCAGGAGTGAGGGTCAGGCAGCTCCCCCCTGTCTGTGAAGCCAGCCTCTCACTAGTAATGCAGGGAGGGAGCTGTCTCAGACTTCACCATCCTCCCCCCCCCCCCCTCACCCACACACCATTCACTAGCTGGGACATGGGGGAAGTCAGGAGTGAGGGTCAGGCAGCTCCCCCCTGTCTGTGAAGCCAGCCTCTCACTAGTAATGCAGGGAGGGAGCTGTCTCAGACTTCACCATCCTCCCCCCCCCCTCACCCACACACCATTCACTACCTGGGACATGGGGGAAGTCAGGAGTGAGGGTCAGGCAGCTCCCCCCTGTCTGTGAAGCCAGCCTCTCACTAGTAATGCAGGGAGGGAGCTGTCTCAGACTTCACCATCCTCCCCCCCCCCTCACCCACACACCATTCACTAGCTGGGACATGGGGGAAGTCAGGAGTGAGGGTCAGGCAGCTCCCCCCTGTCTGTGAAGCCAGCCTCTCACTAGTAATGCAGGGAGGGAGCTGTCTCAGACTTCACCATCCTCCCCCCCCCCCCCCCTCACCTACATACCATTCACTAGCTGGGACATGGGGGAAGTCAGGAGTGAGGGTCAGGCAGCTCCCCCCTGTCTGTGAAGCCAGCCTCTCACTAGTAATGCAGGGAGGGAGCTGTCTCAGACTTCACCATCCTCCCCCCCCCCCCTCACCCACACACCATTCACTAGCTGGGACATGGGGGAAGTCAGGAGTGAGGGTCAGGCAGCTCCCCCCTGTCTGTGAAGCCAGCCTCTCACTAGTAATGCAGGGAGGGAGCTGTCTCAGACTTCACCATCCTCCTCCCCCCCCCCCTCACCCACACACCATTCACTAGCTGGGACATGGGGGAAGTCAGGAGCAGGGATGTGAATCGTGTCCTCGATCGTCTTAACGATCGATTTCGGCTGGGAGGGGGAGGGAATCGTATTGTTGCCGTTTGGGGGGGTAAAATATCGTGAAAAATCGTTAAAAATCGAAAAATCGAAAAATCGAAAAACCGGCACATTAAAACCCCCTAAAACCCACCCCCGACCCTTTAAATTAAATCCCCCCCCCAAATAACTTAAATAACCTGCGGGTCCAGCGGCGGTCCGGAACGGCAGCGGTCCGGAACGGGCTCCTGCTCCTGAATCTTGTCGTCTTCAGCCGGCGCCATTTTCCAAAATGGCGCCGAAAAATGGCGGCGGCCATAGACGAAAAAGATTGGACGGCAGGAGGTCCTTCCGGACCCCCGCTGGACTTTTGACAAGTCTCGTGGGGGTCAGGAGGCCCCCCACAAGCTGGCCAAAAGTTCCTGGAGGTCCAGCGGGGGTCAGGGAGCGATTTCCCGCCGCGAATCGTTTTCGTACGGAAAATGGCGCCGGCAGGAGATCGACTGCAGGAGGTCGTTCAGCGAGGCGCCGGAACCCTCGCTGAACGACCTCCTGCAGTCGATCTCCTGCCGGCGCCATTTTCCGTACGAAAACGATTCGCGGCGGGAAATCGCTCCCTGACCCCCGCTGGACCTCCAGGAACTTTTGGCCAGCTTGTGGGGGGCCTCCTGACCCCCACGAGACTTGCCAAAAGTCCAGCGGGGGTCCGGAAGGACCTCCTGCCGTCCAATCTTTTTCGTCTATGGCCGCCGCCATTTTTCGGCGCCATTTTGGAAAATGGCGCCGGCTGAAGACGACAAGATTCAGGAGCAGGAGCCTGTTCCGGACCGCTGCCGTTCCGGACCGCCGCTGGACCCGCAGGTTATTTAAGTTATTGGGGGGGGGGGTTCGGGAGGGTGGGGGATTTAATTTAAAGGGTCGGGGTGGGTTTTAGGGGGTTTTAGTGTGCCGGCTCACGATTCTAACGATTTATAATGATAAATCGTTAGAATCTGTATTGTATTGTGTTCCATAATGGTTTAAGACGATATTAAAATTATCGGACGATAATTTTAATCGTCCTAAAACGATTCACATCCCTAGTCAGGAGTGAGGGTCAGGCAGCTCCCCCCTGTCTGTGAAGCCAGCCTCTCACTAGTAATGCAGGGAGGGAGCTGTCTCAGACTTCACCATCCTCCCCCCCCCCTCACCCACACACCATTCACTAGCTGGGACATGGGGGAAGTCAGGAGTGAGGGTCAGGCAGCTCCCCCCTGTCTGTGAAGCCAGCCTCTCACTAGTAATGCAGGGAGGGAGCTGTCTCAGACTGGTATCAGGGTTAGGGCACTGTGTGCAGGAAGATCACAACACTCCTGGTATTAATAGGGATAGGGCACTGTAAGAGATGACTGTAGTAGATTGAATAAAGATCTGATGTTTCTGCTCTCCTCACACCAAACAAAAACAACACACAAGCAGAGAAGCCCTTCTTACAAAGCTGAGCTAGTGAGTTAATTAGGAGGAAAAGTAAACATACTTGTGCCAGTGTGGCTAATTAAAAAATACACTTACCAACAATCAATTACATATATTTGAACTGTGTACAGTTCCAGCCAGGACCACCTTTCTAAAATGCACAGTGATTGGCAAATTCAACATGCACTAGCATTTCAGGTGCCTGCTAACAAAAATAATAAACAAACAAGTTCTAGTCACGTGAGTGCTGATCATTACATTACTTTTTTTGTCAAGCTTCCAACTGTTTCCATTTCACATCCCCCCAACCATTACCTCAGTATTAGCCTTGGTAACATCAATAGATAAGAGCACAGCCAGCCAATAGGAATACATACATACATATTCATTCCTAAGTGACCTTTACTGACCTGGGAAGTGTGAACACTTTGTTTCATTTTCTGTTGGTGTTCGTTAGTTTCCAGTTCCATTTCCCATCCCCCCAACCATCACCTCAGTGGTAACCTTGGTAACATCAATAGATAAGAGGGCAGCCAGCCAATAGGAACACATATTCATTCCTAACTGACCTTCAGTGACCTGGAAAGTGTTTATTTGTATCATTTTCAGTTAGTGCGCACTAAATCGAGTTAGTGCGCACTAACGGGGAGTTAGTGCGCACTAACACGATTTAACGATTTTTAACGATAAATCGTTAGAATTTCTATTGTATCGTGTTCTATAACGATTTAAGACGATATAAACATTATCGGACGATAATTTTAATCGTTGAAAAACGATTCACATCCCTATTAGTGAGTGACTTCGTCAGTCAGTGACAGGTCACTGTGTGATTAGTAATCTGACTAGTGGCTCACTGGCGTGGCTAGTAGCCAGCCACTAGCCAATGACACTAGGCTACCCCATAATATTATATTTACTTATACTTGCACTACTAACACAAACAATTTATTTATAAATTTAAGGCTCACGTGCATTTGCAAGTCCAGCACCAACACAGGGGTAGTGGCTGGCTAGCGTAAGACAACACATTAGTTTACTAGTAAATCGGGGGAAGTGGGAGGGGAAGGGGAGGGCGGGAAAACTGGCAGACTAAAGCAACCCTAAAACCCACCCAAAGTGCCTTATATTACCTGGGGTCCAGTGGGGGGGACGGCAGGGAAACCGGCACACTAAAGCAACACTAAAACCCACCATGACCCTTTAAAATAAATCCCCCCACCCTCCCGAACCCCCCCAAAGTGCCTTATATTACCTGGGGTCCAGTGGGGGGGAGGGCAGGGAAACCGGCACACTAAAGCAACCCTAAAACCCACCCCGACCCTTTAAAATAAATCCCCCACCCTCCCGAACCCCCACAAAGTGCCTTATATTACCTGGGGTCCAGTGGGGGGGAGGGCAGGGAAACCGGCACACTAAAGCAACCCTAAAACCCACCATGACCCTTTAAAATAAATCCCCCACCCTCCCGAACCCCCCCAAAGTGCCTTATATTACCTGGGGTCCAGTGGGGGGGAGGGCAGGGAAACCGGTACACTAAAGCAACCCTAAAACCCACCCCGACCCTTTAAAATAAATTCTCCACCCTCCCGAACCCCCACAAAGTGCCTTATATTACCTGGGGTCCGGTATGGGGGAGGGCAGGGAAACCGGCACACTAAAGCAACCCTAAAACACAGCCCGACCCTTTAAAATAAATCCCCCACCCTCCCGAACCCCCACAAAGTGCCTTATATTACCTGGGGTCCGGTATGGGGGAGGGCAGGGAAACCGGCACACTAAAGCAACCCTAAAACCCACCCCGACCCTTTAAAATAAATCCCCCACCCTCCCGAACCCCCCCCAAAGTGCCTTATATTACCTGGGGTCCAGTGGGGGGGGAGGGCAGGGAAACCGGCACACTAAAGCAACCCTAAAACCCACCCCGACCCTTTAAAATAAATCCCCCACCCTCCCGATCCCCCCCCAAAGTGCCTTATATTACCTGGGGTCCAGTGGGGGGGGAGGGCAGGGAAACCGGCACACTAAAGCAACCCTAAAACCCACCCCGACCCTTTAAAATAAATCCCCCACCCTCCCGAACCCCCCCAAAGTGCCTTATATTACCTGGGGTCCAGTGGGGGGGAGGGCAGGGAAACCGGCACACTAAAGCAACCGTAAAACCCACCCCGACCCTTTAAAATAAATCCCCCACCCTCCCGAACCCCCCCAAAGTGCCTTATATTACCTGGGGTCCAGTGGGGGGGACGGCAGGGAAACCGGCACACTAAAGCAACCCTAAAACCCACCATGACCCTTTAAAATAAATCCCCCACCCTCCCGAACCCCCCCAAAGTGCCTTATATTACCTGGGGTCCAGTGGGGGGGAGGGCAGGGAAACCGGCACACTAAAGCAACCCTAAAACCCACCCCGACCCTTTAAAATAAATCCCCCACCCTCCCGAACCCCCACAAAGTGCCTTATATTACCTGGGGTCCAGTGGGGGGGAGGGCAGGGAAACCGGCACACTAAAGCAACCCTAAAACCCACCATGACCCTTTAAAATAAATCCCCCACCCTCCCGAACCCCCCCCAAAGTGCCTTATATTACCTGGGGTCCAGTGGGGGGGAGGGCAGGGAAACCGGTACACTAAAGCAACCCTAAAACCCACCCCGACCCTTTAAAATAAATCCCCCACCCTCCCGAACCCCCACAAAGTGCCTTATATTACCTGGGGTCCGGTATGGGGGAGGGCAGGGAAACCGGCACACTAAAGCAACCCTAAAACCCAGCCCGACCCTTTAAAATAAATCCCCCACCCTCCCGAACCCCCACAAAGTGCCTTATATTACCTGGGGTCCGGTATGGGGGAGGGCAGGGAAACCGGCACACTAAAGCAACCCTAAAACCCACCCCGACCCTTTAAAATAAATCCCCCACCCTCCCGAACCCCCCCAAAGTGCCTTATATTACCTGGGGTCCAGTGGGGGGGGAGGGCAGGGAAACCGGCACACTAAAGCAACCCTAAAACCCACCCCGACCCTTTAAAATAAATCCCCCACCCTCCCGATCCCCCCCCCAAAGTGCCTTATATTACCTGGGGTCCAGTGGGGGGGGAGGGCAGGGAAACCGGCACACTAAAGCAACCCTAAAACCCACCCCGACCCTTTAAAATAAATCCCCCACCCTCCCGAACCCCCACAAAGTGCCTTATATTACCTGGGGTCCAGTGGGGGGGAGGGCAGGGAAACCGGCACACTAAAGCAACCCTAAAACCCACCCCGACCCTTTAAAATAAATCCCCCACCCTCCCGAACCCCCACAAAGTGCCTTATATTACCTGGGGTCCAGTGGGGGGGAGGGCAGGGAAACCGTCACACTAAAGCAACCCTAAAACCCACCATGACCCTTTAAAATAAATCCCCCACCCTCCCGAACCCCCCCAAAGTACCTTATATTACCTGGGGTCCAGTGGGGGGTAGGGCGGGGAAACCGGCACACTAAAGCAACCCTAAAACCCACCCCGCTATGGCCGGCGCCATTTTCCTTACGAAAAAACGATTCGCGGCAGGAGATCGCTCCCGGACCCCCGCTGGACCCCCAGGGACTTTTGGCCAGCTTGGGGGGGCCTCCTGACCCCCACAAGACTTGCCAAAAGCCCAGCGGGGGTCCGGAACGACCTCCTGCAGTCGAATCGTGTTGTCTACGGGCGGCACCATTTTGTGCAAATGGAGATTCACATCTCTAGAGACCTGCCTTATCCCCAAACTGGAGTCAGTGTGTGCAGTAAAGGAGACCTGCCTTGTCCCCACCCAAGCTGGAGTCAGTGTGTGCGCATAATGCAATGCACAGGAAGGAATGAGGTGACTGCTGGAGTAGTACACTGGCTGCCTACCTAGGCTTGAATATATTAATGCTGCAGTACTAATAAAAATAAATTATAATTCTGCTAAACTGCCACTAGCCTCACCAGTGACACTAGCCTAGTAGCTTAGTCAGACATTCACCACCACCTAATAATAATTAATTATTAATTCAGTGATATAACAAATCATTTAAAAAAAATTGAGTAGGTTAATATAAGAGATGACTGTAGTAGACTGAATAAAGATCTGATGTTTCTGCTCTCCTCACACCAAACAAAAGCAACACACAAGCAGAGAAGCCCTTCTTACAAAGCTGAGCTAGTGAGTTAAGTAGGAGGATAAGTAAACATACTGGTGCCACTGTGGCTACTTAAAAAATACACTTACCAACAATCAATTACATATATTTGAACTGTGTACAGTTCCAGCCAGGACCACCTTTCTAAAATGCACAGTGATTGGCAAATTTCACGTGCCTGCTAACAAAAATAATAAACAAACAAGTTCTAGTCACGTGAGTGCTGATCATCACATGTCAAGCTTGCAACTGTTTCCATTTCACATCCCCCCAACCATTACCTCAGTGGAAACCTTGGTAACATCAATAGATAAGAGCACAGCCAGCCAATAGGAATACATATTCATTCCTAAGTGACCTTTACTGACCTGGGAAGTGTCAACACTTTGTTTCATTTTCTATTGGTGTTCGTGAGTTTCCAGTTCCATTTCCCATCCCCCCAACCATCACCTCAGTGGTAACCTTGGTAACATCAATAGATAAGAGGGCAGCCAGCCAATAGGAACACATATTCATTCCTAACTGACCTTCAGTGACCTGGAAAGTGTTTATTTGTATCATTTTCAGTTAGTGCGCACTAACTCGAGTTAGTGCGCACTAACTGGGAGTTAGTGCGCACTAACTCCCGTTAGTGCGCACTAACACGATTTAACGATTTTTAACGATAAATCGTTAGAATTTCTATTGTATCGTGTTCTATAACGATTTAAGACGATATTAACATTATCGGACGATAATTTTAATCGTTGAAAAACGATTCACATCCCTAATAAAAACAGGTTTTGCTACTTGACCTGCCTCATACAGCCAAGATGTTAGGTGGCAGTTTACTTGTCCTGGGACACTGAATGCTTCAATGATGCCACCAACAGTGAAGAGAAGCTCAAATACTGTTATAATTAGAGAGTTTTGGGTGGACCCTTGGACACTGTGGCAGCTGATCACGCCCATAGGGGGAAGTCCCGTGAGAGGCCACAGGTCAGGCTCAGCTTAGGACACAAAAACACATAGATCTTTTATTAGACAATGTGATGAAGCCACCAGAGGTGGCAGTGGTGAGCAGTAGAAGTAGCCTGGCTGGGCTAGTATCCCTCAGGCGCTGGAACAGCGACTCCTCCGGTAGCAGTGCTGTAGTGGAAGGAGCTGAGAATAATGAGTACAGTGGAATATGCACAAGCCCCAGTATGGAGAACCCCAGGATAGGAAGAGCAGGCCCTCGAGGAGCGAGTACCTGATCCCTGAGAGCTGAGAGGCTTGAAGATGATGTACTCACACAGCGGTTTCATGTAGGCGATGGCACCAAGGCTGGAACAGAGGCAGGCCCTCGAGGAGCGAGTACCTGGTTCCAGGGAACAGCTCTGAGGTGAAGATGGTAGTACTCACAGGTGTTGAAGATAGCGAATCCTTCCAGGCAGAAGAGAAGGTATGAGAAGGCAGTGAGTCAGGGAACATGGGCCCTCAAGAAGCGAGTACCAATTTCCTGATAGCGACCTGAAAAGCAAGTGAGGCCCCCGAGGAGCGGGTACCCCATTAGCGTTAAGAGTCCAATGGAATTGGAGGCAGAGTAGCTGGGTACAGAGAGCGAATCCCATTCGTAAGAATCCCCTTGCTAACTCAAAGGCTAGCAAACAATGTTGGCTTTAAATATCCGGGCAGTGTGATGTCATCACAGGGGGACGCCCCTGAGGTTCGCACCAAGTAGGAAATAAGAGAGAGGGCCACGGGGCACGTGCACCCTAAGGTACCAGCGGAGCATGGCAGGAGGCAGTGCCCAAGCCGGTCCAGGGACACTGGAGAGGGCGGCAGGCATGCACTGCGGCAGCCAGGCATCCATCTGCAGCAAGAGGAGGAGCAAAGAAAGAAAGGTAGGCTGAGTGAAGCCATCGGGAAGGGATGGTTGCAACAAACACCTCTTAAGGAAGTACCAGGACTGGAGCTACAGCTAGATGTGTCACAGGTGGAGCAAGAGGGCCCATGTTGGGGCTTGCCATGCAGGAGGGCATGCAGGCTTTATAGGAAATCATCTTTCATCCCTGCACCACATTGCTGGAGATGTCGGAGGACCATGTGGTTAAGAGGTATCGTCTGAGCTTTTAGGCTATCCTGAATTTATATGAAGAATTCTGGGGGGACCTGGATCCTGTCACAGATAAGTCCCATGCCATACCCAGCCTAACAGAACTTTTGTGCACCCTGCATATTATGGCTTCCAGCTCATTCCAAACAACTGTTGTGGTTGTCGGGGGAATGTCCCAAGCATCATTTTCATGCTGTCAGTGTCAAGTCATAAGAGCTATATGCAGCCACATTCAGATTTATATTAAATTTCCTTGGTAAAAGCAGGACCTGTTAGACTAGAAGAGAGGTTTCTATGGGCTGGCGAAGTTTCCACTTGTTCTGGGAGCTATAGACTGCACTTATGTAACTCTCATCTCACCCCGTGGTAGGGAGGAGGCCTACCAAAACAGAAAACTCTTCCACTCCCTCAATGTGCAAGAGATCTGTGATACTTAATTGCCCATAATCAATGTAGTGGCCAGGTACTTGGAAGCTGTACTTGATTCCTATGTACTTTGCCAATCTGCATTTTTTGAGGATTTTGAAGATGGCCTCTATGATGATGTATAGTTTCTAGGTAAGAGATGTGCTTCATTCTATCATACTTCTCGACCTTGATGTTTATAGTAAATGGTTAGGAGATGGAAGTCTGTCAGCTTTGTGAATGCATGAGTTCTATGAGAAGTATTTTGATTTGTTTTGACTATAAAGTCAAGGGGCATGACAAAGGTTTCCTCTCCATGTAGTACAGCCCTGAGAAGATAGCATGGCCATAGAAGTAGCCAAAAAAAGGGGGCACATCAATGAGTGCATGACATCATCAGCCAGGGCAACACTGGGATGTCAATGCAACTTCATCACGCAGGTATCATAGAATTGGCCACAGACTCCCATTGATGCTAAGGGCTTGGGGGCAGGATGCCTCTATATCAGTGATGCAGCATTCTGAACTCAAATGGAAATGGCTAGCTCTGCATACTCTGGCACAAGCAGCAGCCACTAATCCACCCGTGGCTCAGAAAAATGCTCCAGTAACCACCGCAGAGCACAAAGCTATGCAGTATCATCAGACAGGGTCAACCCCAGTGTGAGGACCACCTCAGGAGATACCTCACCTACAGCCAAAATGTAAACCTTTTTTAATCCTCTTGGGAGGGTTAGAATTACCCTCAAAGCTGCCCAAGTGATAGGGGCTTGGGAATGCTAGCATTGCTACATCCTGCAGCAGGTGCAAGCCATCTAGTTCCAGTGCTGCAATTGCCTGATTTTTTATAATAGGTTGAACATATGTTTGGTGTCTTTTACAACAGAATATGTTTTAGAAACTTCTGGTTTAAAAACAATGTCTACAAAGACTGAAAGTGGTTCCAGAATTGAAGATAGGATGCTACGATGGGTCTTCCATGGAGGTTCTGCATTGATTTGTGGATCTTCAGTGAGAGTACAATATCGGAATTGTCAGAGAAAATAGCATCAGAAAACTGAGTTCTTGTTTGTCCAAAAACCACTGATTTCAGTTGATTCAAGTTAATTTTTAATCAGTTGGACAAGGTCAGGTGTAGGATCCAAGTCAAATGTTTTATAAAATACTAGCGAATCCAAATGTATGGTTCAACTGGTATCTACTTCATATGCATATCATTAAGCCATCAAACTTCAAACTTCAAATTTTGTGGGACCCTTACTCTTAGAGTCAGTAATTAATAACAGACTCTTATTGTGATATCGGGTCACTTTACTTTATTTTCATCATCTTTTCAATATTTTGTCTTTTTCATCATATATGAATAAAATCCCAAGGTGTGCTGACGAACTTCAAGGTGTAACATACACTTAACAGCTCTTATTTTAAAGCTATAATAGCCAGTCACAGTCCCAACTGATTTAAAAAATGATACTCATCACAATTAGCATCTCAATTTCAGTCATTCAATTGTAAATTAACATTTTGAACATATTTTTCATGGTCCTGAATTACAATCCCTGGTTTTTGAATAGTTTTTCATTGCTTTGTAGTTCACGTAGTTCATGGAGGAGGGCTTGAGACTCAATGTGACTCAAATTGTAGTGTATCCTTGAAGGGCAGTTCTACACACTATGAAGATTGAATAATATTAGATCCATAAATGTTTTTATATGTGTATTGACTGTGATTTTGGGTATACCACTGAAATGTCAATGTTAGATGTCGATGGGCTTCTAAAAAAGGCAAACAAGTTGTAGACTGATTTTCTGCATCTGACGAATCCAAAATGGCCACATTCTTTTTTGGAACTCTCTTCAGGTATTACTTGTTTTATAATCTCTTTGATTTCTGTGAAATTTTTTAATTTTCTCTTGTCTAATAGAGTATCTAAACTGTTCTAGAGTGCTCATCTGTTCCCTAAATGTTTTATCTAAATTTTCAATGGTGGTAGTAGATTATAGATGAACTTTTGTTTCTTCATCAACTAAAGTTCTTAGGGAATCATTCATTCTCTTTGTGGTTTCTATTAAGAGCAACATCCGATTGAGGGAACATTTATTAGAATGGCTAACCATTTATTGATGAATTCTTCATCTTCACAGAAGAGTTTAGGTTCTTTATTAACTCAGAAG
The DNA here is from genome assembly GCF_901001135.1 of Rhinatrema bivittatum. Lineage (NCBI taxonomy): Eukaryota > Metazoa > Chordata > Amphibia > Gymnophiona > Rhinatrematidae > Rhinatrema > Rhinatrema bivittatum. The sequence continues at coordinate 109,509,816 of NC_042617.1, read as the reverse complement.
CCTCTCGAGAATTCAGGGTTTGACATATTGCAGAAGGATCACACTAATGTGGCCATTTCTACTAAGTTTGTCTTGAACAAGGTGAGGAAGATTGTTAACACTCTCTCATTTTAAGTGGTATCATTTCAGATTGCTAGCTTCAGGGGCAGAAAGGTCAATGAGCTGCATGCCAGAGACATTATGGAATATTGATTAAAATATTCAGAGACTCCTGATGGGTGACTTTGGCTCTAAATATGTGATAGGCATAGTTCAGCAAATGGCAATTATTCAGAGCCTTTCAGATCAAGGAAGGGATGAAGCAGCCTTGGTCCCTTAGACAGTAGACAAGTTATAGGATTCATAATGCAAATAAGGGAGGAAGGGCTTTTGACTCAGTTAGTTACTCCCATCTTGTTTGACATCCTACTTCAGGGTTACTCCAGGTCAGGGGGAAAGAGTTACAATGGTTGAGTTGTGCCTACCCATTCTCCACAATACTCTAGCTGGCATTTGTCAGACAGCAAGTCAAATCTACACCTCACATTTTAAAGAAACCCTGTTAAGGGCAGCATTCTCCTTTGCATTTAACACAGCATGTACATAAGTGAATTTATAGCACCATCCAAACATACTGGGGAAGTGGATCTTCTAGGTCAGGACATATGTTTCTGAGTCAAGAGTGATATTAAGAATTCAGAGACCACAAACAGATCAGCAGGATAAGGGGGAGTAGGTACACTTATAGATAGCACCAGGCATCATAACATGCCTTGTCTCAAATGCAAATGCCTTGCTTCAGGTTAGTGTGAGCCAAGGGTATTTTAGTTAGTATACAAGGACATTACCCCTCTCATAAGATTTCAGTTGGCAGTAGTGCTGAAGAGGTGCATTGATTTTTCAAGGTGTGTCTCTAGCTGCTTCAGCACATGCTCATTTAGAACAAGAGCAGTAACCATCACAGACTCAAGGGGGTATATCAGAGGTAGCAATTTAAAAATTGAAGTGCCATTGATCTACTGGACATAAGAATTATGTCACATTAAATCAGATAGATAGTTTCTGGGTATAGGATATATCATCCTTATTTTCTTTACCAAGACCCAGAGATGTCAGCGTGGATCAGCGGTTGCTCATTCATATAATGGGATGAAGAAAAGGTGCTGGAAGCTGCTGGAGAGAACATCTGGGATTGGCCCCACAATGGATCAGGATCCAAGGGATGGGAGCAGAAGTGAAGTGGGACCATATTTTGTCTACCCTTCTTCACACAAGGGCCACAGATGCTTCACCTCAAGTGAATTGGATAAATAACAATTGGAATTGGATAAATAACAACATTTATTTATTTATTTATTTATTTATTTATTTATTTTTAATTTTTATATACCGGAATTCCTGTATGCAATACAAATCAATCCGGTTTACAAGTAACAAAAAGGTTGCCCTGGTCTGGGAGGTTAGACCGGGGTTTTTTTTACATAGAACATTGAACAATAACAATCAACCATTGAACATTATTACAAGGAACATTGAAAGTAACAATAATATTTAACCAAATAACAAATAACCTTATTCGTGTATTGAATAGTATGTGTGTGTTCACCTTTTTTCAAGCAACTTTAGTAGCGTATATGGTCTGCAGTAAGCGGTTATATAAAGGTGAATAATGACTGTTAAATAGACATGCGAATAAGCAAGTACGGGTATGAAATTAAGTGTCAAGGTGTTAGTGACACCCTGCAATGGTTGGATCTGAAAGTCAGGAGGAGGTGCCTAGTTACACTCTGGGAATTGGAACGCTTGCCTGAAGAGCCAAGTTTTTAACCTTTTTTTGAACTCTGGTAGATTGGGTTCGAGTCGTAGGTCTGGTGGGAGCGCATTCCATTGGTGTGGTCCCGCAGTGGAGAGTGCTCTTTTTCTTAGTGTTGATTTGGCAGGCGCTGCGACTAATGTGCCTTTATAGGTGCTTCTGATGGGTCTGGAAGATAAGTGTGGACGAAGTTGAGTTTGTAGAGATATAGGTGCGACGTTATGAATTGCTTTATGAATGATGGTTAAGGTTTTATATAGGATTCTCTGTTTGATGGGTAGCCAGTGGAGGTTGCTCAAGATGGGGGTAATATGGTCTCTTCTATTGGTGTTAGTTAGGATTCTGGCTGCGGCATTTTGTACCATCTGTAGGGGTTTGATGCTGTTGGAGGGGAGGCCAAGTAAGATTGAGTTGCAGTAATCAAGTTTCGAAAAAATAATGGATTGAAGAACGAAGCGAAAGTCATTGAAGTGAAGGAGTGGCTTTAGTTTCTTTATGACCTGTAGTTTAAAGAAGCAATCCCTGGTGGTTGTGTTTATGAATTTTTTTAGGTTAAGTTGGTTGTCAAGCCATGCTCCTAGATTCCTGACGTCAGCAGAGAGCTCCATGTTTAAAGATGTGGTTTGTGCCAGGCTAGGTGGGTGGGTGTTCGGGTTGTGTGAAATCAGTAGCAACTCTGTTTTGCTGGAGTTTAGAATCAGGTTCAGGCTGGAGAGTAGTTGTTTAATTGGTTGAAGACAATTCTCCCAGTAGGCGAAGGTTTTTTGAATAGATTCTGTGATGGGGATGAGGATCTGGATGTCGTCTGCATAGAGGTAATGAGTAAGTTTGAGTTGTGATAGCAGATGGCAGAGGGGGAGGAGGTAAACGTTGAACAGGGTGGGAGAGAGGGATGAACCTTGAGGTACGCCTTGGTCTGATAGGATGGGGTCAGATTCCTTGTTATTAATTCTGACCTTGTAAAACCTGTTTGATAGGAATGATTTGAACCAACTGAGAGCTGTGCCTTTTATTCCTATGTTTGATAGTTGTTCTAGGAGTTGTGAGTGATTTAACGTGTCGAACGCTGAGGATAGGTCTAATAGGACCAGTAAGAATGACTGTTTTTTCTCCAGGTTCAAAAGTAAATTATCAGTGAGAGAAAGTACATAATTATCAGTGAGAGAAAGTAACATAACACAAAACACAATAGTCACTCCCACCCAACCCCAACGTAACCACAATTCCACACTAGGCTGCTGATTCTCAAAGTAAATATCCCCTTACTCATGCCTAGACCTTAATGTACAAAGTCCAAACAATTAATTACTGTTTATCATGTTCTCAAATGTTATTGAGAGATCACTAGGGGGTGTTGAAGGGAGAGGATGTGATTTCTTCTTCCTCGGCCCTAGGCCTATTCAATCGGACCCCATCCACCCCTGGATTGAAGTCAGAATAGGGGTTTTTTTTGGATCTGGAGACTATTATACAGGTGCTTTGTGGTAGTGGGCATGTCATCTCGTGTGGTCCGCAAGGATAAGGAAAAGGGGAAGGAACGTCCAAAGCCCGCCACATCTCCAGGCATGGCCGCAGTGAGTGATTGTCACAGCTCCCCTGCAACACCCATCGCGGACATTAAATGTGCGATATTAGAGGTTTTAGGGCCAGAGCTTCAGAATCTTTCCGCTAAAATCACTGAGCTCTCAGCAAATTTAGGGAAATTTGAGAGCAGGTTTGGAGAGATAGAGGCCCGGGTATCGGATACACAAGATGGCCTCAGCACAGTACAATCTGAGATCAGTGTACTGCAGAAAACTGTAGCAAAACAAACAGCCCGCATTGAAGATCTGGAAAATAGATCACGCAGGTCCAATCTGCGTTTTATTGGGCTGCCTGAAACTATTGAAGATCGGCAATTAGCGCTGAAGCTAGAGGCCTGGCTGGAAAAAGACCTGGCCCTCACCAGCACCCATGGAAGGCTACGCATTGAAAGGGCCCACCGCCTGGGACCTCACAATTCAAATGCCACTAGGCCCCGAGTAGTGGTGGCTAAGATTTTTAATTATGCTCATAAACAAGAGATATTGCAGGCAGCCCGGAGTAAAAAAGACCTTACCTTTGAAAATAACAAGATCCTGATCTTCCAAGATTTTTCGGCGGCTGTCTCAGCGCAACGGAGACTTATGGCCCCGTTCTGCACGCAGCTGATAGAGCAGGGGCTGCGGGCCACGCTAGTTTTCCCGGCGAAATTAAGAGTGGTGTTGCCCACGGGAGTGAAGTGGATTGAGTCGGTAGAAGAAGCCCGACGGTTGCAGGCAGACAGAGAAGCTCTGCGGGGGAGTTCTAACACAGGCATGGAGCAGGCTTAACGAGGCCGACCACGTGGGAGTCACATGGGAGCCCTTAATTGACTTTCAGTATGGCGCGGATGGCTCTGAAGATTCTGAGCAGCAGTAGTGGAAACGGCGTTGTTGTTTTTTTTTTTTTCTTTTTCTTTTTTCATGCGGCTGGACTTGAGGTCACCACAGGGGACCTTTGAAGTGCACCTCCCTGATGCAGACCAATTTCCGTCTCTGACAGAGGTGGTAGGAGCGGAGCCTTTATGTTCTCTTTCAGCGGCGGCACAGGTGGAAGTCACACGGGGGTTTTTTTTTGTTTTTTTTTCTCTCTCGAACCAATTCCCCCTGACAGCAGCGGTAGGAGCGATGCCCTTATTTTCTTTTTAAGCGGCTGCACATGTGGAAGACACACGGGGGTTATATATTTTTTGCGAACCATCCCCCCCACCTTGTCGTAGCTAAGTCTAAGTCTCCTGGTCAGCGGGAGTAGAGACGGCATCTTTATTTATACATGTTTTTTTTCTTCTTCTTCTCCTTTACTGTAGCTGCCCCGGTGTCAGATTCCTGGAGGCCTTCAGCAACAAACATTTAGGGCGAAGTCAGCTTTACCTCCTGGATAGTGAGGGTTAATTCGGCGGTTTTTTTTTTTTTTCCTTTCTATTCCTTTTCTTCCTTTTTCTTTTTAGCCTTCTCTGTGGGTTTTTATTTTTCTATTTTGTGTTGTCAGCCTTAATGGAGGGTGCCCAGAGATAAAGAAAATGGCCTCCGCAGATTTTTGGGTCCCGGGTTGCAGTCGCACGGGGTTGGTGCGCTGCTCAATTCGAGGGGAGGTTTAGCTTAGAGAGAGGAGGACGAAAGCCGCGGCATGTGCCGATCAAGCAAGGGTTAATGTTGGACAAGGCAAATGCTTTTTTTGTTTGTTTGTTTTGTTTTGTTTTGCTAATATATGGGGCAATGTTATAGTCATTCCCGTCTGGAACCTGGGGGTTGGCGGGGTGCCTAAGTACAGTTACGTAGTTTAGACAGTTTAACTCCCTGGTTTATTGTAATGTTTCTTCTCTTTATATGTTTTAATAGGCTGTGGTATTATGTGAGGGTCTAATGCAGAATAATCTCCTTACACCTGTAGCTTAATGCAGTGGACACAGTGGGATAGAGGTTGGTAGTTTATTAAGGGAATGGAGAGAGGTGGGGATATAGAAGGCAGTGATCGTGCAGGGGCGTTTTTATTTTTTGCTGGGTCCAGGTAATTATACGTTTTGATGGGACCGGGGTACTTTATTAGACTGGGGTCCTGATTTCTCACATAGAAGGGTGTAAGTTACTACGAGCCTATGCAATTGTAAATAGAGGAGGGAGAGGGCTTGTGCTGGGGGTAAGGAGTGGATGGGGTCCGAGGATGGGGTAGGAGGTATATATATATTTAAGGGCCAGTGATCTCGATCCTTTTGTCAGGGTCAATGGTTTTGGATGGGTTGGGAGATGGGGAAGGGAAGGGGAGGGTGGATGGGTTGGGAATTCCTCAAGGAATAATTGTTCTCTGTATCTTATATGTCATAAGGTGTTCAGTGGTCGGCTCACAGGGGTGGAGGGGGAGTCCTTGGTGCGCAGTGGGGGATCCCGGCTGGGAGGATCCTCGCTGCAGTAAGAGGTTAATATATTTTGTTGTAAAATTTTATATCAAACCTCACCGTTAATTCTAGTACTAATGTGATCACATGGAATGTCTGTGGAATTCACTCACCTATTAAAAGATCAAAAATCCTGTCTCTGTTGAAACGGGGGAAGGCTCATATAGCATTCCTGCAAGAAACACATTTGACTGATATAGAACATTTAAAATTGGGGCGTCTTGGGGGGGGTATCATACACTATGCTTCTGGGACTACAAAATCGGCGGGCGTGGCGATTATACTTCAGCATACTTTGCCCTTCACTTTAGTCAAGGAAATAAAAGACCCAATGGGGAGGTATCTCATTTTGATTGCTGAACTTTTCCACACTAAAGTAGTCCTTTGTAATGTATATGCCCCTAATGCATATTCTCCTAGCTTCTATAAAGAGATACACCGACATCTGCTCCCCTATTTGGGAGACTTTATGATTGTAGGCGGGGATTTTAACACAATTTGCAATCCTGCATTAGACAAGTCTCCTCCTGCCCCTTTGTCCTCAGGATATGGACGAGGCCCGAAGTTCTTAGAAAAGACATTACAGTTGATGGAGGTGTGGAGAGTTCTACACCCAGGTGAAAAAGACTTTACTCATGTTTCAAGAGCGCACGGAACCTTGTCGCGGCTAGACTACTTTTTAACCAGTATCCAGGGTTTCGCGCAGGTTAGGGCAGTCGAGATCGCGGACATAGTAATTTCGGATCACGCCCCAGTACGATTAGAGGTGGATTTTAACTCGGATGCATCAAATTCCTTTTTGTGGAAATTTCCTTACTATTTGGCCACGGATGAAAAGTTCAAGCAATATCTCTATAAGTGTTGGGCAAACTATGAAGAATCCAATAGGCAGCACGTGTCCAACCCGATACTCTATTGGTATACTGCAAAAGCTGTGCTGCGGGGTGATATTTTATCATTTATGTCACATAGGAAAAAAGCAATGAATCAGAGGCTGTTGCGATTAACTTCCCAACTTACTCAGGCACATGTACGATTAGCGCGAAATAATACTAAAGAGGCTAGAACTTACTATCAGACTATACAAGGGGAGGTAAATGCGTTATTACACCAGCGAACTCGTAAAAGTATTCTCTATTATCAATGGAAGTTATTTCAACATAGTAACAAATCTGGCAAACTATTAGCTAACCTGGTGAAGTCAGCCCGGGGTTCACGTTACATTCCTACAGTGCATTCTTCTTCTGGTCGGATATTGACAGATCGTAAGGACATACTTCAATGCTTTCGTGAATACTACCGCTCCCTTTACACTGCTGAGGGCTGGAATCTTGAAGCCTGTGAGCAATTTTGTTCTAAGTTTCAGTTGCCACAGCTTACAGCAGAACAAAGAGATTATTTGAACAAGCCGCTCTCGGTGGAAGAGGCTGTGTGGCCATTCGTAGCGCTAAACGGCTTAAAGCTCCGGGTCCCGACGGTTATGGTGTGGAGTTTTACCAATGTTTGGTAGACCAAATAGCGACTCCGCTGATGCAGGCCTTCTCTTCAATGATAATGTTAGGCTCTTTTCCTGCACATACAAACCGTGCCCACATCACTCTCATTCCGAAACCAGGGAAGGACCCTCAATTGCCAGATTCGTATCGGCCCATTTCTCTTTTAAATTTTGATCATAAGCTTTTAGCTAAATTAATGGCAGATCGGCTAGCAGAGGTGCTCCCTCATTTGGTTGGAGTGGATCAAGTGGGGTTTATCAGGAAACGTTATGCTCTAACCGCTATTCGGAAGGTTCTAACAGCAATGACCATGTCTCAGCACTTGGAGGTTCCTTTTCTGGTGATCAGTTTTGATGCCGAAAAGGCATTTGATAGAGTTGAATGGTCATATTTATTTCACATACTTCAGAGAATGGGGTTTAACGGTTTGTTCTTAAGCGTGATTCACCTTCTTTATTCCAATCCGGAAGCGATTATACTAGCCAATGGTTCGCATTCTGAAGCCTTCTCTATTTCTCGAGGTACACGGCAAGGCTGTCCGCTGTCCCCTCTATTATTTATTCTACACTTGGAGCCTTTGCTTTTAGCGATACAACTAACTAAGGAAATACGGGGTGTTAGATTTTGTTCCACTTTATTTAAATATGCGGCGTTTGCGGATGATATTTTGATTTTCATTACTGATCCGGTCTCTTCTTTACGATGTCTGTTACCATTGATCTGGGCATTTGGGTCGTTTTCAGGGCTACGTCTTAACCTGGGAAAATCGAAGGCCCTTGCTTGTCCGGTAGCGTTGCAACAAGAATGGGATGGGATTTTCCTTTACAGTGGGCAGGAGACACGTTGACATTCTTAGGTCTGATTATCTCTCGGGACTTGACGAAGTTATATGCTTTAAATGTATTTCCTCTTTTACAAAAGACTCGAGATCGATTGCAGGCATGGACTACCTTCCCTCTATCGTTGGGAGGCAGGGTTCAGTTGTTTAAAATGATGATCTTACCTAGGTGGCTATACCTTTTTCAAACTCTGCCCATCTTTTTGCGCCGGGAGGAACAGCTACAACTGGATAAATGCCAGCGGCGTTTTTTCTGGGGTAAAGGAAAAGTTAGAATCCCACTGGGATGGATGTGTATGTCTTGGGGGAGGGGTGGAATGGGAGTACCGGATCTTATGCTTTATAATCTAGCTTGCAATCTTAGATTAATTAGGGAATGGATATTGGAGTCTTCCAATTTTCTTCAGTTGGTTGTCGACAAAGCATTGGCGCATCCCTACGCCCTTACGTATGTGTTGCAAGCCAAAGCTCTCAAGTTAAATTCCTTTATAGTACAAAATGTTCTTTTCAAGCCTTTGCGCCAAACATGGTTTAAATTTAGGCAATTGTCTAAGCAGGATCGCACTTGTGGTTTTCTTTTGCCGATTCAAGGAAACCCGGAATTCACCCCGGGTTCGCAAACTAGGTATTTTCAGAGTTGGGGTAAACTGGGCATCACACACTTGGGTCATGTGTTTAATACAGAGGGCCAATTAATGCAATTTAAGGAGGTACAAACAGTTTATGGTGTCTCTCATAAAGAGGTGTTCCCGTATTTACAATTACATCATTATATTGCTTCTATGCCGCAAGCCTCTTGGCAAATGTCGTCTTTTCAAAAGACTGTAACGAATCTAGCATTGAAACACGTCACACCTACATCTCTCTCCTTACATTATAAGTTGCTTAAGCAATTGACATTCCTGGATACAAGTGTTATCTTGGTGGAGCGGTGGAATCGAGAGGGAGTGTTTCTGCTGACTCCAGCCATCATTAATGCTGCTTTTCGGCGTATCTCAAAACTCTCAGTCAATATGTACTACCGCGAAATGCAGTATAAATTTCTTCGACGCGGATACATATCGGCTCACGATGCATTTAAAGCCAAAATACCATCTACGCCAAACTGCCCACGCTGTGGATTTCAATGGGGATCCTTGTCTCATGCATTTTGGGCATGTCCAAAGATACAATCATTTTGGCAAAAAGTGGCACGTTATCTAGGACTTGTAATAGATACACATGTCCCTCACTCTTATTATTGGCTATTGTTTGGCTGCATTTCGCCCTTGCGAGTGAGAGTTTTGGGGTCCCAATTATTTATTCGGAAAGCGTGCCTAGTGGCGAAAAAGATTATACTTACCTGTTGGAATGAGTCTACGAGCCCCTCTTATTGGGCCTGGCGTAATGGTTTACACCACATGATGCAGATGGAAGCAACTTCCGCGAGATTTTCTCCTGGCCAGAAGAAGAAATTTATGGCAGTTTGGGACTTATATCTACAGACTCTTCCACAGCGAGTACGAAGTTTGATAATCAATGAGTGATAAACAAGGTTGGGTGGCTTCATATGGACTTCCTCCATTTTCATGTGAATTTTCATGTGAATCTGACGTGATAACGTATTGCTGGACATGCGTTAGTTTGTATCCTTGAGGAGTGGGTGGGGGGGGGGGGGGAAGTGGTTACATACTATTGTGTTCACGTGATGTTTCTTACATTGTGTGTACCCAGGGATGACTCAGGAATCCGTTGTCCCTCGGGCAGTGTTTCGTATTGTAGTGTATTATGAAATAATAAAAATTGTTTGAACCTAAAATGTTATTGAATGTAAAATGATTATCACGTTCTCAAATGTTCTTGAATGTAAATGTTGATTTTAACTACTGACTGTAAAAGGTTGTTGTAACTGTAAACCGGTGTAAAGGCTTTTTGCCAAACCTCGGTATAGAAAAAACTTCAAATAAATAAACAAACAAATAAATAAATAAATCTTGACTATAACAATCTATGCATGTTGAAGAGACTAGAAATGCTCACTCAGAGGAAGAAGGACCTGCTACAGATTAGATCCATGTTCAGGGAAGCAAATATTATCTGGTAAAACATTATCCCATGGTGGCTCTGAGAGAAGCTAGTGATAGATATCTAAAAAGGATGAACTGCAAACTTTGCAAATTTACTACAGTGTGGGGAGGGGGTGCTAGCAATAATGCATGACCTCATCACACAAGGTTGTGAGGCCTTATATTTCCTTGATGGAGTTCATCTTTCAGACATTGGGACAGGCATACTCAAACTCATTTCAAAACATGGTGGAAGCTGGGGTATGGTCACTACATGCTGCTGCTTATGTGTAATGAACAGGGGCAAGTGAGGGTTACTATCCTCACTTGTAGCAGTGAAGGCTGAAGGTTTTCACTAATTTGAGTGCTTAAAGAAATGGATGGGTCACTCAGAAAAAATTCCTAAACTGTCAGGCAAACCACTCAATTAAATTCTTAAGTTATAAGCCAGTGGTTCAATTAAACAAAACATTTAGGACATCCTCAAGCTCTTTGATCATTACCAAATTTGGGAAAAGGGCTGCCTGATCATGAGTGCAAAAGTTCTACCTGCCACAGGTTGAAATGTTGCCAGCCAGAGCTCTTGCAACCTAGCACTGTTGGAGGTCACAAAGTATCTGACCAGTTCTACAAGATACATTTTCTTTTTCCCAGCAACCCTTTTCTAATCCTTAAGGATAATTTGGTTTTCCAGAGGTGTGGCCTCTGCCTCTGCCAGCAGGCATCATGCAAGCTCTTCTCATTTACAGTATATCAGTTTGCTTTCCTTAGTGATTCAGATGCAAGACACCAGTCTCACAACCAACCTTGCTCCTGGTTCAAGATTCACCGCTGGCGAATCCCAACAATAAAGGGACACAAAAAACAGTTGCATGTGCAAATAAAAAATTCAGAAGAGAAGAGCACAGAAGCATGTTGTTAGGGAGTAAGTGTATTTCTATCATGGTCCCCAGTATTTATGATTTGTTGATATTAAGTCAATTCTTAGAATTAACATTGTGTTGTTGTAGTGGCCTGATTATAAGAAAGGGCTATTTTGGACAACCCTGAATATAAGGAGATTGCCTTATACTCAGATCATCTTATAATCAGGCCAATAAGATAATTTAAAAACATAAGAAATGTCATGCTGGGTCAGACCAATGGTCCATTGAGTTCAGCATCCTGTCTCTGATAGTGGCTAATCCAGGTCAGTTGGAGGCACCTATCAGATCTCTGGAAGTACCATCAGATATCAAATAAAAAAGACCATTCCATGCTGTTCAGTCCCAGAAGCCTGGTAGACTCACCTAAGGCTATCCAGCTAATTAATTGCTAATGCAGCTGTCCTCTAGAAATTTATCCAAATCTTTTTTTGCATTCAGATATATTACTATCATTGACCACATTTTATAGCAACAAATCCATAGTTTCATTATGTATGAATTGAAAATATAATTCAATTTTTTAAATCTTCTACTAGTTAAATTTGAATCCAATCACTAAAATTATGTTTATTGCAAATACATCTTTTAAAGCAATGCCCCAATTAGATTTTTAAAAGCAGTATACAACTTTGGTAATTAATATACCTAGAATTTTTAGAAGTTTATTCTATAAAAAGAAAAGAACAGTCCTTTTTAAAGTGATGGTTTTGTAGATTCAAGTTCCTAAATGTCAAAAGGAAGTGGACCTAAGAACTGCATGGCAAGATACCATCCTAAACTACCGAAAGAGATCAGCACAAATTGAACAGAAAAGCAATCTAATCTGTCATGTGTCTAGAAGGATCAACCCTGATGGATAGAAGGAAAGCTAAGGCTAGATGCAAAGTTAATATTTTGTCAAACTTAAGTGATCAATCAGACAACAGTGAAAAAGTAGAGTAGACCGCTTACAACTCAAAAATGTTCAGCAGGAGTATAGTATTGAAGGAATTATTAAAGCTGGTGAGAGATTAGGAGTGAGAATCACACTATAAGATCCTAATTCTATAAGTAGCTAGTGGTAAGTCTATCACTGTGAAGTGTGCAGGGCCAAAGACCAATGTTTGATTTCAAGTGGATTATACATGAAAATATTACCTAAATCAGAGTAATAGGCCCAATGTGCTATACATTCAGAATTATTTTTACAAATATAACAATTTGCACTTCAGAACTCAGTAACAAATGAATACATTTCTCTGTATTTTTTCCCCAAATCTACCAACTCTAAATACTCTAGATGTCAAATGTCTCTAAGGGTACAAGCCCAATGGTTCAGGGTTTTGAGCTGCAGATTATAAATTGAATCTGTTATCCATCAGTGTTGCGCTCCCGACCACCTCCCCCTCGGTCGGGCTCGGGACCGCTTACCTTCCTCCAGACCGCGGTAAGGAACGCAGCTGCCCTGGCTCGGTAGGTCGCATGGTCTCGGCGTCTCCTCGTGGGGACGCCGCCGAAAGCCCCGCTAAACTCCGCCCCACCGCATCTGCCACGCGCGTGCACGTAAGCAGGGCAGTTAAGGTCCTGCACCCGGAAGTCCCGGACCGCCCTCGGAGTGACGTCAGACGTCGGCAGAGTATATTACCTGGCGTCTGGCTCCTTTGATTCGCCTTGCAACGAGGTTCCTTCTGCGAATTAGTTGCGTTCCTGTTCTGCTGCCGCTGACACCTGGTTCCTAACTCCGGTTTGTTCCTGATACTCTTGATCGCTGCCTGCCACGACCTCGGACCTGCTCTTGACTTCTCTTGCCTCAGCCCTCCGGCCCTGCTGCTGACACCTGGTTCCTGACTCCGGTTAGTTTCTGATACTCTTGATCGCTGCCTGCCACGACCTCGGACCTGCTCTTGACTTCTCTTGCCTCAGCCCGCCGGTCCTGCTGCTGATACCTGGTTCCTGACTCCGGGTTGTTCCTAAGACTCTTGAACACTGTCTGTCCCAGCTCCAGTAACCACCGGCGCCCCGGCCTCTGGTAGTAGTCCCTGTGGCCCAGTTCCTACGGGCTCCTCCTGGGGGGACCCTGGGTCCGCGAGGGTGAAGACCTCGCCTCTCCAGCTCCAGCTCCACCTCCCGGCCTTCCTTGTAAAGACTCTTTCCTTCCAGGCCGGCCCAAGGGTCCACTGCTCTCCCGAGTACAACACATCAGCATCAGCTGGGGTGAGTCAAAATGTCAAGAAGATATGCTTGATCCAAGGGAGGGAATGAAGATGACAACTGCTAATCTAAGACCCCTACCAGCTATATAGAACGACACAGAGAAAGAAGAATCATGTTGAAGGAGATGTCCTTCCATCCCTCGTGATCTCCAAGGGCTCCCAGTGTCCAAGGCAGGTCATGCAAGGTAAGGATTTAGAAAGGGAAAAAGGAGAATTCTCAAAGAAAGCTTGGCAGGGCTTTGTTTCGGCTGCCTATTCTGGTTAATGCTCTATTGCATCTCTTTTTATAGTAAAATTTCCATTAAAGTACTGCTTGAAGTATAATTACTGGCCTTTCTAATGTGCCTGAATAAAGTATAAGTTAAACGAAATGAAATAGCACTTTGATGTAACCTCCAGGCATGCTTCAGTGACACACTGCAAGTGCAATTCTTTCTTGGTCATAGAGAGATGAATATAATTTCTAGTTCGGTTATTTGATAAAAAAAACCTGATACCAAAAGAATTTTAGCAAGTGAAATATTTTAAAAAACAAAGGAGACTTTCACAGCTTTTGTGATTAATTTGGTTTGAAGGTGAATATTATTTTGGAGACATAGCTCAAACATCCTCAGTGACTGCAAATACAGTTAACATTTGCACAGCTGACAAATGGTTCATGCAGACTAAATGAATGAACAGAAAGAAAGCCAGAGATGAGCATGATATGCTGTGTACTTAGCAGTGTCAATTTTGTTCTATAAATCATTGCACATTTATACATGAATTCATAAACCAAATTGCTCCGACTAAACATTTTATTGAGCTTACTGTTGTAGAAGATCCAAAATAGACTCAGGCAGGCAGTGCTGCCACCTTTGTATGGAGATTGTTTAAAAATAGACTCAGCCAGAAAGTACAGTCAGTTGTAATTTAGTCATCTTATCATGGATTCAGTAGTCCCTGTGCAACAAGGTTAGCTTGTGAGTGGTACTCACCTCACCAATCTTTTATGTAAAAAGGTATAAAAGCTAGGATCCTGCAAAGCCAGATTTATTAAATTTGGTATAGTTGTATTGTGCAAAGGTTTTAAAAAAAAGCACTTTTGTCTGCTAAAATGATTTGCACCCTAAAATGATTTGCACCCTACAAGGGAAATTGTCATTTATTCCTGAGAGAAGCTGATGCAGGCTAATCCAAATTTCATTATCTATGATCCACAAACAGCAAGGTCCTATCTTGCGACCAGATATACTAAAGGCTTTTTTAATTTTTAATTTTGTCTGTTTTTTAAAGAAAAGATTGAATAACATAATTTATATTTGGAGAAAATTGTATATAAAGGGTTGCCCATCCTCCTTTCAACAGTGAAGGACAGCAATTTTAAGCTTGCTGCCCTTAAAACTGATTTATGAGAATAAATGAAATAAAAAAACAAATATTGAGACAATATTGAATGAAGCAGTCAACATTTGATAACAAAAAAGATGACTTATTCATCACTGGAAGTGATGAAGATGAGGAATATACTCATAAGATAACTGCTAGCACCAATTGTATTAACAGCACTTCTAATGATGAGGTTTTGATATTATCTAGATTCCTTCCTAAGCCACTTTTCTTGTCCTATTGTTTCAATTGTATTGCTATATTAGCTAGTAAAACTTTAGTTCTTTTACCACATTTGTCATTCACGAGGGCAATTTTCAAAGTCAATTTACCTGGTTCAATAGGCTAAGAGCTGCCCACTCCATATGAGGGTAAAAATACATGTGCAGATCAACACTGCACATACTTTTACCTGTAGGGAAACTAGGAGGGCTTAGGTTAGGAGAGGCAACAACTCACAAAGTTTTGCATTTTCACAACTATGCACTTTGAATCACAGCAGAAAATATATTCGCAGAAGGAACAGGTGCAAATCTCCTGTCATTATATTGTAGCACCATGTCCTGGAAAAGGTACATGCTGGGTCTGCTTTGAGGAGCTTCTAGCAGTGTGGGAGGAGATTCTGATATGAACTTGGCTACAGACTCTCTCCGGGATGACTTAGTAAAGAGTTGTGGATAGAACCTGGTTGCCCAGAGAGGAAAGAAGTCACACATTTGTCCTGGAAGGGATGATTGATACTTAGAATATGACTTTTGGGAGGTTCTAATACCCATATGTCCCATTATCAGTGATGAGCATAGTGAACATGAAGTGTGATGAAGGATGAAATGTATTCTAGAATGATGAATTATATTGCCTATTGCTCCTTCTCTATAGAATATATGTTGTTGTGTGCCACTATAGATAAGCAATGTGTGGGACCATAGCATAAGGAAGCATGCAGTGGTCATCACAGAACATGATGGGAGGCCATAAAGATACTCTATCACCTGGATTGTCCCTGGAGGGAGCACTATTCAGATCCCAGATCCTGCCTTGTATTATCCATAGCAACAGTTACAGAAAAATGGGATTGAACTGTTTGATCTTTTCTGTTGCAAGAAGATGCAGTTAAGTTTAAAAAGAAAATAAAAAGGAAATTTTCTTTGTGCTTGTGTTATTTTGTGGTTGTTATGAGTTTTTTTCAGGTACTAAGAGGATATCAGCAACCTGTTTTGAGACCTGGATGACTGCCTATTTATTTTGCATTTTTGGAATTTTGTGTGCCGTTATGGGTAGCTAAATCCCTAAACATGACTGACCCATGGAGGTGGTTGTCTGCATCTGAGACAGTTGAGAAATTTGCAGTACAGAGAGTGATTGATATATGTTTGATTTTTGTATGTGTGTGATATATTAATGTGTCTGAAAATTTCTAAAATAGAAACAAAATATAAAAGTCTTTTGAAATGATAACAAAAGGAAAAAAAAATAAAATTTAAAAACTCTTTCTTTTTGTCTTTTCTCTATAATTCTATTTGTGCCATTCAATTATTGAGTACTTTAGCATTAATGGTTTCTTTACAGGAAGACGTGTCCAAGATGGAAGAAACTTTTCCCTTGCTAACTTTAATCTTTCTTTCAGTAGAATTCAAGGAGTGGGAGAAAGGGACGGTACCTGGAATGACTATGATTGCTTTGTGAAAAGTTGTAACCTTTTAGGTGATGATCTAATAAGGCATTTTTATTTCTCCAACTCAGAGATCTTAATTGGTTTAAGTGCATGGGTCTCTAACCTAGAGACAAAGGTAATAAATGGAGATGTGATATATTTTCCCATCTGGAGACTATGAAGATGAGTGGTAATTTCTCTGAATCAGGAGATTAGTGCAAAGAAGTGTAAAGTGAAATGGTGGATAGTTTTTCTGATGTAAGAGATTTCTTATGGCCTGGAATTTTGGGAATGGCCTCGTTATGTGGTTTTAGAGTTTACTAAATAAGATGCTGGAGTGCCTGCAGAGCTCATATTTTTTTCTCTGTTTTTATTTTTTTTTGGCTGAATGGAAACATCCTGTCTATTGATATGTATACATTGTGTAATAACTGCATTTTGTTACCAGTTGGCAGCATTTAATAGATCTATCTGGGTGCAATACTGTGCTGGCATTCAAGGATGGAAAAACCATTTGAGGATTAAGTGGCAAATGTTGTTTAACCCATTTTCCTTTCTGTATTAATTGATAATGTAAAGTAATATGTGTAGTAAAAAAAAAAATGTGCTCCCTGTAATTTCCAAAACTGGACAAAAATCAGTGGTTAAAAATTGCACTATCACCAAACTCGGTTAATGAAATAAAAAAAACTTGATGCACTATATATTTCATAATCATTTAATAAGTAATTCTTAAACATAATTCACATAAATGTTTGAATATAAATGTAATCAAGCTAATGCTTAAGACACATATCAAAATGATGTATCAATTGTTGGAAAACAGTCAGAAAAAAAGATAACAAGATACCTCATAGAAACATATATAGAAACATAGAAATGATGGCAGAAGAAAACCAAATGGTCCATCCAGTCTGCCCAGCAAGCTTTCACACTTTTTTTTTCCATACTTTTTTGGTTCTATTTCCCTTCCACCCCCACCATCGTAGATAGCAGTGCTGGAGCTGCATCTGAGTGAAGTATCCAGCTAATTGGTTTGGGATAGTAGTCGCTGTATTAAGCCAGCTTCTCCCATGCTTGTTTATCCAGCCTGTGAATTCAGTCTTTGTTGGTTGTTTGAATATAAATCCTCCTTTCATTCCCCCTGCCGTTGAAGCAGTGGGCTGCGCTGGATATGTATTCTAAGTGAAGTATCAGACTTGATCTGGGGTAGTAACTGCCGTAACAAGCAAGTTACACCCATGCTTATTTGTTTTACCCAGACTATGTAATTCAGTCCTTGTTGGTATATGTCTGAATATAAAACATCTTTTCTTCATTCCCCCTGCCGTTGAAGCAGAGAGTGTTATGACCGCCAGCCGCAGCAGACCGGGACCAGGGCCGGTCACTCACCTTTGCGGCAGGGCCAACCGCGGACGCTGAGGCCCTGCCTTCCAAGATGGCCGCGGCGTTCTCTCTGCGGCGTTCTCTCTGCGCAATAGCCCCGCCCCCTGAAGCTTCCTAGGGGCGTGCGGGCAGCAGGAACCTGGCCTTAAAGGAACCCCTACAGGAAGTTAGGGGGGTTCCTTCCTGCAGGCTCTATCTTCTGAAAACTATTTAAGGCAAGGTCTGAGCCTTCAGACCTTGCCTTGGCTTCGTGGCTCTGGTGGTATTCCTGCTCATGGTTCCTGATTTGTTCCTCCGTGTTGTGATCCCTGGATTGGCTGTCGTTCCTGCTTGGCTCTTGACCCCTGGACTGGTTATGGAATATTCTGGCTCTTGATCCCTGGACTGGCTGTGGTACTTTCTGGCTCTCGACCCCTGGACTGGCTGCGGAGTGTTCTGGCTCTTGATTCCTGGACTGGCTTTGGTTTCCTCTGCTCTCTCGACCTGCTGGAGGCGCCAGCTTCTGTTTCCACGACCTGCTGGAGGCGCCAGCTTCTGTTCTCATGACCCACTGGAGGCACCAGCACTTGTTCTCACGACCTGCTGAAGGCGCCAGCTATCTGGATTAAACGACTTGCAGGAGGCGCCTGCATCCAGATCTTCATCAATCACCTCCAGTGACCCTCGTGATTGGCCTCGCCTTCCGACGACAGAACTACATTCATCGCCGGACCAAGGGTCCACCTTCCAAGTCAAAACAGAGAGCTATGCTGGATATGCATTGAAAGTGAAGTATCAGGCATTTTTGGTTTGGGGTAGTAACCGCCATAACAAGCAAGCTACTCCCCTGCTTTTATGTGGATGCAAATCCATTTTTCCACGTTTCCTCTTGCCGTTGAAGCATAGAGCAATGTTGGAGTTGCATTAACCATTTGTATGTTTATTGAATAAGGATATTCATCTCTAGGTAGTAGCCGTCATTCCCGCAAGCCACCCCCATGCCTCTTCTCTTCATTCACATCCTCTAGACTTTATTGATCCACAGTATTTATCCCACTCCCCTTTGAAATCCTTCACAGTTTTGGTCTTCACCACTTCCTCCGGAAGGGCGTTCCAGGCATCCACCACCCTCTCCGTGAAGAAATACTTCCTGACATTGAAAAACTAACATATACAAAAAAAAAATGTGTTCCCCCCCATAACAACAAACACCTTTAAAAAATGGTTATCTTCTTTAAAGAAGGATACCTGTCAAGAATCAATCCATCAATCCAAAACATTCTATTTGAGCAAAGTTCATATACCAGCCACCAAAAAATGGAAGATTTAATCAAAATGACCAGTGATTTTGAACAAACAGAATTACATTCAACATAGAAACATGACATCAGAAAACAATCATATAACCCAACTAGTCTGCTCATCTGCTCAATTAATTTAGCATTATAATTCCACTTCCTTAGAGATCTCCTGTATTTATCCCATGCTTTCTTGAATTCGGATACCTCCACTGGGAGGCCATTCAATATATCCACTATCCTCTCTGTAAAGAAATATTTCCTAAGATTACTCCTGAGTCTACCCCCTTACAGCCTCATCGCATGATCCCTCGTTCTAGAGCCTCTTTTCCACTGAAAGAGTCTAGCCTCCTGTGCATGGAAACCTTTCAGATATTCCAGATGAGGTTTCATCAGGGACCTATACAGGGGCAATATTACCTCCCTTTTTCTGCTGATCATTCCTTTCCTTATGCAGGCAAGCATCTTTCTGGCTTTTACCGTTGTTTTATCTACCCATTTGGTGACCTTAAAATCATCAGATACAATCACTCTTCCTTTGTGGTCAGAAGAATTTCCTGACATCAGTGACAAATAAAGAATTTTAATTTTGGACATCTAATGTGTGCTGTGTGATCTTTTACTTTGACCAGACAGATGTGCAGAAGGGCTCCAGAGGTAAGAGAAACCGTAAGGGCTTTTCCCAGCTATGAATGAAGATGCTCCAGGAAGGAATGTGTCCTGTACTAGCCCATGACCTCCAATGTAAGCCCTGATACCCAGCTAGAAGTCAGGGCAGAGGCTACATATAATATAAGGTGATACCTTTTTATTGGACTAACAATATATTTCTGGACTACCTTTTGGGAGCAGACATTCCCTTCCTCAGGTTTGAATAGAAATAAGTTCTTCTACTATTCTTAGCCATAAAATATATTTTTAGTCTCATTTCACTTTCTCCTCTGCTCATTCCTTATTGACATTCCAGGCCCTGCTCCTCTACCCTTATCTTAGCATGCACATATAACCCTCTTCCCACTGACTACTAGAATAGTGCACATTATGGATTGGTGGGGCAAGCAAACACTCATGCTACCTGATGGAGAAGAGCCAAAGTCTTTCAAGGCCCTTTGGCTTTTGGGAAGATCTTCTGACATCTTTCAGTAAAAGAAGACAGTGCAGCATATTCTGGTGTTTGAAAAATAAATCCTTTACTGCCCTATTGATGCAGATGAATAAATCCAGTAGAGAGCACACTGAAAAATAATGTAATACATACAGAGAAGCAACTCAGTCAAAACCTATTGTTAGCGCTCAACCCGCCAGGAGGGCGGAGTTAGCAATCTGTTAAAGACCTGGTCCCCAAAGGGGAGGAGTTAGCAATCTGTTATAGATCTGCTCCCTCAGAGGGAAGGAGTTAGTAATCTGTTATGAATCTGGCTGCTGGATACTCCCATTGAAAGAGGAGTTAACAATCTGTTACCGATCACCCCGCCAGGGGACGGAGTAGCACTCGGTTACGGATCTTGCTAAGGAGTAGCAATCTGTTAGTGTTCTGTTCTTCCAGAGGGAAGGAGTAGCAACTGTTATGCTTTGTTCCTGTAGAAAGATGAACCAGCAACCTGTATGATTCCCACAGGGAGATAGCTATCTGATATGGATCAGCTTCCGCAGAGAGAGGAGTGATGGTCTGATGTGGGTTGGCTCCCACAGAGTGGCAAATGATAATACCGCTCTATTAGTGTAGGGAGTAACACTTAGTAGAAATAGTGAATCCCTGGGCCGATGGCAGATGACAGCACACTCAAGCGGAGATCCTGAGAGGAACCACCGGCTAGGCTGGAGTATTGAGACAAACACAGACTGGAGGTAGAACCACCAGAGGTGGCAGTAGTGAGTTGATATGCCCGGCAGGGCTGAAGTCCCTCTGATACTGGAACTACGATCTCTGAGTTGCTGAGCTGTAAGGAGAGACTATAGGTAGTGAGTAGACAGGGTATGCTGGGCATAACCAGTGGTAGATGATACACTCACAATTGTAGATCTCTGTAGTGTCTTCTATATGCAACAGAGAGTCTTCAGTATACAGGAACAGGAGCCGCAGGTGAGTACTGGTTTCTATAGGCAGTCTGAAATAGAACTCACAATAACTGTGTATGGGATAGCTTCTGGAATAGAAGAGAGGCTAGAAGAGATTTAGGAATGTAGGCCCTTGTGGAGCGATTACCGATTCCTGTCTGTAACAGGACTCATTGTGTTCATGTCTGTGATCGCCTCCAGGCAATAGGAGTCTTCTGAGTCTTCAGGAACTTAGGCCCTCAAGGAGCGAGTACCGGATACCATCCAACAAGTTGAAATCAAGAATAGAGAGAGCGGAGCCCCCGAGGAGTGGGTACTCCTGTTGAGTTTGAAAAGGCCGAGCAGTGGAGAAGAATTCTCCTTGCTGACTCGGAACGTGGTTGCAGGTAGCGTAGACTGCCGAAGCATGTCCCCTTGGAGTTCCTTGCTAACTCACTTGTAGTTAGCAAGGAACTCCAAGAGGTGGGGAGAAGCCGCTGCTGCATCTGTCCGTCTGAGCCGAAGGGAGTCGCCACAAAGGTAGAGAGGGCGGAGCGAGGGCGAGAATAGGCACAAACGCAACACTTATGATCACTGCAAATCTTCTCAAACTAGGGTTTTTTTTCTACCACTATCCACTAACTCTGAGGTACTCTTAGGCGCAAGCAGGGGCATACTGCATGAAAATATCGGCCCGGGGGATTTTTTCAAAACTGACCCATGGGGTATCTGATGCCCTCATGCACTTTCCCTGCAGCACATATATCTTCTGGCTGTGGCAGGATGGGCTCTGCCATGGCCTTGCAGGTCTCCAGGGCAGGTGCTAGCTTTTTTGCTGCCCTGTGTAAACAATTACTGTGCTGCCCCACCCCTGCATCATTCAGTCTCACTCCTGCACACATCAAAAAAAGCCCAGCTCCCTCCAGCAATCTATGTTTTAAAAACTGACACTCCCACAAATGGAACCCATGGTCAAGGGAGCCCATGGCCAAGCAAACCTTACAGCCTTTCTCACACATATACACACACACCACACACAACCCTCTACAGATGCACACACACACAATTCAATTATGCATTTATAACAGATTTTACATGAAAAAAGAACATTGAAAAGTACAATCTTCTGAGGCAAAATATCACTTACAACATGCATATTATATTTACATGCACTGCTGTGGTGCCAACCAGAAAATCCTGCAAAAAAGACACTTGGAACTCCTATGGAATTAGACTTTTTGTAGTGATGTGAGCTTGGCCCTCAGAAAGCCATGAACAAACAGAATTACCATTACAATATTGTAAACCTCCCATATCAAAACAACCCTAGCTGCTAGCACTCAAACAGTAACAATCTTTTCTATGAAAAGGTAACACTGAACATTTTACACCAGGCCCTAGAACACCAATATACTTCTTAATAGGAAAACAGAACAAATCAGTCTGCTATAGATCATTACAGATAAATTATATGGTAACAGAATATCTCACCTCGGTCACACATGGAGAACACCCTGACCAAATATAGAATAAAGAGACCAGAAAGTATAAATAGAAACATGCAGAGAACTAAACTGGAACCCACAAGCCAGCCTCAATATGCAGAGCAAGAGTGGAAAAACAGAAACATTACCATTCTTCATAAAACATTAAAAAATAAAATCAAGAAATATAAAACATGAGTTAGGCTAGTGGCTTAGCTCGAACTGACTTTTTGGGTGAGCCCAAGGTTAACAAGGGTGGGCAGTAAGCATACAGGTCTGAACCCTACTAGCTGTACTCTTATTGATAAATAATGCCTTAGCATACCCTTTCAATGGGTTCCTAAGTAGTCTACAACTGCCCTTATGCATCATGAGTAAAACGTTTTAGAATATTTTAACTCTATTGCAAGCACTTACCAACATTTAAAAAAATCCTTACTATTCTGTATTAATGTATTTTATATTTATTGCAATTAATTCAATAAACAAGAATATCAGGTAAAAAGCAAAGATCACAAACATCAGATCCAATCAATTATGTCACAGAATAAATAGCAATGTATTCTTTCTCGAATCCTCTTTCCAGAAAGGAAGAGATCACCATAACTAAAATAGACTAGCAATAATCATGAGAACGGGTGCAGAGCAAAACTACAACAGTTCACATTACAACTCAACATGAAAAATTGCTATATTCAAATTCTGGGGTCACCTCACCCAAAAAAAAAAAAAGACCCCCTCCACTGCTAAACATTTTGTGAAGTAACACAAACCCCTGCAAAAAAAAAAAAAGGTGCCTAGAACCTTGCCATACCATATCATACAGTACTGACTCTCAGGACTCAAATAACAGCAACCTTATGAAAGAAGCAATGCAAATACTGCACCAGACCCTAGAACATTAATACACCACCTACTGGGATAACAGAACAAGCCAGACTGCTCCAAGTCCCTACAGAGAAACTACGCGCTAGCAGCAATACTGCACCTCAGTCACACACAGGCAGAGCACAGACTGCCCCTTACCTAATACAGAAATAAGGGACTACAATTTAGAAATAGAAACATGCAAACAAAAATGTGCCTTTCATTTCCTAAATCTGATGGACCTCAAGCATAGAATAGCATTCAGTACTTAGTGAATGCTATTTTAAGCAGGCAAAAGATAAACACTGAATGAAATTTGGTCATTTCCAGCCTTCGCTTCAGATTTTCTGGGTCTCTCTTGTAATAAATAAAAAAAATGGAGCCCTCATGAAAAAAATATTGACAGGGTCTAAGAAATGTAGTTCCCTGGTGTCTCATAATAGGTGGTTGGTTTTCCCAGAGCTGGCAGATCTACAGTAAACTGTGGCATCCCTAATTTCCATCGTTGGAAGCCTCTTCTACTAATATCTTCATAAATGCAATTCCCTCCTCTGCTGGAGAGAACAGACAGCTTTCCTAAAATATATACAAGGCTGGCTGCTGCAAGAGAAAATGAATCCCGTAATTTTATTTTATAGTAGGAATGGCTCTAAATCCCATCAGTGGAACAAAATTAGAAGCAGTACATAATTGCTAGGACTATCAGTGCTGCACAATTATGCAGGTCTGCAAATCTGGCCCATGGTTTTGCAGGTTGTTTTTTTTTTTTTCATTTTTTAATTCATGCCATGAAGCATTTACAATAAAATCTCATACATCAGAAATATAATTATGCTAAGAACATGAATATGAAATAGGCAGATGAATAAATAGATTTCTCAAGCATTTAAAATGCTAATGATGTATCACTAATATTCAACCTTTTTGCTCTTGCATAGCCCTCTGTGTCAAAGAACATCCTAGGGCAATGCAAAAGATGAAGAGGTCATTGTACAAATGAAGCTGGCCAGGTGCCTGAGGGATGTCTGGTTTTCTCTAGCTGCAACAGAGGTATTCTAAAATCCAAAATAGCTGCAGAGTGATAAGCGGTGCTGTGAGGTTTGTGAGGTTTTTTTTTCCTGCCTTGTAAATGAAAATGCAAAGTGAGATTCTTCTCAGCCCTTCAACTCCGGCAGGTCTCCACTGTGGAACATTTGTCTGCGATTCTGGTGAGCTCGCCTGTTGTATCCATTGCTGGGTATGGCTTGGAAATAGCCGAGCTGCTGAATCCTGAAGCTTCACACAGCCTGCGTGAGCAAAGCCATCCTCCCAATGCCAGGTCAAGGTGCTGTAGTTTTGCTAAGCATGCCATTAGACCCTGAAAGTGATCCAATGGATGGTGCTTGAGGAGGAAAGCAAGCCTTTATCTTTTGTGGTTCAGGAATGCCATGCCAACGAGAATGATGAGTCTGCAGGAGACACTGCAATCATCCTACCAGTGAAGATAGTCATTGTGGCTCATCCTACTCTGGCTGGAAATTTGGTACTGGTTTTAAGCCTTGTGATTGGCTCCAGAACTCTTTCTTTGGTTCTTTTTTTCCACTCCAGACTTGCATAAGAGGCCTCCTATAATTTGATCTTGAGATGATCTGGAATGCCTTGGTTTCACTTGAAAAACAAAATCTATTTCATCTTTGACTGTAATTTTTTTAGATACTCATGTGAACATTCAGGTCCAGGAGACGGCTTTAGATGGCTGTGCCCACAAACCTGAAAAACTGGAACAGTAGTTGATTCAGACATCTTCTGTTCAACTGAGATTAACACCAGATGGGGCTGTTGCTCATCATAAAACTGATAATCTGGGAAATGCTGTAAAACAACTCAGTTTTTACCTGTAAACCTCTTTAAAAACTATAGCAAAGTCATAATGTGTGGCCATCAGATTATTATGTAAAATGTTCAATTTAAACCCTTATGGCCTGATTCACTAAGGCCTTTCACTCATTCTGTATCTATGTCCAAGTCTGCTTCCACCATTAAGGTCTGCAGGTCTGGGATTTTATTGCCCTGAATATAAACATTTGTGGTTATAGCTTTCCAACTTTTCTGCCTTGGACCAGGATTCATCAAGCTACTGCATGTGATAGGAAGAGGGGCTTGTTTTATGGTAATAGCCTATTTATCGCAAAGTGCGCTATCTTAGCACTTCGTATAGGTATTATCGCAGAGCACAATAACTTTTTCGTACTTTGCGGTAAGGCCTTGTAGATAGTCTCTCTCTCTCTCTCTCTCTCTCTCTCTCAACAGCTTAAAATACTGAAAACACTATGGGGTAGATTTTCAAAGGGTTACGCACGTAAGATACGCGCGTAAGCCCCGAAAACCTATCCCTGCGTGCGCCGAGCCTATTTTGCATAGGCTCGGCGACGTGCGCAAGCCCCGGGATGCATGTATGTCCCAGGGCTTTCCAAAATGGGTGGGCCAGGGGCGGGGCCTGAGGCAGGGTGGCGGTCCTGAGTGCTTCGCCACAGCGGCCTGTGCCGGGGCATGGCGCACCGGCAGCCGGCCGGTGCGCGCAAGTTACACGTAACTCCTGAAAAAAAGGTAGGGGGGATTTAGTTAGGGCTGGGGGGTAGGTTAGATAGGGGAAGGGAGGGAAAGGTGGGGGGGGGATCGAAGAAAAAGTTCCCTCCAAAGCCGCTCCCATTTTGGAGTGGCCTTGGATGGAAAGGGGAAAGCCATCGGGGCTCCTTGTCAACTTCAGAAAACATATCTTCCGTCACCTCTGGCACCAAATCTGAAAGGCTAGGTAGAGAGTACAGTCAACAAATCTACTTTTATTTCAACTTTCAGCACTCTTATAGGCACCAAATCTTCACAGGTTTGTACTGTGTTGTACTTACTTGTAATGGTGTATCTTAAACTACGCCCCCCCCCCCCCCCGCCTCCCCATCCCACCCTTCACCCCAAGTATAAAGTACCTCCTGTTTCACTGATATAAATAGTAAACTGAGCCAATCTCTCTCCCTCCCTCTCTCTCTCTCTCTCTCCTCCTCCTCCTCCTCCTCCTTGTTACCCATGGACATTGTCTTCCTAGGGGTAGCTAATCAGACTCTACAGTCTGGCAAAACATGTGGGTAAGTTTTACCTATGGGTTTGCAGCATGAATCAAAGCAAAACAATGTGGGTATTATTGCCTTCCCTTAAAAGTAGGCTCATAAATTTGTGCCTGCTTTTGTGCAGATCATTTTAAGGCAAAACATTGCATGTAGTTTTGAAATTCCAAAACTACACGTTTCATTCCTTTCTCTGACCTAACCCTGCCCCAGGAACGTTTACAGAAATACGTGGATAAAATTATGTGACTTGCTGACATAGAGGATAAGTAATAATTTCAACATTTTACCTGGAGAAATGGCTTTCAATATTGCCCTCTTATTTAGTACAGTACAACCATTCCAGGAAGACTTTCAGAGAAGAAAAAAATATATTTGTAAACGATGCATTATGCAGAGTAGTTGCAGTCATTAAAGACAATCAAATATAAAAGACCTACAAAGATTCTTTGATAAATATAACCACAAATTACAGATCTGAAATGCTTTACCTAGCAACTGACACAAAGGAAATCTACATTAAAAAGAACCCAACATCAGGACAACAGTCTCCTGGGGCTAATTAGCACAAGAAATACAGTCAAAAATGCCAAATCCTATAATCTAACAATTTTAGTTAATTAAACCTAAAGTAAAAGCTTAGCAATATTGTCAATGGCTATCTTTAGTATTAAGTACTTATATTTCATTTTTTGCATCCCTGTAACATTCCAAGCTCCAGATTTAAAGAAAATAAAAGGTCATGTGTATTAAAGAATTTTTTATTCTCTGCTTGGTTTATTAAGCTTTTTACCATAGAACTAGAAGCCTTAGAAGCCAATGTTGTAAACCGTGGTTAGCTGCCATTTTTTGCTGAATTTGTTACAGATATTAATGAGCTCAGAGCGCATTTGCATCTGTAACAAAATTGCCCAGAATCTTTTTCATCTGTCCCCTAAGCTCCAAAAAGCCTACTTGTTAGCTGCAGGGATGCTGAAAAGGAGCTCCTGAAGTCGACAACGGGTGCTATTTTGGAACTGGGCACAGACGGGGAAGGAAAGAGTAGAGATCACTCCTGCTTCTGCAATCCCCTCACGGCTATTAGGTAGATTTCTGGGACCTTGGAGGGGTGAGAGAATCAACCCTAATTGTTTTGGGGGTGGGTTTTTTGTTATGGTTTGTAAGAGGAAGAAGTGAGGAGGGCTCTACCTAGGGCTTTAACTTGGACTTTTTCAGGTCTGTGTGAAGGTTTGGCAGGGGACCCACTAAGGCCATTTGGGACTTTTCATGGCACTTAGAGGGCGGAATCTTCCATGGCCATGAGGGTCATTTAAATCCCTGTGGCGGTTTGCATAAACCTCTGTTTCCCAGTCCCATCCAGGAAAATAACTATATCTCTTGAGGTGAAGTTATGTCTTTTGTAAAAATAGGTCTGCAAAGCCTTTTTGATTTGCCTGTTTTTGCAAAATGGTACATTAATGAGCTGTGTTGCATGATTTTCCATCACAACTGCTTATTTTTGTGCATAGTGAACATTTATTCCCATGAAGCACATTTTCTGCAAAATGTTTTAAGAGAAGGTGTTTTCATGAACAATTTTGCACAAAATGCCCACATTTTTGCACATTTGTAGGCATTTTTATAAAATTTACCTGCACAAATCCTTTTTGTAGTTTAGTACATCAGCCCTCTAGAAATTCAGGCACTTGGTACATTATGAATAATTTAGACACTAAAACTTTGCAAATAATTTTGTTCAGGAATGGTAGTTATGATATTCTGTAATTTACCCAGCTATAAAGTAAACAACCCACAGGTACTGGCCTGTATCCGTTAGGCTAACCTGCTGCTGGCAACAATACCGCCAGCTCTAGCTGAATTGTTTTGCATTGGCCCTTTCCAAAGGATCAGCAGATATGGAAGATGGGAAAGCCAGTACTGGGTAGGAAGGATGAAGAAAGTGGATAGCAGACAAGGTGGGCCATGGAGTATTGGACACTAGCATGTAGCATGCATCAGAATCCTGAATACTAATGAACTAGGGGTAGATTTTTAAAGGTGCACACACGCGTCCATGTGCGCGCTTCTCGGCGCACGCACATGTACACGCTGATTTTATAACATGCGCATGCCGGCGCGCACATGTTATAAAATCCAGGGGCCGCACGCACATGCGTGCCAGATTTTATAACCCATACACGCATGTGCGAGCGGCGCATGGAAGGGGGGGAAGACTTCCACAATTTTCGTGCGGCAATGCATCCCGGCCTTCCCCAGTTCCCTACTCCCCTACCAGACCTCCCTTCCCCTTCCCCTCTCCTCCCTCTCCTCCCTACCCTCTAAACCCTTTCTCCTACCTTTTATTTTTTTTTATTTTGTTGCTTACTGCTCCGTTGAAGCAGAAGAAACTTGCACAAAGATGAAACTTCACACAAAGATGAAATTCACACAAACTTCACACAAAGATGAAATTTCCAGAATGTTCTTTCGCTCTAGCTTGAGAGTACCCTGGAAAAGAGTCCATCAAGCTAGGGCTCACTCAAAATCACGTCAAATCTTCACTGATGTCCACTGTGATGTTCATACGTCTCACTGTGCATGTAAAACTGGCCCCAAAACCCTAGACCACCACCAAACCCTCACCTCGCTAGCTTGCCCTCCTATAGTGGTCTATATAGATGACAATTATGTGCATTCCAGAGACTCCTTCTCCCTCTCCCTCCCAATGGAATTTGCAATATTTATCACAAATTCCATGCATTAATGCCCCTCATTTTCATAGGTCACACATAAACTCCTCCCTAAGGGGTAGATTTTCAAAGGGCTACATGCATAACATATGCGCGTAACCCCCGAAAAGCTGTCCCAAGCTGCCCCTGTGCGCGCCGAGCCTATCTTGCATAGGCTCAGCGGCGCACGCAAGCCCCGGGACGTGCATATGTCCCGGGGCTTCAAAAAAGGGGCGTTCCAGGGTGGGGCTGTGGGCGGGGCGCCAGCCTGGGGGCATTCCAGGGGCAGGACCGAGGCCTCTGGAACAGCCGCCGTGCCAGGGGATGGCGCGCCGGCAGCCAAACAGCGCGTACAAGTTATGCCTGCCTGGAGGCAAGCATAACTTTCCAGATAAAGGTAAGGAGGGGATTTTAGATAGGGCAGGGGGGCGGGTTAGATAGGGGAAGGGAGGGGAAGGTGCGGGGGGGCAGAAGGAAAGTTCCCTCTGAGGCAGCTCCGATTTCAGAGCGGCCTCGGAGGGAATGGAGGAAGGCTGCGTGGCTCGGCACATGTTATAAAATCGGGCATAGATTTGTTCGTGCCGGGTTGCGCGAACAAATCTATGCCCACGCGCAGGTTTAAAGATATGCCCCTAACTATTCCCCTTTGAATACATTTTCAAAATTTGCATTCGCACCATGCAATGTGATAAATAACACATACAGTATGCATTATCGCGGGCCCTAAAGCCCGCAATAATGGCCTAATACATTTTGATGAATGATCCTGTCAGCCAGATAAACCTGCTGAATATTGACCTCTCAATAAACTATTTTATTTTGAGTTATTTATTTATTAAATTTTTTATTTATTTTAGAGATTTGTAGGTCGCATCATTCAAAATCCTGTCTGACTTCCTAAGAAAACATTCATAAAAATAAAATAAAAGCATTCATAAAATGCAAATAAAATAAAACAATACGAGTACAAACCTGATAATTTGCATGCAATAACAATGTGCTGTTAATACGAGATAATTAACATAAAACAACAGCTCATATTATCTCAATTTAGTGCATTGGCCTCCTGGTGTCAGATTTTCTCTTCAGAGTAAACTTATCCTGGAAGAACGTGCTTGCTTTACTTGATGAGATGCAACCGTTTGGTCTTTGTGATATTGGAGAGTAGGGATGTGAATTGTTTATCTAACGATTGAAAATATTGAACGATATTTTCAATATCATCAGATATCGGGGGGTCCCCGATAGCGTTAGGAAACCCCACGATTAATTTAGTGGGTTTTCTTATCGTTATGGGGGGGGGGGGCGGGAAGAAAGGACACAACCTAAAAACACAACCTGACCCTTTAAAATGAGTTTGTTAGTATCCCCCCACCCTCCGGACCCCCCCAAAATTTTTTTAAAGATGGCCGTCCATTGCTCCTACCATGTGCCAGGGACCGGCCAATGGCACGGATACCCTGTCACATGCTAAGGGCAAAGGGCCATCGGCGCCATTTTGTTAACTGGCAGCTGACGGCCCGAGCATGGGAGAATGCTCCCGGGACCACCGCTGGACCAGCAGGTATTTAACAATTTTTTTGGGGGGTGGTCCGGAGGGTGGGGGGATACTAACAAACTCATTTTAAAGAGTCGGCTGTATTTTTTTGTTATCGGCTTTGGCGCAGCCGATAAAAAAAAACCCGATCGGACTGCAAGTTAAAAATGTCACGATATGAATCTGAACCGGAATCTGAACCGATACTGGTTCCGATTCACATCTCTATTGGAGAGTACGTAACTGCACCTGGGGGTTGTCTTTTTCATTCCCATATTTGATGCTGCGAACAATCTTCTTATAATGTTATGCAGGTAAGACAAAACATGGCACTGTGTCGGGGTACCGTGAAGCAAGCTTGAACATGGCACTAAGATAAATACTTTTTGAGACATTGTACCTGTTTTACATGGGAAAGACTCACATATGTTCCTTTTGGAAACATGCTGATTTTGGCAGTCGTATTTTCTTTGCATTAAGGAAACTCACAAAAACATATTAAAATTGATCAAGTGGTTATTTTCAGCCTATAGTTTTATATATTTTGGCTGCATACTTGACAGTTCTACATATATAAATATGTATAATATGGGAATATTTGTATATATTATACTGTCAGATTTGAATAGTGCAGAACTTCAGATATTTTGGATGAATTCATATGGATAGATGAAAAGATTACAGTCCAAAAAAAAAAAAAAAAGTAATAATGTGTGGTAAAGAAAATGAGAATTGACACCAGTGGGATTATTGTGAATTTAGTGGTCTTGCTAATTGCCTTTGACCCCAAGCAACAATTTTGTTTCTTTTTATTTTTTTATTATATTTTTCTTATTATTCAGCTTAACGTTGCTCACTGATTTGTATGTTTGGTAATCAGTTCTTTTTGGGTGGAGGGGTGGGTAGAGGAAGGTGGGTATGGGGGGGAACTGATATGGCTCTGATTATGCTGTCTTGGCCTGGACATAAGTTATTTTCCTGAAGGATCTCTTCTTGAGTGGTTTCCTGTGACAAATTGCTTTTCGTCAAAGCCAGATGTATGCGAGCTCATGACATCTTTCATTTTCCTCTGGCTCATGCGAGACATGGAAACACCAGAGCTTCAATGTCTGCTGGAGCTCTTTGCTCATCAGGACTGGATATAATGGATACAATATATTTATATGATGTTCTTTATCACATGGACTTCCTGCAGAAAACATTTTTCCTTTTTATTCAAAACAATGCGTTCAGACAGAAAGAACAATATTCTGGTCTGATGTTTAAGTTGATGATGTGGCCTACTCAATGCGGTGGGATGTACATGTGCTTTGATTACAATGTAGTTGATGTACTATGTGTAGGATTGGGGAAGTCAGGTGGGAGGTGGGAATATGGTGAGTGGGTTGGCAGGGAGGTAAGGCTGTGGAGGATCGGATTGGTATAGTAAAACAGAGTGTTTCCTCCTGCACAGACAGCATGCTTAGTCTAAGTGGTTTGGTCCACTCTTTAGGATGGATGGTAGTTTTGGAAGGGTATAGAGTTACAGGGTAGGTGGGTTTAATTGGTTAATTTTGGAAAGTTTCTTATTCAGGTAGTTCTGGGTTTGGAGGGAGGATGGGCGGTTAGGGGTTTAGGGTTTGTTGTTATATCTCAAGACATTGGGGTTACTGAGACCAGCAGATGTAATAGAAAAATTGATGAGGTTTATTTTATAATTGCAATTCTACTGATATTTTACAGATTTTGTACATTTTGCCAGTGCTTGCTTGGTACACAGGTGAAGTTTGCCACTCTTAATGTAAGAGACATTTCCTCCCCTATAAAAAGAAAGCACATTTTTCAGTTCCTCCAAAAAAGCAATGTTTAAAATCACTCTTTTCCAAGAAACTCATCTCACAGTGAGCATGAAAAGCTAAATAAAAGGAAGGATGTGTGGGGCAAGTGTATTATGCCTCATGCAATTCTAAAAGTGTTGGTCCATAAATTATTGAATTTCAAGGTTTCAAATCCACTGGTGACCCCATTGGCAAGTTCAATATGATATAAAGTACTCTGTATGAGTACGTTTTTGCTGTAATAAATGTATATGGCCCAAATTCAGACTGCAATAAATTCTATGGATGCTTGATGAAGGAGATGGCTAATTTTACATCCCAACTATATTTAAAATCAGAAAGTGAAAACAAGATATTGTATAGCTGGATCTGTTGGTCAACGTGAACGAGTCTTTAACTACACCAACACTCATCCGTATTTAGTGAATTTAGATGCTGGCTCGACAATGCTATTAGATTTATCGTATCATGACCATCATACTAGGCATCATCGTATTAGCTTGCGCTGTTAAGACTCAGCCTTATTCTTAATCATAGGTCATTTAAATGGAAAGTCCCACAAAAGTCCTTTTTTTTTCAAGAAAAATTTTTTTATGCTATTAAAACTCAGAGAGATAAAGTACTTAGCTCAATTGTATGTATCTTTGTACTTAGCTCAATTGAATGTATCTTTGACCGTCATAAATATATTGAAAGATACATACAATTGAGCTAAGTACTTTATTCCCCTGAGTTTTAATAGCATAAAAAAAAATTTCTTGAAAAAAAAGGACTTTTGTGGGACTTTCCATTTAAATGACCTATGATTAAGAATAAGGCTGAGTCTTAACAGCGCAAGCTAATATGATGATGCCTAGTATGATGATCATGATGCGATAAATCTAATAGTATTGTCGAGTCAAAGTCTAAATTCACTAAATACGGATGAGTGTTGGTGTAGTTAAAGACTAATTTTACATCCCACCCTATATTGTCTGCAGGTGACTAGAATCTGTTTAAAGCCCTCCCTGGATAGATCTTCTGGTAACAAAATATTAATGTGCGGCAATTAACTTAAACTGAACAATACCACTTTAAACAAAATGTTAAATTTTTAATAAGTGCACGCCATGGGACACTGCCATGACAGCTGTCTGAGTCTTTAAGGTTTTCACTACAACCTTTGTTTTTGAAGATGCCAGGTTCAGTTGCACAATCCATTTGACGGTTTTGCCAACCGCATATGGGTTCTATACCCTCGGGTCCGGTTCGGAATTTCGGTTATTTACTTACGCGGTGGTCCCAGGACACAGACTCATCCTTTCCACGCCTCGTTAACGCCATTAAAGGGTTCATTCAGGATTCTCCCGACCTAAAGTTTTGTTTATATACCACAATCTTGTCGTGCTTTGAGCTGCCGATTCAGCCCTCTCAAGATTTTTTGGAATTGATCCCCCTGACAGCCTGACGCGAAACATGGCTGTGTCGGGGCTTTCTGTGATTACTCATTCTAATTGTTTGATTTAAATTTGGTGCACTATTGCTGCGTGCACATATTAAAAATTTAACATTTTGTTTAAAGTGGTATTGTTCAGTTTAAGTTAATTGCCGCACATTAATATTTTGTTGCTATATTTCTAAATGTGTGTGCTCTTTACTCCGCTCTCCTTGCATGCTTAGATCTTCTGGTAGTCATGCATAGGTTAAACAGAAAAAGACTCTCAAGCTTTTAATTGGGGGACTTGGCTTAATTAATATATGGCATAAAGGTTATCCCCCTAGCAGGAGCTACACTTTCTTTTCCCAAATGCATAACACCTGTAGCCTGCTGGATTTTTTAAAGCTCTGCTAGCTTATTTGGGAAACTGGGAAGTATTGATATTACACTGGGACGTATCTCATATCATAATCTGGTGTTCATGTCTCTGGATATATCTCAGGCCTTGCTTTTTGGCTGGACTTGGAGTCTGAACTTGTCAGTTTTGGGGTGGGAAGATTTTTCAGAAATATCTTAGTCCATTAAGGACTTTCTTGCAGTACATATCATAGAGGACTCCAATTCTGTAGGATTGTAGGAGGTCTTGAAGTCGGTGTTGAGAAGCAAAATTATTAGCTGCACCACTTATTTAAATAAAATTAGGCTCAGAAAGTAAAATGAGCTTGAGGCTGAGAGAGCACACCTTGAAAAGCAATACCAATTAAATAGCTCAAAAAATATCTGAAAAAAAATTTCAGAAAGAAGCTAGATAGTCTTAAATTGGGACAAATTGAACAATCTTTACAATACTCTCACTGAAAATGTTATGAACATGGAAATAAAACTGGAGCCTTGCTTGCTAGAATGCTTAAACAGAGAAATCAAGATGCTAATATTACTGATATCTGTACTAAGGAGGGAACAGTGTCCCATGGCTTGAAGGATATTATAGTGACACCTTCTCTTCCTATTACTCTGATCTGTATTCTGGACAGGAGGGGGAGGTTCTATGCTCTGATGACCTATTTAGATAAGGCATAGCTACCTTGGCTTACCAAAGAGCAGAATAAAAAGTTACTTGCTCCAATAACATTAGCTGAAGTGCAAAAAGCTTTTGTTAACCTTCCAAATGGCAAAAGCCCTGGTCCAGATGGGTTTCATCTAGATTTCTATAAAACAATCTTTTCAGCGCTTGCCCCACTAATCAGTACAATAAGTAGGAACCCAAAAAAGTAAAAAAGAATAATGCTGCAAATAGGGATTTCATTTAAATAAACAATGCGAACCACTTATAAGAAATAATGTTTAGTGTTTTCTTGAGATTACCTCATATACATAGGCACTGTTGACTGCACCATTTGATTAAGTGTCTTATGTCCTTAATAGAAAATGTGCCATCTTGTTTATAATCATAGGTCCAAGGTAAACCTATTACTGAAAATCCCAGATGTATTTTTTTAGATATTGTTTCATATGCAATTAACAAATCATTGCAAAGCTTAGTAAAAGGTGGGTACTTATCTTTTAAACACCAGATAGATAAATTCAGCTAGGCTGCTTATAGGAGCATTTTTTAAAGTCCACAGGAGCTGGTTATTTACAACCCATTGTATTTGAGTTCAACACCCAGTGCTGTGGCGTTTCAATGTTATATCTTCGTCAGGGATCCATAGATGGTAGGGCAGTGGAGAAAAGCCTACTCAAGCTATTAAGTCCATATCTGACCATATATCCTGAACCAGCTCCTGTGGATGCTAAGAAAACCTCCCTTAAGCAGCCTAGCTGAATTTATCTACCTGGGGTTTAAAAGATAAGTACCCACCTTTTACTAAGCTTTGCAATGATTTTTTAATTGCATATGAAAAAATATCTAAAAAAATACATCTGGGACTTTCAATAATAGGTTTTACCTACCTATGATTATAAACAAGATGGCATGTTTTCTATTAAGGACATAAGACACTTACATAATCAAATGGTACTGTCAAAAGTGCCTATTTATATGAAGTCATCTCAAGCAAAGCATTAAACATTATTTCTTATAAGTGGTTCACATTGTTTATTTAAGTGAAATCCCTGTTTGTACCACTACTAATCAGAGCATTAGAATATTTGCAGGAGGATCCTGGGTGCCCTCACCATTTGACAGATGCAACCATTATTTAATTCATGAAAAGGGCACGGACAAGTTGGAGCTAGGGTCCTACCAACCCATTTCCCTTTGAATGCCAATATAAAAATATTGGCAAAGGTCCTTCAGCTTTGGCTGAAAAGTTTGATGGGGCTTCTGATCAGAGATGAGCAGACTAGCTTTATGAAGGTTCAGCTATCTATTGCTAACATACTATATTCTTCAATATAATATTAGCTTTCTGAGCTTCTCCTGACCTTAAATGTGGAAAAGGCCTTCAACCAACTATACTGGTCCTTTTTATTTGCAGTGCTAAATTCTTATGGTATTGACTGGGGCTTTATTGTGTGGTCAGAGGACTATACTCTCATCCTATGGCTCGGGTTTTGACAAATGGGTTCCTTTCTGATCCTTTCCCTAGTAGGCGGGGTACAAGGCAAGGTAACCCATTGTCACCTTTTTTGTTTGATCTGGCCCAGTTGATTAAAGGCGACCCTTGGATCTAGGGTTTTCAGTTTATTGGGAGGTCCCACAAGATCTCCCTTTATGTTGACAATGTCTTATTGTTTTTGACTAGCCTGAAAATTTCTGCACCCATGTTTCTGACCGTCCTTGCTGAGTACAGTGTAGTTTCAAGGTATAAAGTAAACTACCAGAAGTTAGAATTGTTCCCAGTAGGGGCAGAGAGTGGTACTCTGGTTCCCTGCTGTCGATCTCATTTCAAGACAGCAATAATGCAGTCGTTAAATATCTCAGAATTTTTATACCTAAAAATTCAGCTGATTTATATAAAACCAATTATGCCCCTGTAGTGTGGCCATGGCGTGGAATGTTTGCCCAATGTTAACCAATGGAAATAAGGTACAAACACTGAAAGAAATTGGCAAAAGAATATATGTGATATTTTATTCTTACATAAGAACTAGCAGTAATATAACTCACAGCAAACACTTCCCCAAACATTTTAGGCAATGAAATCAGCAATGCAGCAGCAAAGCATGTAATATCTTAGCCTAGCAAATAGCTAAATATATAAAAGCAATACCATATGAACAAGCATATATACAAGACCATATAAAAGAATGATCTAATAGAATATTTACAGTAAACATGTCCCTGAGCAATGACTCCCTTTTTCATTCTCAGCAATGTCTACAAAGAAGGTTCTTGGTGAAGGAGATGGTGATACACCGGGCACTATGATCATCACAGGAAGATATAGGGTCAGTTGCCCCCTCAGTGCAAGGAACTGCTGCCAGACCTCCCCCTGATGTATACCTAATTGTGGAACTAGTACTGGGCTACCATCCAGGATGGGATGACAACCAGGTTTGGAATAACAGTCTAGGGCTTCCTCTAACTGTGTGAACATAGTTTTGTTCTCTGTGTTGCCATCACACTATTGGGGGGGGGGGGGGGGGGGGGAGTGTTCCTGTTAGGGATGTGAATCGGGCTTCGGACGATTGAAAATATCGGACGATATTTTCAAAATCATCAGAAATCGGGGGCTCCCCCAAAACAATAGGAAAACCCCACAATATTGATTATGGGGGTTCTCTTATCATTTTTGGGGAGGGCGAGAAAAACTGCACACAAAAATAACCCCTAAACCCACCCCGACCCTTTAAAACTAATCCCTTAGCTTCCCCCACCCTCCTGCCCCCCCCCCCAAAGACTTTTTACAGGTACCTGGTGGTCCAGTGGGGGTCCCTCGAGCGATCTCCCGCTCCCAGGCTGTCGGCTGCCACTAATCAAAATGGCGCCGATGGCCCTTTGCCCTTACCATGTGACAGGGTATCCATGCCATTGGCCGGACCCTGTCACATGGTAGGAGCACTGGATGGCCGGTGCCATTTTGTGCTCCTACCATGTGACAGGGGCTGACCAATGGCACCGAGTGCAGGAGGTCGCTCCCGGACTCCCGCTGGACTTTTGGCAAGTCTTGTGGGGGGTCAGGAGAGTCCCCCAAGACTTGCCAAAAGCACTGGTGGTCCAGCGGGGGTCCGGGAGCGATCTCCTGCACTCGGGCCATCGGCTGCCAGTAATCAAAATGGCGCCAATAGCCTTTGCCCTTACTATGTCACAGGGGCTACCAGTGCCATTGGTCAGCCCCTGTCACATGGTAGGTGCGGGATTTTTCTTCAGTCTCTCATTGCCTTCGAATCGGGTTCCACAGTTGTCTATATCTTCTGACCGGTCCATGTCCTCCGTGGTCTCCTTCTGCTTTGATGGCTTTGTCTCCATGTCTCTGATGTCTTTCATCCAGGTCTTTAGTTGTCTCCATGTTCCAGATGTCCGTCGTCCAGGTCTTGAGTTGCCTTCATGTTCCAGATGTCCTTCATCCAGGTCTTCAGTCGTCTCCATGTTCCGCATGTCTATCGTCCAGATGTCTTCAGGTTACTGATGTCCTCTGTCCCTGCTGCCCAGATGTCTTCGTGTCCCCGGTGCCTGATGTCCTGCTCTTCTGTTGTCCCGATGTTTCTGATGTCTTTGCCTTCATCTCCTCCTCCATGCCTTGGTTCCTCGATGTCCACTTTCCTGGCGTACTGCTGTCGTGGTCCGTGACAAGCCCGTGGGTGGACTGTGTAGGGCACCTCACGGTACAAGGCCATCCTCATCTCCACAGTGCAACCCTCTGGAAGACATCCTGCTTCAGTCTATTATTTTTAATCCTTGAGAATCGAATCCTGCTTCAGAGTTGTCCCAGTCTTCAGAGCCTATTGCAACTTGCGTGATGTCCATGTCAAGTCTCTGTCTGAACTTGCCCTGAGTCCGACGTGGTCCGCGACCAGTCCCGCGGGGGGCTGTGTAGGGCGCGCCCCAGTGCAGGTCTCTGCAGTTGCTTTGTCATGTTCCGGTATCAGCTTCCACTATTCCTCCTGGAGTACTCCCTCGAGCCCAGCGTGGTCCGCGACCAGTCCCGTAGGTGGACTGTGTAGGGCGAGCTGCGTCGCAGACTCGCCCGCAGATCTTGATCCTGCTTCAGCCCTCATCTACAGTGTCTTGTTTTAGCCCTCACCTACAATGTCTCGCTTCAGCCCTCATCTAAAATGTCTCACTTTAGTCCTCGTCCATGATGTCTTCCCTCCAGCCCTCGTCAGTGGTGACTTGCTTCAGTCCTCGTCTTTGATGTCTTACTCCAGCCTTCGTCTTCAGCGTCCTCGTCTTCAACATTCTTGCTTCAATCTTCACCCAAAGTCTTCTGTGTTCTAAGGACTCCGTCTGCCCTCGTCCTCTGTCCGGCCTGCCACCCATTGCCATACCCAGCGGGAGGTCCGAAAGGGCTTGGAACGGTCGGAGGACTGTTCATCAATCAACATTGCGTTGTTGGTTATCCTGGGGCGTGCAGATCTGGTTCAGGGTCAGACCTTGTTCCCTAGTCTTTCGCTACCCATGCTCACATCAGCTCACCTCCCGCGGTGTGGCTTGGGGCTCCTCCCTGGGCCATGCCGCGGCCGAAGGGCTCACATCACCAGCTTCAGAGACAACCGTGCCTCCATGCCTCAGAGTGTAACAGCTGCCGGAGGTCGTACGTGTAATAGGACCCAAAGACCACCGAGCCCTCGGGTCATAACGGGATCCAAAGACCCCAAGCCCTTGGTCCCTACATCTGCTGGAGGTCGCACTCATAACAGGAGGCACCTGAGCAAAGGAAGGCCTAAACCTTGAAAGTCCATGTCCAGAGGATAGGCGAGGAAAGGCGTTACTGGCAGGCTGGGTTCCGAGCCGGTGGTGAATGGAAGTTGTGGCAAGTAACGAAGAACTCTGGATGAAGGAGAGTCTA
Source organism: Rhinatrema bivittatum (assembly GCF_901001135.1). Classification (NCBI taxonomy): domain Eukaryota; kingdom Metazoa; phylum Chordata; class Amphibia; order Gymnophiona; family Rhinatrematidae; genus Rhinatrema; species Rhinatrema bivittatum. Next base: position 109,469,971 of record NC_042617.1, on the reverse strand, counting down.
TAGCGTAGTCATGCAAAGTAAGGGTCAGGGCACGAAGAATGCAGGTATATTCAATCCAGGCAATATAGTCATGGTATGGAGCAGGCAGACATGGTCAGGCAAGGAAGTGGTCAGGGGGCGGAGAAGGCAGGCATGGTCAGTCAAGGCAGAGGTCAGGGCGCAGAGAAGGCAGAGATGGTCAGACATAGCGGAGGACTAGGCTGAAGAGTAGCTGAAGAGTAGTCAGGCATAGCGGAGGTCCGGGGCTGAAGAGTAGCTGAAGAGTAGTCAGGCGTAGCGAAGGTGAAGTCCAGAGAGTCAATCCAACACATAGATGAACAGGAACTAGGAGAACAGGAACCAGGAACCACAGGAAGACAGGAAAACACAATGAGAATAGTAACAAGTACTCAGAGTACAAAGAGATCTGTTGCAAAGGCGAGGCCTGAACTTTTATATGCTGTAGAGTCTGATGTCAGCATCTGGGTCTGTGGCCAGGTTCCACCACGGGCCCTTTAAAAGAATCACTGAAGCATGCATGCCTAGGAAGGGGTGCGGCGCTGGTGGCGGCGTCTCTCCGCGGGCCATGTGGAGAGGCCCGACGAACAGGAACACCCTGGCTGGCAACACTGGGCAGTGTAGCAGGGCCGGAGGCACCGGGAAGAACCTGAGGTCAGAGCTGGTGGCTCACCACCACCAGCGAAGAGGAGAGTCTGTCTAAAGAGGTGAGAGGGCCGCACTGCTGAGCTTGTGTTATGAGTTATGTGTTATGAGTTATGTGTTATGAGTGCCCACGGGTGGGCACTCATAACACAAGCATGGAATGGAATTGCTAACTGGAGCAGCCCCTGAAGAAATAATTTAGTTACATGCCCTAAAGAGCAACAATCCTACAAAAAAGGGATTACACTTTTGATGGTGCCCCTCTCTGCAGCTCAGGTCTGGAAAGTTCTCCATTCTAATTATATTGTTGCATACACCTAGTGGGTGATGTGTATTCCCTGTGGTTCTCGCTCTCATTTATCACTTGTAAAAGACAACCCAGGTATTTCAATGTTTACATTCAGCAGGGAGATGGAAAATTTGTGGAATGTTGGGTTAAGGTTTTTGGGGCACTTGTGGGATAAAGGGCTGGTTTACATCTGATACTTTAAAAAGTGAATTTGATCTCAGATTGGAGTTGAGAGTTCTATGTGGCAGGATTAGAGAATCTCTAACAAGAATTGAAAGTATGGGTTTGAGGCAACTTATGCCCACTACAATGGATATGGTGCTAAGGCTGGCGGAAGAAGGATGTAAAGTTATATCTCTCCTATATAAAGCTATAATCCAACTCTATAAGGAAAGGAAACCTCTTACGCCTCTGATTGACCAGTGGAAGGTGGACTTGGTAACAACTTTACAAGATAGCAATTGGAAAAGAATTTGGCAGACGGCACATCAAGTCTTAACTTGCAGTTGTCAGGTAGAGCTGGTGCATACATTATTGCATAAGATGTATAGATGCCCATTATTTTATGCCAGATTCTCTCCATCCTACTCCAAATTATGATGGCAGGGTTGTGGAAAGTAGGGTACATACTTTCATATGTGGTGGATAAAATGGAAAATGACTTGGGCCTGAAAGTGAGTTTAATTCCAGTTTTATGCTTTTTGACCTTTTGGAATACCTACATACTGAATATGTATCAACAAAAACTGGGCAATTACTTTTGGCAGTCAAGTTTGCCATTGCCACATATTAGAAGACTATTCCATTAATAATGCACTGGCTATCCCAGATGCATGATAATTTAAAAGTTAACCTTTTCTTTATAAAAACAAGGATGCATTATATGATAAAATATTGAAATGCTATTGGAAATATCTAGGTCAGTAGACTAGTTACTGCGTAATTGATATTTTGTTGATCTTATATTTGCTGTCTATTTATACGCATAGAGCTAGATGTTTTTATAGTGCTTTGGATGTATTTTTAACCATACTGGTCATGGTCATTATGCTGGATTGGAGTTACCTGGTGGTCTGTTTTTCCTGATGCCTGTTAAATAAAACATTTTTAAAAAAAGAGAGTAATTCTTTCTTGGTATTTTATAGACTGTAAATTCAAAACAGTATCTTAGCTCATGCTCCTGAAAATTACATTTCAAAATCAAAACAGTGCTTTCTTGAACAGATATTTGTTACTAAATAAGATCAGCATTACAGTGGCTTTAAGTCTGAAAAAATTGATGATTGCTTTTCCCCTCGAGGATGATGACAAAAGGCAATTTCAAATGTTTCTGCATCACTGAACTCATATGGAGAACTGTTAAACTCCTCTGCAACTACCTCATCATAATCCTTATGATGCAGGCTGAATACTGTTACTCAGAAACTTTACGGAGACTAATAATGAGGGGCATTATTAATCTTTAGCCAATAAATGCAACAATACCTGAACTCTATTGCAGTCTCATTTGTTTTTCTTTTTATATTTCAATATTCAAATCTTTACAAAAAGCAATAAAAAAAACATGAGTAGACTTCTTGGGTTTTACCCAAATATACAAAATTGTGGAACATTAAAGCTGTAAAGTGGAACTTTAAAGGTTTTATTGTCCTTCCAGATTTACTGATTCAGGCTTTACCAGATGGCACACTTTACCAGTTTGCACCGAAATTAAATGTTTGAGTCTGGCTCCAGGTTTTGGACTTCAGTACCCAAGAAGAAACAATGTGTCATCATTATAAAATTATAAATTACAACATAAGGACAGTTTAGAATGATGAGCTTTGACGCAAAACTAGTTTTGAAAAACTGTTGCAGGTTGTACATAAGAACATATCTATACTGAGTCAGACGAAGGGTCCATCAAGCCCAGCATCCTGTTTCCAACAGTGGCCAATCCAGGCCATAAGAACCTGGCAAGTACCCAAAAACTACGTCTATTCCATGCTACTGTTGCTAGTAATAGCAGTGGCTATTTTCTAAGTCAACTTAATGAATAGCAGATAATGGACTTCTCCTCCAAGAACTTATCCAATCCTTTTTTAAACACAGCTACACTAACTGCACTAACCACATCCTCTGGCAACAAATTCCAGAGTTTAATTGTGCGTTGAGGGAAAAAGAACTTTCTATGATTAGTTTTAAATGTGCCACATGCTAACTTCATGGAGTGCCCCCTAGTCTTTCTATTATCCGAAAGAGTAAATAACTGATTCACCTTAACCCATTCTAGACCTCTCATGATTTTAAACACCTCTATCATATCCCCCCTCAGCTGTCTCTTCTCTTCATATGTGTAGAAAAAGATATGTTACATGCTTGAAATGATTATTTTTTTTAGTTTCAGAATGTATAAACACATTGGGGCAGATTTTTAATGCCCTGCTCGCGTAAATCCGCCCAGATTTACGCGAGCAGGGCCCTCGCGCGCCGGCGCGCCTATATTGCATAGGCCGCCGGCGCGCGCAGAGCCCCGGGACGCGCGTAAGTCCCGGGGTTTTTTAAAAGGGGCATGAGGGGCATGCCGGGGGCGTGGCCGAACGACGCGGCATTTCGGGGGCGTGACGCGGTGTTTTGGGGACGGCAACGCGGGCGTGGTTTCGGCCTGGGGGCGTTCCGGGGGCATGGCCGCGGCCTCCAGACCAGCCCCCGGGACTGGAACACGGACAGGGCAGCCGGCCGACGCGCACAGATTTACGTCTGCTTTTCGCAGGCGTAAATCATGCGATAAAGGTAAGGGGGGGTTAGATAGGGCCGGGGGGGTGGGTTAGGTAGGGGAAAGGAGGGGAAGGTGGGGGGAGGGCGAAGGAAAGTTCCCTCCGAGGCCGCTCCGAAATCGGAGCGGCCTCGGAGGGAACAGGCAGTGCGCGCTGGGCTCAGCGCGCGCAGGTTGCACAAATGTGCACCCCCTTGCGCGCGCCGACCCCGGATTTTATAAGATATGCGCGGCTACGCACGTATCTTATAAAATCCAGCGTACTTTTGTTTGCGCCTGGTGCGCAAACAAAAGTACGCGATTGAGCAATTTTTTAAAATCTACCCAATTATGATACTTTACATTTCAAATGCTGATCATAAAAGTGATATTGAGGCACTCAGCTTGTTAAGTTTGGACTTATCCGGCTAAGTAGTGCCGTTTTAATATATGGTCAGCTAAATGAAGGGAAGGATAGAGGTGTTCTGGGGCAGAACTTCTTACAGCATCAGACTAACTTAGCCACATAAGTGATGATATTCAGTCTTATCCAGCTAAGTTAGTCAGATAAGTTAAATCTTTCTACTCAGCTGACTTGCACAGCTGGATAGTGACTGAATGTTGACCCCAATAGTTATAGGCTGAAGCTCCATTGTGACTACTGTGGCTGACTGTAATTACTGTATTATAACAATATAGCATCCTGCCATAGGTTATATTTCTATAAACTAGGTACACTATAACATTGAATTTATGGGTGGGTAACATAACGTTCTTCCACAAACTTTGCTTCCCACTGAGTTTCTGAACATTAGAGAGCAATACCATTTTGAGGACATTATGGCGAAATGTGAGATCAAGTTATCAGGTGAACTTTGCACCAAAATCAGCCTTATTTGAGTTGAAAGAGACAATTAATGATCTCCCTTTAAAAAAGCTTTCCAAGCATTTCCTAGTGACCTCACAGCCAGTTGGATTTTAGGGATATCCCCAATAAATGTGTATAACTATAAGCTCATATTATGTATGTAAGTTTGCTTTTCAGATTTCATGCCTTAAGCTATCGCTCCCACGTGCAACTAACTCTGCACCTCCCAGTTCTCTGATAACCTGTTTTTTGTAACTGCTCTCTTCCTGCTTTGTTATTTACCCCTGTTACATGTAAACCGGCATGATATCTCTGATGATGGCCAGTCAAGAATAAACACACATAAATAAATAAATAAATATAATATCCTGAAATCCAGACTTCCTCTTGTGTCAGCAGGACAGGTTTTGGAAGCCCTGCCCATGAGTCAAGAAGAAAAAAGCTATAATTGTTTGAAAATGGATTTTTAAAGCAAAAATACACAAAATTCCTTTGACCACAGATGTGGTAAACACCCTTAGCAGCAAAGGAGGTTATACAAATATTAGAAATATTAATAATTTGTAAAGTTGGTTCTCTCCTACATATTGCATTTTGAGAAGTGAAGCACTGGCTTTTATTAGGCATCAGGCAGTCCATACTAACCACCACATTGAAGTAGTTGGTAACCAATCCAATTGTTAAAGTGCTATGATACTATACAAATATGTCTGTAAAAATAACAACAAAAATGATGTACACTGTTACACAACATTCTGAGAAATCTAATTCTATAAGTGTGTGTTTAGAGTACAGCTTGTTGATAAAGGGCCCATTAAGTACATGGGCAAAACATGAGAGAGGAAAGGTAGATAATATGCTAGTAAATAATGAATGCAACATAATCTCCTTATGTAAATCACTGCCAAACTGACCATATGTTCCCAGGACCACAGGCTAACTGGGATGATTAATAATGGAAGGTTCCTAATTTATCTTTTGATGCATCATTAATTTTTCCAGGGTACATTGTTAATGTGATTACTTACAAAAGGTTAGTGAACAAATTCAAATGGCTCAGGCAGAATGTCTGTGTTATCTTGGAGCACAAGGAGTAACATTTACTGCTGTGGTCCAAGAGTCCAATCTGCATGAAGAAAATGTCTTGCAAACTGGTTGCTAGGTGCTTTGCTCCTTGACATTTGCATGCTTGAGTAAATCTCATCTGCTGTTTAGCAAAACATTTTAATAAATGTCATAAAAAAAACTCCACAGCATTCGGTAGGTTTGAATTTTGATTAATATATATACATATATTATTCATATGATTAGTTTGTGTTTCTATAGCCTTGGAAAGGATTACAGAACTGTAAGTCACTGCAGGCAGGGATATACTGAGTGCTTAAATCATACAGGTATGATAGCAAGGGAAATCAAATTTGCAGATGACACAAAATTGTTCAGAGTAGTTAAATCACAAGCAGATTGTGATAAATTGCAGGAAGACCTTGTGAGACTGGAAAATTGGGCATCCAAATGGCAGATGAAATTTAATGTGGATAAGTGCAAGGTGATGCATATAGGGAAAAATAACCTATGCTATAATTACACAATGTTGGGTTCCATATTAGGTGCTACAACCAAAGAAAGAGATCTAGATGTCATAGTGGATAACACATTGAAATCGTCGGTACAGTGTGCTGCGGCAGTCAAAAAAGCAAACAGAATGTTGGGAATTATTAGAAAAGGAATGGTGAATAAAACGGAAAATGTCATAATGCCTCTGTATCGCTCCATGGTGAGACCATACCTTGAATGCTGTGTACAATTCTGGTCGCCGCATCTCAAAAAAGATATAATTGCGATGGAGAAGGTACAGAGAAGGGCTACCAAAATGATAAGGGGAATGGAACAACTCCCCTATGAGGAAAGACTAAAGAGGTTAGGACTTTTCAGCTTGGAGAAGAGACGACTGAGGGGGGATCTGATAGAGGTGTTTAAAATCATGAGAGGTCTAGAACGGGTAGATGTGAATTGGTTATTTACTCTTTCGGATAGTAGAAAGACTAGGGGGCACTCCATGAAGTTAGCATGGGGCACATTTAAAACTAATCGGAGAAAGTTCTTTTTTACTCAACGCACAATTAAACTCTGGAATTTGTTGCCAGAGAATGTGGTTAGTGCAGTTAGTATAGCTGTGTTTAAAAAAGGATTGGATAAGTTCTTGGAGGAGAAGTCCATTACCTGCTATTAAGTTCACTTAGAGAATAGCCACTGCCATTAGCAATGGTTACATGGAATATACTTAGTTTTTGGGTACTTGCGAGGTTCTTATGGCCTGGATTGGCCCACTGTTGGAAACAGGATGCTGGGCTTGATGAACCCTTGGTCTGACCCAGTATGGCATTTTCTTATGTTCTTATGTTCTTATGATTTTTCTGCACAAAATCAATTGTATTAAAAAATTACTTTCAAAAATACTAATTGCAGCCAGAATACAAAGCCATGCCAGAAGCTGAGATAGTCAGGTGCAATGGACTACTTCAGGTCACTCTCCCCAGGCTTCCCCCTGCCTCCTGCATTACTTTTGGCCCTGTCACCAAGGTAGGTGACATCATCTGCAGCTGGCACTGATGCTGGAATAAAAATCCATGCTGGGGACAGGATGCTAGTGGTGGCCCACAAAGATGTATACCTTACCTCTTTTATCTTCCATCATGGCAGTTCAAGTTAAATAGGTCAGAAAGACTGAGTGTCTCTACTGAGGGGATTATAAAGGAAGGTGTAGCCATGTGGATGCTCAAGAGTTAAACTCTGCACAAGACTTTCTGAACTCAATACAGACCCTAAAGTTGACCCAACTTGTCAAACTAACTCATGATGCAGGCCACACATTGGATCAGGTACTCACCCCAAAATCTTTCTGGAGGATTGCAATTCCTAAGGGCACACAACTAATTTATGTCTTCTGGGCTGCTCCAGCTAGTAGGTTACTTCCCACACTGTCTCATAATCCCTGGAGAGGGGGGGCTCTTTTTATGGGGGGAAGCTTTTGATTATGACCCAGATGATGAGAAAAGGTTGCTAGTGTGTGTATAGTCGTTTAGTGCTTCCCATGAGGTGAGAGGCTGTAATAAGCATTCAGGACCAGTTCTGGGTGTTAAATGAAAGTTTACAGATAGGTAGGGATGTGAATCGTTTATCTGACGATTGAAAATATCGTCCGATATTTTCAATATCGTCAGATATCGGGGGGTCCCCGATAGCGATAGGAAACCCCACGATTACTTTAGTGGGTTTTCTTATCGTTATGGGGGGGGGGGCAGGAAGAAAGGACACAACCTAAAAACACAACCCGACCCTGTAAAATGAGTTTGTTAGTATCCCCCCATCCTCCGGACCCCCCCAAAAATTTTTTTAAATACCTGGTGGTCCAGCGGGGGTCCCGGGAGCATTCTCCCGCAATTGGGCTGTCGGCTGCCACTAATCAAAATGGCGCCGATGGCCCTTTGCTCTTACGATGTGACAGGGGCTATCGGTGCCATTGGTCAGCCCCTGTCACATGGTAGGTGCACTGGATGGCCCACGCCATTTTTAAAGATGGCGCCGGCCGTCCATTGCTCCTACCATGTGACAGGGACCGGCCAATGGCACGGATACCCTGTCACAAGCTAAGGGCATAGGGCCATCGGTGCCATTTTGTTTACTGGCAGCCGACGGCCCGAGCACGGGAGAATGCTCCCAGGACCCCCGCTGGACCACCAGGTATTTAAAAGTCTTTTGGGGGGGGGTCCGGAGGGTGGGGGGATACTAACAAACTCATTTTTTTTATTTATTTATTTATTTATTTATTTATTTAAGGTTTTTTTTATACCGGCATTCATGAAAGCGTTCACATCATGTTGGTTTACATGAAAAAAGGGGTGTGAAGAATACAACCAATAACGTAAATAAACGTGATGAAGAGATGCAGTTACAATTAACAGGGGCTAATAAACTGGGAGGAGGAAATAAAGAGAAAAGATGAGGTTAACGATATACAATAGTACAGTATATATACACAGTCCGAAATATACAGCTGCTGAGAGGAGTCTTTAATGGTGGGGCGTGTTAAGTGGAGTTCGGGAATGCTTGCCTAAACAGCCATGTCTTAAGTCTTTTCCTAAAGGTTAGGAGGCATGGCTCGTTTCTGAGATCTGGGGGGATGGCGTTCCATAACTGTGGGCCTGCTGTGGAGAAGGCTCGGTGTCTTAAGGTGCTGTGATTAGTGGTTTTAGTAGGTGGAATAAGGAGGCATCCTTTGTAGGCTTCTCTGGTCGGTCTTATGGATATGTGTGAACGAATAGGAATTTGTAGGTCAATTGTGGTATGTTGGTGAATGATTTTGTATATTAAGGTGATGGATTTGTAAATTACTCTGAAATGAATTGGTAACCAATGGAGGTCTTTTAGGACTGGGGAGATATGGTCTCTCTTCCTGGTGTTAGTTAGTAGTCTGGCTGCTGCGTTTTGGACCATTTGGAGCGGTTTGGTGTAGGAGGAGGGGAGGCCAAGTAAGGTAGAGTTACAATAGTCTAATTTAGAGAATATGAGAGCTTGGAGGATGGTTCTGAAGTCTTTAGTGTGGAAGAGGGGTCTTATCCTTTTTAAAACTTGCAGCTTGTAGAAGCAGTCTTTGGTTGTTTTGTTGATGTGGGCTTTGAAGTTTAGTTTATTGTCGATTAGCACACCCAGATCCCTTACTTGAGTGGTTTGTAGGTTGGTTGGAAGACAAGTTGAAGGATTGTTGTTCTCAGGAGAAATGAGTAATAGTTCTGTTTTAGTGGAGTTAAGTACCAGATTTAGGCTGTTGAGGAGGCTTTTTATTTCTTGATGACAGGACTCCCAGAATTCGAGTGTTTTTGAGTATGATTCTTTGATGGGGATCAGTATTTGTATGTCGTCTGCGTAAAGAAAGTGTTTTAAGTTGAGGTTGGTGAGGAGTTGGCAAAGAGGTAGGAGGTAAATATTAAAGAGCGTAGGGGATAAAGAGGAGCCTTGAGGGACTCCAATGGTCGAGTCGAAACGTGATGATTCTTTGTTCTGGATTTTAACTTTATAACCTCTGTTGGTGAGAAACGATTTGAACCAGGAGAGTGCCAATCCAGATATTCCTATCACTGCTTCTCACATGCAAGACTATATGGCCTAAGCTATACAATAGAAAGCTCATGTATGCTCCCAAGGAAGACAGCAAGAGCAAAACAGGAAACTCCTTTCTGTGGAGCATCCTAAGTGGCTCACGTTGCCTTTTCCAGAGACCATACTCTTAGCTAACACGGGCATATATGTGAGATGGGCACTATCTAGTTAGTGTTCATCTCCATACGCTTTCTGGTAGAATAGATGTAGAAATGGTTAGCTAGAGGTACTGTAGCAATGTATTCACTCTGTTGGTGGCCAATAGATTGTATAGTTATGCCAATGTTATAATGCAGCTATAATAAACCCTTAGCCTTGTCCATTGTGAAGATCTACCACTTCTGGCCAAAAATGGGCCTTCTCTCTGTATCTAGCACTGAATGCTGTCATCACATAAGACTTTATTCAGAAGTCTACTTGAAAAGTACTTAAATCACTGGGTCTTGTTCATCTTTGGGGAACAGAAATGTTCAACTGCAGGTTCCAGGCCAGGAGAGTGCATAGTATACATGTAAATCTTGTGTGGTGTTAAGTGAAGTGACAGTAACCATCTCATAAGAGATTACTTAGTGCTCCTTACTTGTGTAATCATACTACTTATAAAGAACTCAATGAAAAAGCTTTTTTAGATATGACCATTTTAAAAGGATGTCATCTACTTGCAGCCTGCTAGAAGACCATGTCATCCATGAAAGTGTCCTCTATGTAAAGCTCATAGAGGCTGCTGTGTGAAAACTGAGGATGAGTCATAGAGGTGTGGAGGATAGAGATCCCTACTATCCAAGAGCAGACAGCGTTGAGGCCTGCTGTTGCTTGGGCCAAGGCAAACAGACTGGCTCCTACACCTGCAATGCCTTGGGTTGTTTATCTGTAAATAAAAACCCAAGGCATTATTTGTGTACAATTCTGGTTGCTGCATCCCAAAAACATATAGTTGTGATGGAGAAGGTACAGAGAAGGGCAACCAAAATGATAAAGGGGATGGAACAGCTCCCCTATGAGGAAAGTCTGAAGAGGTTAGGGCTGTTCAGCTTGGAGAAGAGACGGCTGAGGGGGGATATGATAGAGGTCTTTAAGATCATGAGAGGTCTTGAAAGAGTAGATGTGAATCGGTTATTTACCATTTCAAATAATAGAAGGACTAGGGGGCATTCCATGAAGTTAGTAAGTAGTACATTTAAGACTAATCAGAAAATATTATTTTTCACTCAACGCACAATAAAGCTCTGGAATTGTTGCCAGAGGATGTGGTTAGTGTAGTTAGTGTAGCTGGGTTCAAAAAAGGTTTGGATAAGTTCTTAAAGAAGAAGCTCATTAACTGCTATTAATCAAGTTTACTTAGGGAATAGCCACTGCTATTAATTGCATCAGTAGCATGGGATCTTCTTAGTGTTTGGGTAATTGCCAGGTTTTTGTGGCCTGGTTTGGCCTCTTTTGGAAACAGGTCTTGATGGACCCTTCGTCTGACCCAGCTTGGCAATTTATTATGTTCTTATGTTCTTAACCTATTAGGTAAGGCTGCCATACATGTCATTGCAGAAAGACATCAACCTCATGGTATGATTGTGCATGTCCCTGGTTATTCTGCAGTATGTCCTCCAGAGATACACATTTGCTTGCCATGACACAGTGTCTAGGTTTGGCCCAAAATGCACAGACCCCATCTTCAATTGAACTCATGTATGCCTATGGATTGTCTAGACAAACTGTGGCTGATATCCTGGCTGACAAAGCACTATAAGGGCACACCTGACCTAGGAGTCCTGTACTGTGGACACAAAAAGGGTTTGGTTAACAAGTAATATTTCAACAGTTCCAAAAGTTAACAAGTTGAAAGTCTGTAGCGCTTCATCACACACAGAGCTTTGTAATAAGAGCATTGTTTCGGCATACAACATTAGCAGGCCTCTACAGCATGGAGAGAGAAACCTGGGCCCTGGCACTATGGCTTGTAGACCTAACTGTGCAAGCCACTTGTCATGTAATTGACAATTTCTAACAGTCCCCCCATGTCAGTGGCATTTGGTGTAAACACATAGCCAGAGAGGGAATATAGAAAGAAGCAGTGCTCTTACCAATGAGCCAACCATCACCATAAAGGCTGTCTTCTAAATTTTCAAACAGGCCAGATTGCCTAAGTATAAAGGAATCATGCGTAGCTCCCAGTTACCTGGCAACCACTTTGAGGATGGGCAGTCGAGCGTCATATTGATAGAGTGGAAGAGCTTTCTGTTGTGGTAGATTTCCTTCCTGCCAAGGGATGGAATGATGGTTACATGAGTGCAGTCAGTAGCCCCCAGAACATTAGGAAAGTTGGCAATGGTATAAAAATTTCTCTTCAAGTCCAGCAAGTCCTGCTTTTCGTGAGGGAATCTTATGTAACGATTAATGTAGCTACTTACAGCTGTTATGAACTGTATCCGACAGTGAAAAAAGACGTTTGGGACATTCCCATGAAGACCCTGACTGCTGTTTGGAAAGAACCAGTTCATAAAACAGGAGGTTGGAAGCCAAATCACCAATCCAATAGAGATTTGGCAAATAATTTAATGTCCAGGCAATTTTAAGTTGTTCACAAGTAAAGCATTTAATAATTACATTAAAGAATTGAGTATTTGTGCTTTTTCAATTGTAGTCACGGTCCTCCATCACAGACCATGTTTCTTAGACTGCATCAGGGGCGTCCAATCTATAATCAGAGACAACAATAGATATGGACAAAAATAAGGCAAAAAAAAAAATATATAGTAAGTTTAAAATATTTTAAAGAACTCACCTCACAAGCAACGCTCAGAAATTTGAATGAACAGCATTACAAAGGGATATCCAGGTTTCAGAGATAAAGACCAGAAAGTGCACCAAAGGCCACATAATTATAATGACATAGAAGTGATGTAAGAGCGTTGCCAATGGAAGTAAGTAATTAAAAAATATTAATAAAGGAATAAACACCAGAGAACTGTAATAGTATCCAATTGTCAAGGAAAAAATATAAAATATAAAACAAAGAAGTAAGGAGAAATGTCAGAAGAAAACGGGGGAACACTGTATTCAGAGTACCCACCTCTGTTCATGCTGTAAGAGGAAACGGGAGAAATCACCGCCCTGGGTAGGTGGTGTACAAACTCATTAGGAGCATGATGTGTACCGACCCAATGTAAAACTAAGGATGCATTTGGTCTCTCTAAACATAGATATGAGCAGTGCTCAAGGATGTGAATGTGACATTTAGCAGAGAACAGGGACAAGAAATCACATAAAAAAACACCTTTGGTTGAACAGACAGAAGAAAAATGTTAATTGTATACTGTCCATATACAGGATATGTGAACACTGACAATGTAAGAGAGAATGTATCAGCTTTACCATGGCTGCAAGCAGTATATCCAGAATAGGATGTAGGGTTATCATCAACAAGTACTTTGTATTCAAGTGAAGTAAGCAAATCACGCTGCTGACAAAATGTGAAATGGAGATGTTTTTGAAAAGTGAAATTAAGTGATAAACAGGTACAATGATGATGAATGATATTACAGATAAAGTGACAGGCAGGTGAGTATGGAAGTGCACAGGTAATCGTGTCAAGTTCAGCAGAGGGGTCTTTGAAAAATAAATAGTGGATGATGTATGTACATGTTTGAAAGCATGTTTGAGAACTTGATGTGGGTATCTATGGTGCAAAAAATGAGTGAACATTTGTTGAGCCTGGGAGACAAATTTTGCATGGGTAGACAAATTTTGCATGGGTTTTTTTGCATAAACAAAAAAATTGCCCAAATGAGATATTATTCCGAGGTAGTGGTTGGTGACAGCTCATGTAGGAAAGCAAAGAGTCTTGTCAATTGTTTATTTTTTTAATGGTTGTAAAAGAAATAGCCATCCCTAATAGAAACTGAAATATCAAGAAAGGAAATTACTCAATGATCGATTTGAGCAGATAATTGAAGGTTGGGGTTACATGAATTGAGCCAGTCCAGGAATGCATAAAACTGAATGACTGTGCCAGACCAAATGAAAAAAATATTGTCAATGTATCTATACCAAGATAAAATAAACTGCCAGAAATATGATGGGTAAAGAAAATGTGTCTCAAATTTGAACATGTAAAGGCATAAAATGTCATGTCCCATAGTGGCCCCCATAGCTGTACTCTTAACTTGCTCATATATGGTATTATTGAAGAAGAAGAAAGAGCCAGATTCCATAACTTTCAGGGTGCACAATAGTATGGTGAGGCCTGATGCAGCGCGGGACCTTCTTGTGACCGGATTCATATCCCCTCTGAGTTCTTGATATAATTCCATGACAGTCTGAGCTGGGGCAATACCTCATAACCACATGTTCCTCTGGCAACCCCAGCAATGTGGTTCCTGGTTGAAAGATACATGCCCTGCACTACCTGCATGCTCTCCTGCATGGCCAGCCCACCCATGGGCCAGGGCACTCCACTGGTGGGGCATGCAGCTCTGGTCCAGTAGTAGTTGCTGTTGTTGTGGTTGAGTAGCCCAAAGCAGCCAGTATTTCGCTACTAGTATACTTCCCCCTAACATTGTAGCTTTAGGAAGACAGGGCAGGTAAGACTAGCAGGGCTTTGCAGGTGTGTCAAATAGAAAGGCCTCTTTTTATGACGTACGGTAATAGCTGCGATAATGGCCACTCTTACTGCAAAAAAAAGGTGTTGCTATTTCCAATGTTAAATCCCTCGTTATTATGTGTTATTTTACCACGAAATGCGGTAGGGTTCCCTCATTTGCATAACTTTCTTGGTTTTACATACTCATTATATTTACATGCTAATATAATACATCGCGTATATTTCGCACGTTAGACCCCATTTATTGTGGCATAAGGCCCTAACGCGGCTTGATGAATGACCATATCATCTGGATAAGTAGCACATTTCAGTCATATCCATTTATCTTACTTAGCCAGATAAGTAGCACTTTTCAGACTTATCCGGCTATCTGACTTATTCGTATGAGTAGCACTTTTAAGAATTATCCATTGAAATGTATCCGGATAAGTGAACCGCAACTGCTATACCTGCTTATTTTTACTTCTAACTTTAAAAATATATGTGTGGAGATTTTACCCATGTAATTTTCCTGTATATAGCCCAGTAAGTCAGGATTTATGCATGTAAATCAGGAAATTTTCTAAAATGCATGCAGCAATGAAATTACCACTGTTACCCATTAGTCTGTCAGTTTGCCCAGTCCATCTGCAGGTCATTGAAACCCTCCTGGCTCTTCAGCCTCAACTCCCCCATTTCATCCAGAACCCTACCTAGTCAGTATTTAACTTTTAAGATGTTTACGATCACAAAACTCCAGATTAAGAGCAAGTGTAAATATATGTGCTGAAGCTGCCAAATCTATACATGTGAATCTTATAAAATAACAACTTACACGTATATGTTGGTCCTGCCCAGGAATGCCTCTGGACCGTCCCTATTATATTTATTTATTTATTTATTTATTTATTTCAGTTTTTTATATACCGGCATTCATGACAGCAGTCACATCATGCTGGTTCACAGTGAAACAGGGGTGCATAATAAACTTCAAACTGGAACTATGGTGTAGGAAAAAAGCAGTTACATAAAACAAGGGTGGGATGAACTGGGCGAGGAGAGAAAAGAAAGGACAGGTTAACAATGGCTAACGATAATTACAAATGGGTAACATTGAAATGGCTGATATTTATGTATTGATGGTGAGATATTAAATTAATTGGGGTCCGTAAATGCTTGTTTGAACAGCCAAGTCTTGAGTCTTTTCTTGAAAATTGTCTAAGATCGGGGGGGATGGAGTTCCATAGAGGAGGGCCGGCTGTAGAGAAGGCCCGGTCTCTCAAGGTGATGTGTCTGGTGGTTTTGGTAGGAGGTACCTGTAATGATCCTCTGTATGCGTCTCTTGTCGGTCTTGAAGAGTTATGTAATTGGAGAGGGTTATGTAGGTCAATTGGAGCCAGTTGATGGATGGTTTTGTATATGGTGAAGATGGACTTGTAAATTATTCTGAAGTGGATTGGCAGCCAATGGAGGTTTTTTAGGATTGGAGTGATGTGGTATCTTCTCCTGGTGTTTGTCAGTATTCAAGCAGCTGCATTTTGTACCATCTGAAGCGGTTTGGTGAAGGAGGAGGGGAGACCTAGTAAGATGGAGTTACAATAATCTAACTTTGAGAAAATGATTGCTTGTAGTATTGTTTTGAAATCTTGAGCGTAGAAAAGAGGTCTTATTCTTTTCAGCACTTGGAGTTTGTAAAAGCAGTCTTTGGTGGTCTTGTTGACAGTAGCTTTCAAGTTCAGGCGATTGTCAATTATAACTCCTAGGTCTCTCACTTGTGTGGTTGTAGGGGTGGCTGGAAGCATAGCGGTGATGGTACTATTCTCTGGAGAAATGAGTAGAAGTTCAGTCTTGGAGGAATTTAATACTAGGTTTAGGCTGGTGAGAAGGCTTTTGATGTTTTGGATGCAGTTTTCCCAATGATCAAGTGTTTTCGCGAGGTGTCTTTGATGGGGATCAAGATCTGGATATCATCCACGTAGAGGAAATGTTTAAGATTGAGGTCGGTGAGAAGCTGGCATAACGGTAAAAGGTAGATGTTAAAGAGCGTAGGAGACAGGGAGGAACCCTGAGGGACTCCTACTGAAGAGGCGTAGTGTGAGGATTCTTTGCTCTGGATCTTGACCTTGTACCCTCTATTGCTGAGAAAGGTTTTGAACCATGTGAGTTCAGTGCCTGAAATACCTATGGAAGCCAACTGGTTTAAGAGGATGGAATGGTTGACAGTGTCGAAGGCTGATGAAAGGTCCAGAAGGATCAGTAAAAAGGATTTCCCTTTGTCGAGACCCATGATAAGGTAGTCAGTCAGGGAAATGAGGAGGGATTCGGTGCTTAATGCTTTGCGGAACCCGTATTGGGATGGGAATAGGAGGTTATTGTCTTCAATGTAGTCCGAAAGTTGTGTGTTCACCAGTTTCTCCATAATCTTAGCTATGAAGGGTAGGTTAGCAATCGGGCGGTAGTTGTTAGGGTCATTAGGATCCAAATTTGGTTTCTTGAGGAGTGGTTTGAGGGAAGCCAGTTTGAGGTCGTCTGGGTAGGATCCTTGGGATAAAGAGCAATTTATGATGTCTGCCAGGGTTTTGGAGATGGAGTCAGGGATTGTCAAGAGATGTTTGGTGGGGATATGATCCGAGGGATGAGAGGATGGTTTCATTCTCCTTAGAATACCTTGAATCTCCATGGCAGAAATGAGATCGAATGCTTCTAAGCGAGTGTTATTGACGATGATCTGATGTGGGGTCACAAGAGAAGTGGTGTTCGAGGGCAGCTGAGTTAGAAGGGTGCTGATTTTATTACTGAAAAATAGCGCTAGTTCTTCAGCTTTAGATTGAGCTTGGTTATGGGAAATCTCCAGGGGGGTTTATCTGTGTGAGATTAGATACATAGCTAAAGAGGGCTTTAGCATCAAAGACCAAGTCGTGGATCTTAGACGCGTAAAAGTCCCTTTTAGATCTTAAAGTAGTGGATTTATATTGATGGAGGGTAAATTTGTAGACGGATAGAGTGTTAGCGCATGGGTGTTTATGCCATTTGCTCTCTTTTTGTCTTAGAATTAGTTTTAAATTTCTTAATTCTGAGGTGAACCATGGCTGTCTTTTGGAGGAGTTGAAGCGGGATCTTTTTGTTACTAGTGGACAAAGCTTGTTAGCTATAGATTCTGTAATGTTGTTCCAGGAACGGAGAGCTGAGTTTGGATCGGTGAAGTCTATGTGGTAGAGTTGTGATATCAAGTGATTGCTAAGATCTTCTGAAGAACATGTTTTCCTGATTGTGAAGGAGGGAGAGGGTATGGGTGAGGTGCTGGTATCTTTTATTGAGAATGAGGTTGAAATGAGAGAATGATCTGACCAAGGGACCTTCGTACAACTAAGATGAGATGCAGGCTTAATTCCAGTGTTGACGAAGATAAGATCCAATGTGTGACCAGCTTTGTGTGTGGGTTTGTTAACTAACTGTTTGAAACCCAAAGCTGAGAGGGCTGAGAGAAAGGCTTCACAGTTGGGTGAATGTGTAGAGTTGTCAACGTGCAGGTTGAAATCTCCTAAAATTATTGCTGGAGCGTCCAAGTTTATGAGAGAGGTGGTTAATTCAACCAGAGGAGAGGGGTCAGTTTCCAAGGAGCCCGGAGGGGCGTAGACAAGTAGGATTTAAAGTTGGTCTGATGAGAAGAAGCCGATTTCAAGTTTAGAATATGACTTGAATGGGTGAAGAGTGAATCTGAGGTCTTTTTTGGTTGCTAAGAGAATTCCTCCTCCCCTTTTTTTCTGACGGGGAAGAGAGAAGATGTCATAGGTCAGCGTAGGTAGTTGGTTTATTATTGCAGTATCTGAGGGCTTGAGCCATGTTTCAGTGATTGTGCATATATCGGGCTTGACGTCGATGAGCTAGTCGCTAAGTATCAATGATTTCTTGGTTAGGGATTGTGCGTTGAATAAAGTTAGTGAAAATAGGGTGAGGCCTAGAAGTTGAGTGATTGGAGCGATCAGGATTGGAGAGAGGGTTTTTAGGTTGTGGTGTTGGACTTGTCTGATTGATTTTCCTTTGGACGGAAGGCAGTGTTGAAGAATTGGGATTGGAAAAGCAGGATGCATTTTGGGAGCCGAAACTGGCGAAGTGAGTGTGCCAGAAAGAGATTATGGAATATTTGCTGTCAGAGGGGGAAGGATTAGTAGGTAGAATTGGCTGTGGTTGGGGTCCTGGCAGAAGCTTTGTTTGCTGTAGGAGGTAAGATGAAGAAGAGAAGTGGGGGTAGCGGTAGGGGGAAGTCCAGTCAGTCCAGTCAGTCCAGTCCACCGGGGCTGCACTAAGGGGCGCACAAAGGGGCAGGCCCCTTTGTCGCATTCCTTCGGTGCGTGACGCTCGGCGCACGTCGCCTAGGGGCAAGCGGTAAATTTAAAGAGCAATCAGGGCTGTCCTCCGATTGGTGGGTCGGCGGCAACGTCTGCGTGGGATTGACTGCTGGGTTCAGGAGGAGGCCCCGAGCTGAAGAGACGGCTGCAGGAGGTGGGGGCTGCCTCGTGGTCGGCGCTGGCGGCGACTGAGGGTAAGTGAGAATAAATAGGCCTTACCCCGGTGGGTCTCCGGCGCCAATCGCGCAGGCCCTCCTCTCACTCTTAAAGCTCCCGCGGTTTCTTTTCTGCCTGTTGCTGAAATCTATACACCCCTAGATTTACTTGCACACCCTTACTTACGCGTATATGTTGCAGGTTTCTAAAATAGCATATGTATGAGTGAGTATATGCTATTTACATGTGTATATGCTGATTTTTATGTGCAGCTTTTGAAAATTCAGGTTTAAGATATTTACTTAGGGGTAAATTTTTAAAGACGTGCGCACATGGATGCGTGTATTTTATAACATGCGCATGTGGCTGCACGCATCCTATAAAATACGTGGCCACGTACACATACACACCAGATTTTATAATCCGCATGCATATGTGTGGGCAGCGCGTGCAAGGGGGGTAGATAATTGTAATTTTCGTGCAGCAATGCATCGAGCCTTCCCCAGTTCCCTGCCAGTTCGCTCCAATTCCCTACCCTCTACCCTAACCTCCCTTCCACTTCCCCTTTCCTCCCAAACCCCTAAATCCTACCTTTTCCTCTTTTTCTTCTTTATCTTTCAACTTATTTCAGCTTCCCAGGCTCCAGGACAGTGATCTATGGCACTGTCCTGGCCCACTCCCCTGTCCCGCCCCTCCCCTCCCCCTGTCCCGCTCCTTTAATGAGACCTGGCTCTTGTGCGTGTAACAAGGGTTACGCACGCGGCCGGGCTCTTTCTAAAATGCGTGCGGCGTGCACAAGGTCCAGCCGCACGCGTAAACCCCATATTTTACATTCGTAGGCAATTTAAAATTTGGCCGTTATTGCATTAAATACACAATAACATTTTTTAATGTGAGTTTTATTGCATAGGCTCCTTTACCATGGAATTATGATTTTAAGATGACTTCTAGAGATAAAATAGCTAACAATTGTTTCTATAGGGTAGCCTGTTAGACACAAGATTAGGGATCAATTTTCATGGTTTAGTTCTACCATTGAAAGATTTTTTAAACTAATTCATTTCAGCCTTAAGCTTTCCATTCCAATAACTTCTACATTTTGTCAATTATTTTCTAAAGTGTTTCTGCAGTCTTCAATAAATTAAGAAGAGCTTGTGAGGTTTTCTGCATCTACCAAATGCTTTCCATGTTAAAGCTAGCATTTAACATAATAGCCTATATTAACAATTTATCATTTTCCACTTTATGAAATCAGATGGAAAGATGCAAATTATGAATGCCTAGTCTTAGATGCAAGGAACACAATGAGTAATCCTATCGAAGCCTTAATTGGTGTCTGAATGAGTCTGCTATTTGTAGCTGTAAGTAATTGAATCTTCAATGGTAAGCTGTTAAACAAAAACAGTTTTAAAGGTGCAGTTGCTGGATATTATTATATTGAACACAAAAACATACTGTAGAACATGACAGCAGATAAAAACCATGAGGCCAATAGTCAGTAGGCCATTTAGTGGACAAGTTATCCAGCTAAGATTAGCCAATCCCTCCCCTCAATGCCCACCTCAATTCTTTCCCGTCTTCTGCCCCCCTCCCCCGCCCCATACCTTTATTTCAAGTTATTCTCCAGGATTGTGATAGCCTCCTACCGTGATCCAGGACCGGCACTTCTGGGGATGCACCTACTGTTGCTAGGCTACTACGATGGAGGCATACAATTCCATTATAGCCTTTTATCTAGCTATAATTTAGCCAGATAAGAGGCTCATTATGCAGTATAATCCGTTTAGAATGATAACCTGTGAGTTATCCATCTAAATAGCTTCTGAATATCTACCCCATATGGCTCATCTAGTACCCATACAAATCTCCTGCTCAAATGTATAGTTTTTTCCTCTCCCTCTGAGATCCCATGAATTCCAGTACAGTCTTTGTCTCAACTAGTTCCACAGGAAGGATGTTACATGTGTCAGTCATTCATTCAGTAAAGAAATGTTTGATCATTTTGATCATTCCCAAGTTTATTCACTTTTATCTTCATCTCATGATCCCTCATTCCAGAAATATATTTCCATTGAGAGGTCTGCCTCCTATACATTTATTCTTTGGAGATACTTAAATATCTCTATCATATCTCCCCTTTCCCTCTTTTCCTCCAGGATATGCATGTTTTGGTCTTTATGTCTGTTTCCATATGTGCTATTATAAAGACTGTTGACCATGTTAGAAGTTGCTCTGTAGACCAGCTCTATTCAGTTTAAATCATTTTGAAGATACAGTTTCCTGAATTGTACACAGTAGGGATGTGCAGAGCAAAATTTTATGTTCATATTTTTTATGTCCGAAAGGGGGTCCCACTTGCGGCCAATATGGACATAAAAAAAATCCAATGAGTTGGGTATATGTACATATGTGCAAAAAAAAAAATTAAACCCCCTCACCCTCCTTAATCCCCCCCCCAGACTTACCACAACTCCCTGGTGATCGAGCGAGGAGTGAGGACGTCATTTCTGCAATCCTTGGCGAGAAGCATGTGACGTCGGTGGCACGTCGAGTGACGCGGCGTCACGTGATTCCCGGCTCGTTCGCGCCGGACGGCTCGTTCGGCCCCAAAAAGAACTTTTGGCCAGCTTGGGGGGGCCTCCTGACCCCCCCAAGCTGGCCAAAAGTTCTTTTTGGGCCGAACGAGCCGGGAATCACGTGGCGCCGCGTCACTCAGACGCGACGTCACGTGATTCCCGGCAAGTTTGCGCCGGACGGCTCGTTCGGCCCCAAAAAGAACTTTTGGCCAGCTTGGGGGGGCCTCCTGACCCCCTCAAGCTGGCCAAAAGTTCTTTTTGGGCCGAACGTGCCGTCCGGCGCGAACTTGCCGGGAATCACGTGACGTCGGCGTCACGTGATTCCCGGCTTGTTCGCGCCGAACGAGCCGTCCGGCGCGAACTTGCCGGGAATCACGTGACGTCGCGTCTGAGTGACGCGGCGCCACGTGATTCCCGGCTCGTTCGCGCCGGACGGCTCGTTCGGCCCAAAAAGAACTTTTGGCCAGCTTGAGGGGGTCAGGAGGCCCCCCCAAGCTGGCCAAAAGTTCTTTTTGGGCCGAACGAGCCGTCCGGCGCGAACGAGCCGGGAATCACGTGACGCCGGCGTCACTCGACGTGCCGCCGACGTCACATGCTTCTCGCCAAGGATTGCAGAAATGGCGTCCTCACTCCTCGCTCCATCACCAGGGAGTTGTGGTAAGTCGGGGGGGGGGGGGGATTAAGGAGGGTGAGAGGGTTTATATTTTTATTTTGGCTCAACAATCGCGATTTCCCACATATCGAACATATCTATGTTCGATATGTGGGAAATCCGATCGTTTATGTCGAATCAATTTTTTAAGTAAAAAAAAAATATGAGTTGCGTTTTACTAATGCGGTCAATCCGAATGCACACCCCTAGTACACAGTACCCCAAATTAAGTCTCACCAGAGACTTATTTAGAGGTTATATTACCTTACCTTTTCTTTCGTCTATTCCTCTCCCTATGCACCCAAATATCCTTCTGAATTTTGCTTTTGCCTTATATACTTGTTTGGCCACTTTAAGATTATCAGATATGATCACCCCCAAATCCTGCTCTTGTTTTGTTCACAGAAGATCATCACCCCTTATACCATAATGCTTTCTTAGGTTTTCCATCCTAAATGCATGACTCTACATATTTTAACATTGAACCTTAGCTACCAGACTCTAAACCATGGGTAGGCAACTCCAGATCTGGAATGCCATAATCAATTTTGGTTTTCAGGATATGCATATTGAATATGCACAAAGTATATTTGTATACAATGAAGGCGAGCAATCAAATCTATCTCATGCATATTCATTGTAGATACCCTGAAAATTAGAACTATTTATGGCATTTCAGGTCTGGATTTGCCTACTCTGTCTCTAGAGCATTCCTCAAGCTTCACTGGATCCCATCTCATGCTTTCCACACCTTCTAATGTGTCTATCTGTTGCAGATTTTGGTATCATCTGTAAAAAGGGCAAACCTTTCCTGATAGCTCTTATCTAATATCACTCCTGTGGCATACCACTGGTAACCCCTCCTTCCTCAGAGAGAACTTTGTTTTCTATAATCCTTTGTTACCACCTACTCAATAATTTTCTAACCCAGTTAGTCACTTAATGGTCCATACCTAAGGTGCTCTGTTTATAAAGTTGTCTATGCAGCATGGTGTCAAAGGCCCTTCTGAAATCCCATGATCTAATTCTCTGGTCACCCTGTCAAAGAAATTGATTAGATTCTTCTGAGTTCAGACTAATTACCCTTTAGTTTTCAAACTCCTATTTCCTTTTTTTGTGAAGAAGAACCATCTCTGCCTATTTCCAGACCTTTGGAACCACTCCTGACTCTAAAGAAGCATTAAGAAAATCATACAGTGGAACTGCCTAGAACTTCCGTAGGTTCCCTTAACACCCTGAAATATATCCCTTCTAGCTCTATTTATTTATCTACTTTTAAATTTGCTAGTTATTAATAAACATAGTCTTCTGAAAATTGAGGTCCAATCACTTCCATTCCTTCTTGTAGCAGTTGGCCCTACTCTAATCTATTCTTCAGTGAACACTAAACAAAAATATTTGTTATTTATTTATTTATTTTAAAACTTTTCTATACCGTTGCTAAGTTATGTACCATCGCAACGGTTTACAAACAGGCACAAAATAATGTATGTATAGGTAGGTTATCGTACATTCTAACAGGTGCCAATTAAGTACGGTTACAAACTCTTTAATAAAATCAATGTTTGAGTAGTGATGGTCAAGTCCAGGTGTATTATTGAGTTACTCTTCATAGTTATATTAACATGCATTTTTAAAAACTGTTAAATTCTTCCTTCTCAACTGCACTTCTCTGACTTGTTTTCTCTCTTCCTCCTTATTCTCCCGTTTCTTTAGGAAAGGCTTGTTTAAAGAGCCATGTCTTTAAGGTTTTCTTAAAAAATTTGATGTCACTCTGTAATCTGAGTTCAGTGGGCATTGTGTTCCATAGATTGGGCCCTGCCAGTGATAGGACCCTTTCTCTTACCTGGGTTAGTTTTGCTGATTTTACTGAAGGGACTGTTAGTAGTGCTTTGTTAGCTGAGCGAAGGTTTCTCTGTGGGACATGGACTCGTAGGGCTGTGTTTAGCCAGTCTGCTTCTTTATCATATATTAGTTTGTGTATGGTACATAAGGCCTTCTATTTTATCCTGTATTCGATTGGCAACCAATGTAAGTCTGCTAAAGTTTCAGTTATATGGTCCCTCCTTTTTTTTCCTGACAGTATTCTGGCTGCAGTATTTTGAAGTATTTGGAGTGGTCTTATTGATGTGCTGGGGAGTCCTAGTAAGAGTGCATTGCAGTAATCAGTGCTGGAAAAAACAAGTGTTTGTAAAACTGTTCTGAAGTGGGCAGGTGTACGTAATGGTTTCAATCTTTTTAGGAATTCCATGTTCCCATCGTCAGCCTTTATATACTAGGGATGTGAATCATGTGCCCGATCGTCTTAACGATCAAAATCGTCTGGCAGGAGAAGAAAATCGTGTTTGGCACAATTTTTTTGTAAAAAAAATTGGTTTTTCCGATTAGTGCGCACTAACGGGAGTTAGTGCGCGCTAACAGGAAGTTAGCGTGCACTAAACATTGTTAGTGCGCACTAACAGAAAATGATACAATTTGACACTTTTCAGGTCAGTTAAGGTCAGTTTAGGAATGAATATGTATTCCTATTGGCTGCCCTCTTATTTATTCATGTTACCAAGGTTCCCACTGACAATATATGGGGGATGGGAAATGGAAACGGTTGGTAGCTTGACTAAAAAAGTAATGTGATCAGTCAATGTGACTAGAACTTGTGCCCTATCCCTGATACTGGGAGTGTTGTGATCTTCCTGCATGCAGTGCCATATCCCTGATACTGGGAGTGTTGTGATCTTCCTGCACTCAGTGCCCTAGCCCTGATACCATTGCTTCCATGTTTACTAATGAGGATGTTGGAGAGATTCCAGTTCTGGAGATGGTTTTCAAGGGTGAGGAGTCAGATGAACTGAACTAAATCACTGTGAACCTGGAAGATTTAGTAGGCCAGCTTGACAAACTAAAGAGTATAGCAAACAACCTGGAGCAGATGATATGCATCCTAGGGTACTGAAGGAACTCAAAAATTAAATTTCTGATCCATTAGTTAAAATTTGTAACTTATCATTAAAATCATCCATTGTACTTGAAAACTGGAGGGTGGCCAAATTTAACTCCAATATTTAAAAAGGGCTCCAGGGGCAATCCAGGAAACTATAGACCAGTGAGTCTGATTTCAGTGCCGGGAAAAATAGTGGAAACTATTCTAAAGATCAAAATCATAGAGCATATAGAAAGACATAGTTTAATGGAACACAGTCAACATGAATTTACCCAAGGGAAGTCTTGCCTAACAAATCTATTTCATTTTTTTTGAAGGGGTTAATAAACGTGTGGATAAAGGTGAACTGGTAGATGTATGCATTTGGATTTTCAGAAGGTGTTTGACAAAGTCCCTCATGAGAGGCTTCTAAGAAAACTAAAAAGTAATGGGATAGGAGGCGAGGTTCTTTTGTGGATTACAAACTAGTTAAAAGATAGGAAACAGAGAGTCAGATTAAATGGTCAATTTTCTCAGTGGAAAAGGATAAACAGTGGAGGTCCTCAGGGATCTGTACCTGGACCGGTGCTTTTCAATATATTTATAAATGATATGGAAAGGAATATGACAAGTGAGGTTATCAAATTTGCGGATGATTCAGAATTATTCAGAATAGTTAAATCACAAGCGGATTGTGATACATTACAGGAAGACCTTGCGAGACTGGAAGATTGGGCATCCAAAAGGCGGATGAAATTTAATGTGGACAAGTGCAAGGTGTTCCATATAGGAAAAATAACCCTTGCTGTAGTTAAACGATGTTATGTTCCATATTAGGAGCTACCACCCAGGAAAAAGATCTAGGCATCATAGTGGATAATACTTTAAAATCTTCGGCTCAGTGTGTTGCAGTAATCAAAAAAGCAAACAGAATGTTAGGAATTATTAGGAAGGGAATGGTTAATAAAACAGAAAATGTCATAATGCCTTTGTGTATCACTCCATGGTGAGACTGCACCTTGAATACTATGTACAGTTCTGGTCACTGCATCTCAAAAAAGATATAGTTGGAATGGAGAAGGTACAGAGAAGGGCAACCAAAATGATAAAGGGTTTGTTGCAGTTCTGGCCGCGAGCTCCGCAACCAGACCCTTACCTCCGTGTTCCTGGGCCTGTTCCCGCTTTCGTTGGCCTAGTTCCTGGTCTGTTCGGCGGTGTCCCTGCGAAGGCCGCGCCGCCGGGAAGCCTTCTATGGACGCCCTGTCTCTAGGCGCGTGCACCACTTGGGCACTTTTCTAGGCCATTTCCAGCAAGTGGTGACTCCGCCCAATTCCTGACGTCAGACGCCGCGGCCTTGATAAGCCGGCCGCGGTCACCCAGTCTTTGCCTTGCAACGGACTTACCTACTGGATCCCTGTTGCACTGTGCCCCGGAGTGACCTGTCTTGCTATTCGCTCCATTCCTGCTACAGTACCTGCTTGGGTCCTGCTTGCCTGCTACAGTACCTGCCTGGTTCCTGTTTACCTGCTACAGTACCTGCTTGGTTCCTGCCTGCCTGCTACAGTACCTGCTTGGGTCTTGCTTGCCTGCTACAGTACCTGCTTGGTTCCTGTTTACCTGCTACAGTTCCTGCCTGGTTCCAGTACCCAAGCCCTGCTACAGTTCCTGCCTGGTTCCAGAACCCGAACCCTGTTACAGTACTGACCTACTGTCTTAGTCTGGTTCCAGTTCCCAGTCCTGATCCACTACTGCCTAAGTCCCAGCGGCCGGGCCCCTATGGGCTCCTCCCGCAGGGGCTTCGGCTTCCAAGGGTGAAGCCACCTAAGTCCCAGTGGTTGGGCTCCTACGGGCTCCTCCCGGGGGAGTACCAGCTTCCAGGGTGAAGAGCACCTCTCGTCCAGCCTGAACATCTGCCTCCCAGCCTGCCAGTTACTAGAGACATTGACCATCTTTTCCCAGTCTCCTGCAGGTCGGCCCAAAGGTCCACTAAACTGAGACTACCATAACAGATTGCAAGGCCATGGACTCGGCGGATGCGCCTGTCCCCTTGGACCTGCCTGGGTTGGCCCAGCAGCTGCAGTATCAAAAACAGTACCTCAAGGTCCTTACTGGTTCGGTAGGGGAGTTATCAGCCCGATTGGATGCCAGGGCCTCATCTGCCCCAGAACCAGCCCCCGAGGGTCAAGACTCTTCAGTGACTCAGCTGCCGGCACCCTCCCGCTACGCTGGAGATTTAAGGACCTGCCGCGGATTTTTAAACCAATGTTTTGTACGGTTCTCCCTGTTGCCTTGGCAGTTCCCCTCGGATGCGGTGAAAGGTGCATATATCCTGTCCCTGCTTGATGGGAAAGCCTTAATATGGGCTTCTCCCCTTTGGGAAAACAATGATCCTTCACTAACAAACTTACAACAGTTCATCTCGAACTTTCGTCAGGCCTTTGATGAGCCCGCCCGAGTAGCCACGGCTACGTCTGATCTGCTGCAACTCCGTCAGGGGGCACGCTCCTTGGCAGATTATGCTATGGAGTTTCGAACTTTAGCCCAAGAAGTAGGTTGGCAGGATGGCAGTCTTAAGGCCATCTTCTTGGAGAGTCTTTCCGGATGCATAAGGGATGAGATTGCGGCTCAAGATCTTCCGGAGGACCTCAATGCCTTGATAGAGATGGCTGCTCACATTGACCGCCACCTACAACAATGGGCCAAGGAGCAGCGCTCCTCTCGCCATAGTCCTGCCCGTGGGCCAGTGAGACCTGTATCTGCTCTCAAGATTTCTCATCCTGATGCTCCCACCTGCGAACCTATGCAGCTGGGACGGGCCCCCGCTTTCTGCTGAAGAAAGGCAACGTCGCCGTTCTTTGAAGTTGTGTTTATATTGTGGTCAGAAGGGCCACTTCTTGGCACACTACCAGGAGTGTGTAGAAAACGCCAAAGCCTAGGAGGTCGGGAGGAGCTCCTCCTAGGCTGTGCTACAGCTCCTCAATGTACCATCCCTGTTACCCTGGAATATCCTGGAGGTTCGTTTGAGACGATGGCGTTCCTGGATTCGGAAGCCGGAGGTAATTTCATCCTGAAGGACCTAGTCTCCCAGTTGCATATCCCTATGCAAAGACGGGAGGTCCCGATACGAATTACCTCTATCCCAGAGACGCTCCTTCCAGGACCTGTCCTGATGTCCACAACACCCATTACTGTCCGCACCGGGGCGATCCATTCGGAGGAGATAGCCTTCCTAGTGTTGGATAAGGCTGTCCACCCTGTGGTGCTAGGGTTGCCGTGGTTACAGAAGCACTCGCCCACGATTCAGTGGGATACATTACAGATTGTCAAGTGGAGTCCTTTCTGTTCAGCTAATTGTATGAAAGTACTTCAGACTCCCGCACTTCCTTTGATGCACCCTGCCTTGGGCCCATGACTCCCTCACAGGGGGCCATGCTGGCTATAAAGGGACCTTAGACATGTTGAACAGATTCTACTGGTGGCCAACAGTGAGACAGGACGTGCAAGCTTTTGTGCGCCGTGCAAAAGCCGCTCATCAGGAAACCCAGGGGCCTGTTGCAACCGTTACCCATCCCGGTGGAGCCTTGGACACACATCTCCACCGACTTCGTCGTGGACCTCCCCGTCTCAGGAGGTAATTCAGTCATTTGGGTAACCGTGGACCGATTCTCCAAGATGGCGCACTTTGTCCCCCTGCCAAAGTTACCTTCTGCACCTGACCTAGCTAACCTTTTCGTCCATGATATCTTCAGACTTCATGGTCTCCTGCAGGATATTGTCTCTGATTGAGGACTGCAGTTCACTGCTCGTTATTGGAAGGCACTTTGCAAATGCTTCAATGTGCAGCTTAGCCTTTCGTCTGCGTTTCATCCTCAAAGTAATGGGCAAACGGAATGAACTAACCGAACCTTGAAAACGTTCCTCCGTTCCTTTGTCAACGAATGCCAAGATAATTGGGCCAAGCGACTCCCATGGGCGGAGTTCTTGTATAATAATCACACGCATGCTGCTACTGGAAGTTCGCCTTTCCTGGTCGTCTATGGGAAGCAACTTCGACCGCCCTTGCCTTCACCTGAGCCTAGTGCACTCCCAGCAGTGCAACTTTCCGCCCGCCAGCTACTTTCCTTCTGGACGTCTATCCAGGGAAAGATCCATAAAGCCGCCCAGTCCACCAAGAAATGGGCGGATAGCCATCCTCAGCCAGCACCTATCTACTTCCCAGGAGACCGTGTCTGGTTTAGTACCAAAAATCTACAGCTACGTATTCCATCTCGAAGACTAGCTCCAAGATTCTGTGGGCCTTTCCGAGTCGCCGAACGAGTGGAAGCAGTCTCGTACCGACTACATCTACCCTCCTCCATGTGCATACATGACGTGTTCCATGTGTCATTGCTGCAGCCTCTTGTTTTATCCAGATACCACTCCCGGGCTCCTGAACCATCGGACCCTTCAGTACCGGATGAGGTCACATATCAAGTATGTGAGGTCTTGGATGTCCAGTTAAGAGGAGGTGTAAGAGGGGAGGTACTGTTGACCGGTTCTGGCCGCGAGTGCTGCAACCAGACCCTTACCTCCATGTTCCTGGACCTGTTCCCGCTTTCATTGGCCTAGTTCCTGGTCTGTTCGGCGGCGTCTCTGCGAGGGCCGTGCCGCCAGGAAGCCTTCTATGAACGCCCTGTCTCTAGACCTGTATTGCTATTTGCTCCATTCCTGCTACAGTACCTGCTTGGTTCTTGCTTGCCTGCTACAGTACCTGCCTGGTTCCTGTTTACCTGCTACAGTACCTGCTTGGTTCCTGCCTGCCTGCTACAGTACCTGCTTGGTTCCTGTTTACCTGCTACAGTTCCTGCCTGGTTCCAGTACCCGAGTCCTGCTACAGTTCCTGCCTGGTTCCAGTACCCGAGCCCTGCTACAGTTCCTGCCTGGTTCCAGAACCTGAACCCTGTTACAGTACTGACCTACTGTCTTAGTCTGGTTCCAGTTCCCAGTCCTGATCCACTACCGCCTAAGACCCAGCGCCCGGGCCCCTATGGGCTCCTCCTGGGGGGGTTTCGGCTTCCAAGGGTGAAGCCACCTAAGTCCCAGTGGTTGGGCTCCTAAGGGCTCCTCCCGGGGGAGTACCAGCTTCCAGGGTGAAGATCACCTATCATCCTGCCTGAACATCTGCCTCCCGGCCTGCCAGTTACTAGAGACATTGACCATCTTTTCCCAGACTCCTGCAGGTCAGCCCAAGGGTCCACTAAACTGAGACTACCATAACAGGGTTTGGAACAGCTCCCCTATGAGGAAAGGCTGAAGAGGTTAGGGCTGTTCAGCTTGGGAAGAGACAGCTGAGGGGGAATATGATAGAGATCTTTAAAATCATGAGAGGTCTTGAACGAGTAGATGTGAATCGGTTATTTACACTTTCAGATAATAGAAGGACTAGGGGCCATTAAGTTAGCAAGTAGCACATTTAAGACTAGTCAGAGAAAATTCTATTTCACTCAATGCGCAATTAAGCTCTGGAATTTTTTGCCAGAGGATGTGGTTAGTGCAGTTAATGTAGCTGGGTTTAAAAAAGGTTTGGATAAGTTCTTGGAGGAGAAGCCCATTAACAACTATTAATCAAATTGACTTAGGGAATGGCCTCTGCTATTACTGGCATCAGTAGCATGGGATCTTCTTGGTGTTTGGGTACTTGCCAGGTTCTTGTGGCCTGGTTTGGCCTCTGTTGGAAACAGGATGCTGGGCTTGATGGACCCTTGGTCTGACCCAGCATGGCAATTTCTTATGTTCTTATAAGAAATTTTAAAGTGGAGAGCATGTGTCACCACTGTCTGTTCTTCTCGCTCTTCTTTTGGAGCAGGGGCAAAAGACAGGAGCGCTATCCAGTTAGCATTAGATAGGCAGAGGGATAGATTGGGGCAGTAGAAGGGTAACACCCAAAACCAGCCATGTTATCCTCTACGGTTACTGCTTTAGAGGTAATGGAGGCAGTGTTTTGAACAACTACTTCTGAGGAAGACAATTGTCTGGGATTCCCTGAATCAGAAATTGAAGAACTAGTTGCTGATGAAAATTTGGGAGTTTAGTCAGTAGCATCTTATCCACCAGTGAAGAACTGATGGAGATAGGTGATACTGATGGTGTTAAAAACAATCCCCAGGAAGAACAGGCAGTGCAGGTAGAGAGCATAAGTGATGCCCCTGGCAGTTTTCTCATTGGTTCTCTGTTAGCCTCAACTCCAGTGCTAAAGAAAGCCCCTCATTTAAGAAATTAATTTTCGAACATTGTGGATGCTATCAAAAGCTTGGAAATTGTCAGCCCTGCTATACTGAGGATTTGATTTTTCTTCAGATGGCCGAGATAATTTTATGCTCCTCTTTTGTTGCTTTTCTGTTCCATTCTGTTAACATGATGTAATTAAAGTCTATGTGAACATATATCCTATTTGCATCTATTAAAGTGAACAGCTTGTAGATTATAAGCAAGCACATTACTGGTCGGTAATTTTTTGAGATGCTACTTGGATTTCCCTTTGGAAGGAGAAGTGGTTTTTGTTATTAGCTATTGCAGTGTTAGTTCTAGCTGTCTTATCACTTGATTTATACAGTTTTATGAAGGGATGTTAAATGTTTGAGCCAAAAATTGGGCATGCCATCAGGGCTAGGAGTTTTTCAATTTGGGGCTCTTCTTAATTAATTAATTGATTAATTATGTTTTGAATTATTTAGCTTTATATTCCATCTTCCAGTCACTTCAAAGTGGATTGCATTCAGGTTCTAGTTTCTAGTTTTTTTTGTTGCTACTTCAAACCATTCCATATATAATCCTGACTCAGGTGAACTGCAGAGTCACCAGGCTCACATTCCATACTGGGGCAAAAACTTTACTTCCTTTCATTCTTTCTCTTTGCTCGAAGGGTGGATTCTCCATAGGGTGAGAGGATAAATCTCCAAGGCCCTGAGCATTCTATTAACTTTATCTTCTGTGCAAATAAACAAGCATGGACACTGTGTTGTTGTTCCTACATATACTTTTTGAGATAGTTTCTTAACATTAACAGAATTGCACTTGATACAAGTCTCAGAATAAAATCCTTATGACACTTGATACACTATACAAGGTAAAATCCTTATGGTAACTCAAAAGTACTAGCAAATGTGTGAAACTGTGATCCCTTGGTCTATCCTTGGAAGGAATATTAAGCCTTCCTGAGTAAACTCTACTGGTACTCCTTCCCTTTAGGGCCTCCCTGGAAATATCTGGGATCCAATGCTTGTTCTTGAACTCTTCCATTTTCTCCTCTGTTTCTCTTGTGTAGGCATCTTCTTAGCTGTTTGCTGTGTGTGAACACCAAAATGGTAGGTCAGTTCCTTCTTCTCCTCCCAAGTTCTGAAATCACTTTGATACCCGCTCCTTCTCCAGCTACTTTGCTGGATTGGCAAGCAAAATTTTTTGGACTCAGTGATACAAGAAAAACTTCCCTTCATTCCTCTCTTCGGATAGAAATTTGGATAATAAAACTTCCTGCCAACAAAAAATAACTTAAATAGTGAACTACTCAAAAAGTCATTTAGATGTAATTTATCAGCTACTGGGTGGTAGCTGGAAATTAATCTCCTTACTTTTTAAGACTCCTCAGCCAGGGCTTTGGGCCTTTTCTATTTCTAACCAAACTAAAAAATCCACATTGACATGGGTATGGGGGTGGGTAGTGTTCACATGAATGTATTCAACAACATTGCAGCAGCCTCTAGTGGAGATGCTGTGGTAAAGATTCTACACTCCTGTACTCCGTACTGCCTGACCTAAATACTATTCCTTCATAGGGATCATAGTGAGGTTCTACACGTAGTTTCAATTTGGACCTTTCCCATGTTCTTTTGTAGGCTGAGTACTGAGTAGCCATTCTCCTTCTCTCTTGTTGCTGTATAGAATCCTGATATATATTTCTCTATAACTTTTCTGTTTCAGCTTTATTGGTGAAGTTTTAACTGCATTAATGTTCTTTCCCATTTCCCTTTAGAACTACTTTGGATTCTGTCCAAATGTTTTATTTTGATGTCTCTCAATTCTGTTTTTTTTCATAACCCTGCAACTTTTGTGTTTCTGCTGTATTTTCAATTTGTTACTGGGCTATATGAATTTAAGGTCTTCTTCTGTTAGTGCAGCATGTTTCAATTTGATATTTTGGCACTTTCATTATTTTTGGCATCCTCGATCCTTTGAGTTACTTATTTACCAGCGACTCTGCATGGAGTTATTTTTCCCAAGGATGAGTTGCCTTTTGCTTTTTCTTCTAGTCTTGTGCCTTTGTTAGTAGGACTCACTCAGTAATGTTTTTGTTGTACAATTTTGAATCCAATTTATTTATGTGATATCCAGATGTGGTCCCTTTATTTAGTTTATGGCCTTGCTGATCTTACTTGTTATATATTTTACTTTAGGTGTGTGGGACCCGTGAGTGGTTTTAGAATAACCAGAGGACAGATTCAAGCTGGACTCTGGCAGAAATGTAGCATAAACATTTTTATTAGTGACAAGAAAACTCCATACCGAAGTTCGTACCGAGCAAAAGCAGCTCTGCTAGTCTTCACAGATCAACAAAACAAAAGTAGTATTTCAACTTACAGTTCAGTAGTGTTTTCTTTCTCTCAGCTTCCTTCTCTCCCCGGGCCTCCTGTTCTTACCTGGGTCTGGCTAGCTATACATCTTCCCAGAGACCACCACCTAGACCAGAATTCCCTGCTCTCATAGGTTTAAGGTGGACTGAGCCAGATCTCTGGGTCAGGTCTATTAAGGTGTTTGGAGTTTTTCTTCTGTATACTCCTTCACATAATCTCTCCCTCAGCTCAAACATCTTGTATTTCAACTTACAGTTCTGTAGCATTTTCTTTCTCTAGGCTTCCTTCTCTCCCCTGGGCCTCCTGTTCCCTCCTGGGCCTGGCTAGTTATACACTTTTCCAATGACCTCTGCACAGACTGGAATTCCTTGCTTTCTTAGGCTTAAGGTGTACCAGGCCAGATCTCTGGATCTAGTCCTTTAAGATGTTTTAGGGTTTTCTCCTTTATATTCCTTCAAAGGGTATCCATTTTAACTTAGGTGCTCTTTCCCTTTTCTGTACCCTAGCAAAAATATCTGTCTCTACATAGGATAGGAGCGTAAACCACCAGTTCCTCCATCTCCTGGTCTCTCTCCTGCCTTTCCTGTTTTTTCTGCTTCCTGACTTGTCTGACATTGCTCTTGTGTTGCACTATTATCATTCACAGGTATTTCATTCATTACTTCTTCCAATGAGTTGTTCTAGCACCTTCCTTCTCATGCCCCTTGGCTGTTCTGGCACATCTCTTCTAATGCTTCTCTCCAAATCTCCTCTTTCTCTTGCTATTTCTCATTCTGCATCAACCCTCAATTGTTTTAAGGTGTCATCACTTGTGAACTTCTT
The DNA here is from genome assembly GCF_901001135.1 of Rhinatrema bivittatum. Classification (NCBI taxonomy): domain Eukaryota; kingdom Metazoa; phylum Chordata; class Amphibia; order Gymnophiona; family Rhinatrematidae; genus Rhinatrema; species Rhinatrema bivittatum. The sequence continues at coordinate 109,435,627 of NC_042617.1, read as the reverse complement.
TGCTTTGACTTTTCTATTTGGAGATCGCATCAAATGCCTTTTGCAATTTTGTTCTCTTTGTTCCAGTCTTTGGCATGCACTATTGATTTAAATACAGGGCTTTTAGCATTAAAAATAGCAATATACTATCTTTTTCTTCTTCAAGGATCCACATGACTGTATCTCATTCTTTTAATTGTTTTCCTTCAGCAGTGAGGCCATGAACAGGTTCACCAAGGCCTATAACTGTGACAAGAGTGTTTTTTTCACCTGAAGGGTCTGTACTAGGGATGTGAATCGTTTTCCATATCGTCTTAACGATAGAAATCGTGTAGCAGGGCAAGAAAATCGTCTTAGGCACGATTTTTTAGTTAAAAAATCGTTAAAAATCGTTTTTTCCGATTAGTGCGCACTAACTCGAGTTAGTGCGCACTAACAGGAGTTAGTGCGCACTAACTGGGAGTTAGTGCGCACTAACTGAAAATGATACAATTTGACACTTTTCAGGTCAGTTAAGGTCAGTTTAGGAATGAATATGTATTCCTATTGGCTGCCCTCTTATTTATTCATGTTACCAAGTTTCCTACTGACAGTATATGGGGGATGGGAAATGGAAACAGTTGGTAGCTTGACAAAACAAGTAATGTGATCAGTCAATGTGACTAGAACTTGTGCCCTAACCCTGATACCAGGGGTATTGTGATCTTCCTGCACACAGTGCCCTATCCCTATTAATACCAGGAGTGTTGTGATCTTCCTGCACACAGTGCCCTATCCCTAATACCAGGGGTGTTGTGATCTTCCTGCACACAGTGCCCTATTCCTGATACTGGGGGTGTTGTGATCTTCTTGCACACATCCCGGTATCAGGGATAGGGCACTGCATGCAGGAAGATCACAACACTCCTGGTATTAATAGAGATAGGGCACTGCATGCAGGAAGATCACAACACTCCTGGTATTAATAGGGATAGGGCACTGCATGCAGGAAGATCACAACACCCCTGGTATCAGGGATAGGGCACTGTGTGCAGGAAGATCACAATACCCCGGAGGAGTGAGGGTCAGGCAGCTCCCCCCTGTCTGTGAAGCCAGCCTCTCACTAGTAAATCAGGGAGGGAGCTGTCTCAGACTTCACCATCCTCCCCCCCCCCCTCACCCACACACCATTCACTAGCTGGGACATGGGGGAAGTCAGGAGTGAGGGTCAGGCAGCTCCCCCCTGTCTGTGAAGCCAGCCTCTCACTAGTAATGCAGGGAGGGAGCTGTCTCAGACTTCACCATCCTCCCCCCCCCCCCCCCTCACCCACACACCATTCACTAGCTGGGACATGGGGGAAGTCAGGAGTGAGGGTCAGGCAGCTCCCCCCTGTCTGTGAAGCCAGCCTCTCACTAGTAATGCAGGGAGGGAGCTGTCTCAGACTTCACCCTCCTCCCCCCCCCCCTCACCCACACACCATTCACTAGCTGGGACATGGGGGGAAGTCAGGAGTGAGGGTCAGGCAGCTCCCCCCTGTCTGTGAAGCCAGCCTCTCACTAGTAATGCAGGGAGGGAGCTGTCTCAGACTTCACCATCCTCCCCCCCCCCCCCTCACCCACACACCATTCACTAGCTGGGACATGGGGGAAGTCAGGAGTGAGGGTCAGGCAGCTCCCCCCTGTCTGTGAAGCCAGCCTCTCACTAGTAATGCAGGGAGGGAGCTGTCTCAGACTTCACCATCCTCCCCCCCCCCTCACCCACCCACACACCATTCACTAGCTGGGACATGGGGGAAGTCAGGAGTGAGGGTCAGGCAGCTCCCCCCTGTCTGTGAAGCCAGCCTCTCACTAGTAATGCAGGGAGGGAGCTGTCTCAGACTTCACCATCCTCCCCCCCCCCCTCACCCACACACCATTCACTAGCTGGGACATGGGGGAAGTCAGGAGTGAGGGTCAGGCAGCTCCCCCCTGTCTGTGAAGCCAGCCTCTCACTAGTAATGCAGGGAGGGAGCTGTCTCAGACTTCACCATCCCCCCCCCCCCTCACCCACACACCATTCACTAGCTGGGACATGGGGGAAGTCAGGAGTGAGGGTCAGGCAGCTCCCCCCTGTCTGTGAAGCCAGCCTCTCACTAGTAATGCAGGGAGGGAGCTGTCTCAGACTGGTATCAGGGTTAGGGCACTGTGTGCAGGAAGATCACAACACTCCTGGTATTAATAGGGATAGGGCACTGTAAGAGATGACTGTAGTAGATTGAATAAAGATCTGATGTTTCTGCTCTCCTCACACCAAACAAAAACAACACACAAGCAGAGAAGCCCTTCTTACAAAGCTGAGCTAGTGAGTTAAGTAGGAGGAAAAGTAAACATACTTGTGCCAGTGTGGCTATTTAAAAAATACACTTACCAACAATCAATTACATATATTTGAAACTGTGTACAGTTCCAGCCAGGACCACCTTTCTAAAATGCACAGTGATTGGCAAATTCAACATGCACTAGCATTTCAGGTGCCTGCTAACAAAAATAATAAACAAACAAGTTCTAGTCACGTGAGTGCTGATCATTACATTACTTTTTTTGTCAAGCTTCCAACTGTTTCCATTTCACATCCCCCCAACCATTACCTCAGTATTAGCCTTGGTAACATCAATAGATAAGAGCACAGCCAGCCAATAGGAATACATACATACATATTCATTCCTAAGTGACCTTTACTGACCTGGGAAGTGTGAACACTTTGTTTCATTTTCTGTTGGTGTTCGTTAGTTTCCAGTTCCATTTCCCATCCCCCCCAACCATCACCTCAGTGGTAACCTTGGTAACATCAATAGATAAGAGGGCAGCCAGCCAATAGGAACACATATTCATTCCTAACTGACCTTCAGTGACCTGGAAAGTGTTTATTTGTATCATTTTCAGTTAGTGCGCACTAAATTGAGTTAGTGCGCACTAACGGGGAGTTAGTGCGCACTAACTCGAGTTAGTGCGCACTAACACGATTTAACGATTTTTAACGATAAATCGTTAGAATTTCTATTGTATCGTGTTCTATAACGATTTAAGACGATATAAACATTATCGGACGATAATTTTAATCGTTGAAAAACGATTCACATCCCTAGTCTGTACTCTCACTACTATCATCATTATCCCTACTACTGAAGCTAAGGGTGGGCACCTTTTTGTCCTGGATGACATGTGATCGGTACGAAATTTTCTTTTGACTTCCTCTTGTACTTCAGTAGTAGTGGTTGCCTTGTTGAGATTTGGTCTAGATATTATACAAATAAGTCACCATGCAAAGGTGCTCAGCAAGACTTGGTCAGAAAAATTTATTCTCTCCTTCTCAGAAATGTACAGCAATCACAGACATTTCTACAGACCTGCTGTTTCTATAGTTAATAGGGGTGTGCATTCGGATTGACCGCATTAGTAAAACGCAACTCATATTTTTTTTTTACTTAAAAAATTGATTCGACATAAACGATCGGATTTCCCACATATCGAACATAGATATGTTCGATATGTGGGAAATCGCGATTGTTGAGCCAAAATAAAAATATAAACCCCCTCACCCTCCTTAATCCCCCCCCCAGACTTACCACAACTCCCTGGTGATGGAGCGAGGAGTGAGGACGCCATTTCTGCAATCCTTGGCGAGAAGCATGTGACGTCGGCGGCACGTCGAGTGACGCCGGCGTCACGTGATTCCCGGCTCGTTCGCGCCGGACGGCTCGTTCGGCCCAAAAAGAACTTTTGGCCAGCTTGGGGGGGTCAGGAGGCCCCCCCAAGCTGGCCAAAAGTTCTTTTTGGGCCGAACGAGCCGTCCGGCGCGAACGAGCCGGGAATCACGTGACGCCGGCGTCACTCGACGTGCCGCCGACGTCACATGCTTCTCGCCAAGGATTGCAGAAATGATGTCCTCACTCCTCGCTCGATCACCAGGGAGTTGTGGTAAGTCTGGGGGGGGGATTAAGGAGGGTGAGGGGGTTTAAATTTTTTTTTTGCACATATGTACATATACCCAACTCATTGGATTTTTTTTATGTCCATATTGGCCGCAAGTGGGACCCCCTTTCGGACATAAAAAATATGAACATAAAATTTTGCTCTGCACATCCCTAATAGTTAATATAGTTTCTGGTTTGCTATGCAGCTTCTGTCAGTGCTGCTTATTTAAATAAACAGCTTAAATGCTTGCTGAATCCTGACTCATTTTTTCTTCTTATTTCTATGATGCTCATTTCAGACATCGTAGTGTTCCGTTTTGCATAGCTGATTGTATTATCACAATATAGGTGATAATGAGAACACATGGTTACTGATCCCATATATCTTTATCAGGAACAATGGACTCTGTTTTAGTTTTACTTCCTTTTCTTTTGTATTCAGAACCAGTAATAATATTGATATGAAAAGATATTGTACTTTTGGAAAATGTTTTGCTACAGAAATTTAAAAGGAACATTTTAAATGAAATAAGAAAAACATGCAAAAATACAACATTTTGCCTGCATTTGAATCTTCACCCTTTTTTTTCTTTTTAAATTGGTGAAATTGTAAGATTGGTAAAGTTTCTATAAGGTCTATGTAAAATAGGTTTACAAAGATTAGAATGGTGCTTAATGTTGTAGAAATGAATATTTAACTTCTCAGCATCTGCCCATTGCCTTTTACCCCTTCTTTTCTTCCCCATCTCTTCCCCCTTCTCTAGCATCTATCTCCCCTTTCTCTACCACTCCCCTTTCCCCTTACCAAGTATGCATCTGGCCCCTGCCTCCCTCTGCTTCCTTCTACAGCATCTGCTCCCTGGCTGCCTCTTGTCCTCCCTCTTTCAGGTTAACTGAGTGGCAGAACTGCACTGTTGCTTTCCACCGCCCTACCGCCTCCTCAGTTCAGGCTGAAGTGGCAGTTCCTAATTCTGATCTTACTTGAGATCATCATCAAAAGTGCCACCGCTGGCCCGTAACATTTGAACATACTTGCTATGCTAGCATTGAAGAGGAGGCGGAGTAGTGAGAAGCCATGGCACGGGCTTTTTCTGCTCTGCCTGGCAGAGTTCCATCAGTTCCTTGACTGGCAGGGCATAGGGATTCCCATCAGCCATACTACTCCTCTCAGAAGCTCCACTTTATTTAACATTGCCCTCCCACCCCCAATTTGGCACTTTAGTTGACTAACTAGTCTAGTGGTAATTCTGGCTCTGCCAGCAGTCTGCCTCAATAGTGGTAAGCAATGAATCCCAAAGCTAGACATGTAAACCCTTTCAAAACTGGCCTCAGGGCATTCATGAGCATTGCAGACTCTAGTCTATGTCTCTAATAATCAAATCCCCCCTCAACTGCTGCCTTTCTTTTCCTATCTGTTGGATTTTCACCTCTGGAGAGAAATACTCAGGATGAGAGCACACTGTACTGTAACATCTCTAGAATTCAGTGAGATTAGAGCCAAAAAAAAAAAGCAGATGATACAGTTCAACCATTCTTGATAAGCTGGTTCCATCTGGTAAACTTCGCTGAATGGCAGAATATCCTTCTGTAAGTGGTTTTTCAATGCTGCAATTCATGAGTCATGTTCAAAGCAATAAAGCATGGTGCTTTTGTATTACAGTCTGAACACTGAGAATTTGCAAAGATTATACATGAAAATCTCTGCCATTTATGAAACTGGATGTGAAAAAGAAGTGCTGCAGAGAAAATGTCTGCATGTGGCTGTTTTTTTGACAGCATAGTACACCTGTAAATTGAATGATGTCAAAATGTAGCTTATTGAAAGCAATTTGGGGCGGATTTTCAGAGCCCTGCTCGCCTAAATCCGCCTAAATCCGGGCGGATTTAGGCGAGCAGGGCCCTGCGCGCCGGTGCACCTATGTTCAATAGGCCTACCGGCGCGCGCAGACCCCGGGACTCGCGTAAGTCCCGGGGTTTTCCGAGGGGGCCGTGTCGGGGGCGTGTCGAGGGGGCTGGCCCGATCCGCGTGGCGTTTTCGGGGTGGGCCATAGCGTTTCGGGGGCGAGCCCGGGGGCGTGGTTACGGTCCGGGGCGGTCCAGGAGCATGGCCGCACCCTCCAGACCCGCCCCCAGGTCGCGTCCCGGCGCGCCAGCGGCCCACTGGCGCACGGGGATTTACGTCTCCCTCCGGGAGGCGTAAATCCCCCGACAAAGGTAAGGGGGGGGTTAGACAGGGCCGGGTGGATGGGTTAGGTAGGGGAAGGGAGGGGAAGGTGAGGGGAGGGCAAAAGAAAGTTCCCTCCGAGGCCGCTCCGATTTCGGAGCGGCCTCGGAGGGAATGGAGGTAGGCTGCGCGGCTCGGCACGCGCCGGGTATACGGAATCGATAGCCTTGCACGCGCCGATCCCGGATTTTAGCGGCTACGCGCGTATCTACTAAAATCCATTGTACTTTTGTTTGCGCCTGATGCGCCAACAAAAGTACACCAAATCGCGCTATTTGAAAATCTACCCCAGTATGTATAACCTTATCAGACAATAACAGTATTGCTACGTGGTCTATTGCATATCTGAAAAGTACATTGCATAACTATTTTCAGATGTTGTTGTCCTACTGTGTCGGTTGAAATATGTATTACAATAGGTTACAGATTTGTCAGTCTTCAAATAGACACGCACATTTCATACAAATTGTCACAGCGAGAACATGGGTACTGTCTTTTTGAAAATTAACGTAATACTTGTGATTAGCAAATACAATTTTTTTTAATGTAGTATTTTGTGTCTATTTCGTTTTTGGATTTGTGTGTATAGAAGACTTCTAGTAGACAAATCGTTACAAGACTTTTTACAAAACCTATGTATCAGAAAACGGTTTTGCATTTTTCTAGTTTTCGTCCTTCGCACCTTAAAAAAAAACAAACCACCAAACTTTTTCGCAATTTCAAAGTATTCAACAGAACTGCTCTTATGTTAAGGAAATCAAGTGTCAGTTGTATTTGCTTTTTGTTAAATTGTTACAAAGAAAGGTATCCCAGTGCTTGGGTTAAAGTTAACATGGGCAGCTGTGATAATCCCGACTATCCCTCCTGCTACCCCACCAAGCAACCCTACAATATCAAATACAGTCCAAAGGAAAACCAGATACTTCATCTTGGATAAACAAGAACACAGTTTTTTTTTTTTATATCTTTTTATTAAGTTTTTAGTTTTAAAACAGACCATCAAATACATACTAATATGGAATAATCTCTACTACAGAAAACCATAGCCTAATACAGTATCAATGAACAGTAGTAGTAAACCTTTTTTAAATTCAATGGACTTCAGAACCATCTTGCAACTTATAATTTTCTCAACAATAGACTATTGTAATTCTCTTCTGATTGGCCTTCCATCAACAAGCATCAAACCTCTGCAGATTCTTCAGAATTCAGCAGCTAGAATTTTAACAGGAACAAAAAAATATGTTCACATCACCCCAATACTAATATCACTTCATTGGCTTCCTATCAAATCTCGAATAGATTATAAGATCTATTCGGGATCTGTATTTGGACCCTTACTTTTCAATATATTTATAAATGATCTGAAAAGAAATACGACGAGTGAGATAATCAAATTTGCAGATGACACAAAATTGTTCAAAGTAGTTAAATAACAAGCAGATTGTGATAAATTGCAGGAAGACCTTGTAAGACTGGAAAATTGGGCATCCAAATGGGAGATGAAATTTAATGTCGATAAGTGCAAGGTGATGCATATAGGGAAAAATAACCCATGCTATAATTACACAATGTTGGGTTCCAGATTAGGTGTTACAACCCAAGAAAGAGATCTAGGCGTCATAGTGGATAACACATTGACATCGTCGGTTCAGTGTGCTGCGGCAGTCAAAAAAGCAAACAGAATGTTGGGAATTATTAGAAAGGGAATGGTGAATAAAACGGAAAATGTCATAATGCCTCTGTATCGCTCCATGGTGAGACCACACCTTGAATACTGTGTACAATTCTGGTCACTGCATCTCAAAAAAGATATAATTGCGATGGAGAAGGTACAGAGAAGGGCTACCAAAATGATAAGGGGAATGGAACAGCTCCCCTGAGGAAAGACTAAAGAGGTTAGGACTTTTCAGCTTGGAGAGGAGACGGCTGAGGGGGGATATGATAGAGATGTTTAAAATTATGAGAGGTCTAGAACGGGTAGATGTGAATCGGTTATTTACTCTTTCGGATAGTAGAAAGACTAGGGGGCACTCCATGAAGTTAGCATGGGGTACATTTAAAACTAATCGGAGAAAGTTCTTTTTTACTCAATGCACAATTAAACTCTGGAATTTGTTGCCAGAGGATGTGGTTAGTGCAGTTAGTATAGCAGTGTTTAAAAAAGGATTGGATAAGTTCTTGGAAGAGAAGTCCATTACCTGCTATTAAGTTCACTTAGAAAATAGCCACTGCCATTAGCAATGGTAACATGGAATAGACTTAGTTTTTGGGTACTTGCCAGGTTCTTATGGCCTGGATTGGCCACTGTTGGAAACAGGATGCTGGGCTTGATGGACCCAGTATGGCAATTTCTTATGTTCTTATGTTCTTATGAACTGGTCAAAAGGGCAGGCGATCCTTCTCTTATGGCTCTTAACCATGGCATCACTCCTCCCCCTTGACCAGGCAAGCCCACACACCACCTTAGCCACTGGACATCTGAGAGACGTAGGAGGACCAATAGCCAGACTTGATGCTCATCATGGGGAGGAGAGGTTACCTGGGCAACTCGGGTGCACTGCACTGTTAATGCCAGTTTCCATGCACTTGGCTCAGACCCGTCTATGTATAAGCCTGCTTTTTTTTTTCTATTGTTGAAGGTGAAACTATCTCCTTTAATTTTCTGGATCTAGTGTATGCAAAATTAACCTTCTTATCTTTAAAACAAATATGTAAATCTAATGCAGGAATTATTAAGAATGGAATGGTTAACAAAACGAAAAATGTCATAATGTCTCTATATTGCTCCATGGTGAGACCGTACCTTGAATACTGTTTTCAATTCTCATCACCACACCTCAAGCTATTCATGCTACTTGTGGTGCCACTTTATCACAGTCTAGGTTCCTTGGAGTTCTTTTCCCTGCTGATGATGTCTTTCTACAAGTTTCTGATGTGCTCGGGGAGGATCCTTGTCCTGGGGCAAGGATGGAATGGCTCCTGAAAGGGAACAGGAGGTAACTGGCCCCAGGGGGTGGAGCACTGAGGGAGACAGAGGCTAGGTAGTGCTTCACCACTGGAAGCCTGAGGTCCCCCAGGGAGGAGCCCGTAGGGACCCAGGCCGCTTGGACTTAGATGGGCCTCACAGGGTCTCCTGGGAGAATGGAAGTCCGGCGTGCCCACAGACTCAGAAGGAACGCGGTCAAGTTTGAGCTGGAGCAGGGAGAACCAGAACAGAGTTGGTGATGACAAGGCGAGGAACAGAGCCAGAATCTGGAGGCGAGGCCAGGCGGCAGACAGGCGAACAGGTCTGGAACAGGCTGAGGTCTTTGAGGCAGGCGGCAGACAGATGAGCAGGTCTGGAACAGGCTGGGGTCTTGAGGCAGGTGGCAGACAGGCGAACAGGTCTGGAACAAGCCGAGGTCAGTACCAGAAGTCAGTCCGAGGGTACTACCTGGGAAGGCAGATAGATGAACACAGGAACAGGCAGGACTCAGGAACAAGGATGCAGGAACAAGTCAGGAACAGAACTAGAACAGAAGGATCCTGGAACGAGACTAGGAACAAACAGGAACAGACACAGAGGCAATCTAGAAAACAAGCCGACCCGATTGCCAAGGCAAGGAAGTGAAGTCAGGAACTTCCTTATATTGTTGATCAATCAGGGTGGGCCGCGGAACTCAGACCCGCCCTCGGCCCTACAAGTGTCAGGGCAGGCCATGCGCACGTATGGGCATGGCTAGCATGGAGGGAGAAGCTGAACCTCGGCATGAGGCCTGGCGCGCAGTGGAAGGCCCGGCGACTGCTGCCACGGGACGTGGGGGCCTAGCTGGGCTAGCAACTACTGTGAGGGAGGTCGTCCCGGGACCTGCCAAGGAGCTATGCAGGAGAGCGGTCCCATGCATGGGTCGGCCGTGGGCGGGGCACATAACATTTTCATTAGAGTTGATGAGAAACCCCCAGTTTTGGAGCTCAAAATAGACTGCAGCGCTTTCCTCATTGACTTTAATGGTAAATTAATTAACAAATAAAACAAACTAAACAAATGGAGAGGATCTATGAAACAAATAAACAAACCAAAATGAAAAGTATGCTCCTGTATGTGCTTCTTGGCAATTACTACTGGTCATAAGTGCATCTGTACAATAATGCTATGACATGACATTACTTTAGATCAACCTTAAGTAGGTATTATACATTTTTCTAATACAATTCACAATTTTGTTATACTTGCTATAGTAACTCTTGGAATAAAATCTACCAAGAACTACATGTTTCAGAAGACCTTATTCAATGCCTGTCATTATTGCTATAAAGAAAGCTTCTTATTTTACACAGATTTTCCTCAGCTTACCTTCAAATACAAAGAGAAGGGATGATTTCAATGTAACCCATTCATATCCCTTCAATCAATGACTGATATCATACTTACCAGCTGGAAAAGGGAAAAAGGCAATGAAAAAAAAGTCAAGACTGCATCATTATCTCTAGCACATTTATAGCCCAGTTTCTTGTTAACCTTTTGCCAGTGTACTCATATCTTTTTCAGCTACACTGTTTGAAAAGCTATTAGCCAGATCCTGCCAATCCATGTCATGCTGCCTTCTTGCCTTCTTTTCTGTGTTTTCTTCTTTACTCTCTTTCTGTTAGCAGGCTCTGTAATGATCAAACTTTAGTTTAAAAAACCTCATCATCTAAAAACAGATTATGTTTGATCATTTGATTGTCATGTGCAGTCTTGCATCCCACGGTAATACTGTATTTTATATTTTTCAAATGTTTTTTGTATAAAAGACAGTTTCCCTGTATTCACAAAGCATTTTTAGGCAGATATGCAAGCAAGTTATACAATTTTCCTTCACCATGCATTAGATAATGCATAAAAGTCTGGAAATTCAGATGCCTTGGTACTTTTTACACTGTTCTTCCTCTGTTCTTCCAGCTAATGAGATAATGATTTTCAATAACATTTATTTATTTTTATTTATTTAAGGTTTTTCTATACCGGCATTCATGATAAGATCATATCATGCCGGTTTACATATAACAGGGGGTGCAAAAACTGTTCTTTTAACAAGTGCGAAGGAAGCAAAAGTTACAATAAAACAAGGTTGTAGTACTGGGGGAGGAAGGAGATAAGGATAGCAGCGTAAAAAATTTACAGAGGTAACTTATTTACAATCTGCAGTGATGTCTCTTTATGGATATTTACATTGGGCAGTGAAGTCTCTCAATGAATATTTGACTCCGGAAAGGCTTGCTTAAATAGCCAAGTCTTAAGTTTTTTTTTGAATGTTGGTAAGCAGGGTTCAAGTCTAAGATCCGGTGGTAAGGTATTCCAAAGAGAGGGGCCCGCTGTAGAAAAGGCCCGGTCTCTGAGTGCCTTATGGAGTGTAGCTTTAGTTGGGGGAACGGTCAGGGAGCCTTTGTAGGCGTCTCTGATAGGTCTGGATGATGAGTGCCTTCTGAGGGGGATTTGGAGGTTGAGAGGGGCCTGTGAGTGGATGGATTTGTGGATGATGGTGATGGACTTGTGTAGGATTCTGTAGTGTATTGGCAGCCAGTGAAGATTAGATAGAATTGGCGAGATGTGGTCTCTTCTTCTGGAATTTGTCAGAATTCTGGCTGCCGCGTTCTGTAGCATCTGAAGTGGTTTTATGTATGAGGCTGGGAGACCTAGCAAGATTGAATTGCAATAGTCCATCTTGGAGAAAATTACGGATTGCAAGACTGTTCTGAAGTCATGAAAGTGTAGTAGTGGTTTCATTCTCTTGATTACCTGCAGCTTGTAGAAGCAGTTCCTGGTTGTATTGTTTATAAATGCTTTTAGGTTCAAGTGTTTGTCTATTACTACCCCTAGGTCTCTTGCTTGTGTAGCAATGGTGTTAACTGGTGCAGTTTGTGGGGAGTTGCTGTTTTCAGGGGTGATGAGGAGGAGTTCTGTTTTGGCCGAGTTTAGAATCAGGTTTAGGTTAGCGAGGAGTTGGTTGATCTCTTGTAGGCAGTTTTCCCAGTGTTTGAGGGTTTTTGAGATGGATTCTTTGATGGGTATCAAGATTTGTACGTCGTCGGCGTATAAGAAATGTTTTAGTTGTAGGTTAGTTAACAGTTGGCATAGAGGAAGAAGGTATATGTTGAAAAGGGTTGGGGATAGTGAGGAACCTTAAGGAACTCCTTGTGAGGAATTGTAGCAGGGAGATTCTTTATTATTGATTTTAACTTTGTAGCCTCTGTTACAGAGGAAAGACTTGAACCAAGTGTAAGCAGAGCCTGTAATTCCAATGTCTGAAAGGCGGTTGAGGAGGGTGGCATGATTGACCGTATCGAAGGCTGCCGACAAGTCCAGTAGAATTAGTAGGAACGATTGTCCTTTGTCCAAGCCCATGGTGAGATGGTCAGTTAGTGATAAGAGAAGAGTTTCAGTGCTTAAGGTCTTGCGGAACCCGTATTGTGTGGGGGGTAGTATTTCATGATCTTTGAGGTAGGTAGAGAGTTGCGAATTGACCAGTTTTTCCAGGATCTTTGCTACAAAGGGTAGATTTGAGATTGGGCGGAAGTTGTTTGGGTTCATGGGGTCCAAATCTGGTTTCTTTAGTAGAGGTTTAAGAGAAGCCGTTTTTAGTGCCTCAGGGAAGATTCCCTGTGTTAAGGAGCAGTTTATAATGTCCGCAAGTGGTTTAGAGATGGTTTCGGGTATTAACAGAAGAAGTTTTGACGGTATTAGATCGAAGGGATGGGATGAAGGTTTCATTTTCTTTAGCAGGGATTGGATCTCTAAGGCGGTGGTAGGTTCAAATGTGTCCAGTGAGATTGTCTTGTTGGGGATGTGTAGGGGGTTAGTCAGAGGGGTGGGGTTAGGTGGGAGGAGGGTTAAGAGATTGGAGATTTTATTTTGGAAAAATAGGGCTAGTTCATTTGCTTTAGCTTGTGCTTGTTCACTAGGGAAAGAATGTGAGTTAGGTTGAGTTAGTTCGGATACGTAGGAGAAGAGGGCTCTTGCGTCAAAGATAAGGTTGTGGATCTTGAGAGCGTGGAAATCCCTTTTTGCCTTTAGTGTGTTGTTCCTGTAATGGCTGAGGGCAGATTTGTAAGTAGACAGAGTACTGGCACAAGGGGTTTTGCGCCATAGGTTTTCCTTTTTTCTGAGGGTTTGTTTGAGTTTCCGTAGGTCCTTGGTGAACCATGGTTGTCTCTTATGTGAATTTAGGTTGAGTGTTTTTGTTGAAAGAGGACATAATTTATTTGCTATTTCCTCTGTGATATTGCTCCAGGATGATAAGGCTGCGTTGGGATCTGCAAAGTTTAAATTTGGAAGTTCTTTAGCCAGGTGGAAATTGAGGTCATCGGAAGAGCAAGATCTTCTGTAGGGGAATGGAGATTGAGGGGAGTGAGGTTTGCGGGTTTCTGTCATTAAGAAGGTGGCGGAGATTAATGAGTGATCTGACCATGGGACTGGAGTGCAAACGGGATGGGATGAGTGCTTGATACCGGAGTTCATGAAAATGAGGTCCAGAGTGTGGCCTGCCTTGTGGGTGGGCTTGTTGATAATCTGTTGGAAGCCCAAGGCTGAGAGTGTGGAGAGGAGGGTTTCACAGTTGGTTGTGAGTTTGGTGTTATTGACATGAAGGTTGAAATCTCCTAGGATCAAGGCAGGGGAGTCCAGGTTTATGTGTTTTGCAATTACTTCTATTATGATGGAGGCATCTGCATCTAGGAGTCCAGGAGGGGCATAGACTAAGAGGATTTGGAGTTCGTTGGTTTTGAATAGGCCTATTTCCAATTTTGAGTCTGATTTTATTGGGAGTTGGGAGACTCTCAGTTCTTTTTTGGTTGCTAGCAGTAGGCCTCCTCCCCTTTTCTTTAATCGGGGGAGGGAGAAGAAGTTGTACATCTGTGTGGGTAGTTGATTTATTAGGGTTATATCTGTTGGTTTAAGCCAAGTTTCTGTTATGGCACAGATGTCCGATTTGGTGTCTAAGAGATAGTCATTGAGTATCAGAGTTTTCTTAGTGATAGATTGTGCGTTGAAGAGAGTTAGGGTGAATAGCGAGAGACCTAGTAGTTGGCTGAGAGGGGTGAGTAAGATCGGGATGAGGGTTTTGGAGGAGCGTGGCTGCGGTTGCATTGTTGCTTTATCTGTGTTGCGGAAGCTGCGGTGAAGAATAGGGATTGAGAATTCTGGTGGCATAGTGGTCTAGTTGTGCAATCAATGACGGGGTGGATACTGGATGTAGACTGGCAGAGGCTGGATGGGTGTTGGATGAAATGTTGATGCTGGAGGGTGCTGGAGGCTGGATGGGTGCTGGGTGAAAGTTTCTGGAGGTTGGATGGGTGTTGGATGGATGTTGCTGTGGGCAGGATGGGTGCTGGATGGATGTTGCTGGAGGCTGGATGGATAAATGTTGATGCTGGAGGGTGGTGGAGGGGGCTGGATGGATGTTGCTGGAGGCTGGATGGATGAATGTTGATGCTGGAGGGTGCTGGAGGTTGGAGGGTGCTGGATGGATGTTGCTGGAGGCTGGATGGCTGAATGTTGATGCTGGAGGGTGCTGGAGGCTGGAGGGTGCTGGATGGATGTTGCTGGAGGCTGGATGGCTGAATGTTGATGCTGGAGGGTGCTGGAGGCTGGAGGGTGCTGGATGGATGTTCCTGGAGGCTGGATGATGAATGTTGATGCTGGAGGGTGCTGGAGGCTGGAGGGTGCTGGATGGATGTTGCTGGAGGCTGGATGGATGAATGTTGATGCTGGAGGGTGCTGGAGGCTGGATGGTGCTGGATGGATGTTGCTGGAGGCTGGATGGATGAATGTTGATGCTGGAGGGTGCTGGAGGCTGGAGGGTGCTGGATGGATGTTGCTGGAGGCTGGATGGATGAATGAGGGTGCTGGAGGCTGGAGGGTGCTGGATGGATGTTGCTGGAGGCTGGATGGATGAATGTTGATGCTGGAGGGTGCTGGAGGGTGCTGGATGGATGTTGCTGGAGGCTGGATGGATGAATGTTGATGCTGGAGGGTGCTGGAGGCTGGAGGGTGCTGGATGGATGTTGCTGGAGGCTGGATGGGTGCGAGAATGTTGGCTGTGATTCTAGTGTGTCTATGTTGCGGTGAGGTAGACTGTTGAAGGAGGCCTTATTTCTAATTCCTGGGGCTCATCAAGGGGCGCACTAAGGGGCAGGCCCCTTAGGTCGCGCTCCTTCGGGCGCGCGCCGCCGCCGGTGAGTTCCGGTGATTTAAAGGGCTGCTGCCGCCCTCTGATTGGCCCGTTGTTCCTTTTAGGGGCGCGGTTCCCTTCTCGCGAGGCTCTCAGGGCCTAGTGCGGGTTGGTTTTATTATTTATTTTTTTTTAATAAGTTTTTTGCTCTGTTTGTCCCACCCTGCGCGGCTCACCTTTGCTGGAGGTAGGTGAGCAGGCTCTCGCCCCGAATGGGCCGCACCGACCGCGCGAGCCTCGCCAGGGAGAGGAAGAGGGTAGCTGCAGGGAGCTGGAGTGCGCCGGAAAAGAACGCCGCCGGTGAGTTCCGGTGATTTAAAGGGCTGTTGCCGCCCTCTGATTGGCCCGTTGTTCCTTTTAGGGGCGCGGTTCCCTTCTCGCGAGGCTCTCAGGGCCTAGTGCGGGTTGGTTTTATTATTTATTTATTTATTTATTTACATCATACAATAATTCTAAGATCTACAGAAGGTTGGATATTTTCACAATTATACATTCTAGAAATCTTACAAATAATGTGGGAATTTTATTCACAACCAGCACAGGGTCTCCAATGTATGCAAATTTATCTCAGCAACATTCATTGTGGATATCCTAAAATCCTGTCTGGCTATGGAGTCACCAGGACAAATTTGGGGTTTGCCTAGCAGAGAGAGGGGAGACAGGGAAGATATGATAGAAGCATTCAAATATCTTAAAGATATATTAAATAATGCCAAAGAAGTATTTTTTTTCAGCAGAAAGTTCTAGAATAAAAGATTATAATATGAAGATCAAAAGCCCTAGAATCATGAAAACAATATTTTAAGGCAATAGTAGTGGATGCATGGCATGGCCTTCCAAGGGAGGTGGAAGAGAAAAAACTAGTAATAGCATTCAAGGAAACATGAGATAAGCACAGAGGATCCCTAGTTACAAAGATGTAAACGGAAGGCCAGAAATCAATTATGGTCTTTGGCAGTGGTTCTGAAACCTGTCCTGAGGGATCTCCAACCAGTTGGGTTTTCAGAATATCCATAATGAATATGCATAAGATGGATTTCCATACACTGCCTCCATTGCATGTAGACTTAATTCGCACATATTCATTGTCGAAATCCTAGAAACCCAACTGGCTGGGGTTCCCCAGCACGGGTTTGGGAACCTCTGCTCTATGGTATTCAAGAGAAAATAAATTGAGCAGTGCAGATGAACTTCTCAGTCCTTATCTGCTATTATATTTTATGTTTCTATTACAACAGATATCATACATCAGACCTACTGTAGGGAAGAAAGTATATCACTATCTACATAGCTGGAATAATTTTCCAAGTTTATTTGGATATGATTAATCATAAATTGTCAAATCTACCAGAGTTTAAAATGTTTTAGATGTTGCTAGCTCAGTAAAGGTGAAAGGAAATCTGTGTTTAAACAAATTAGCATGATGCATCCTTTTATAATGGCAATTGGCATGTGGAGCCATCTATGAATTCAAAAACCTTCAATATAAGCTGATTCTAATCATATTAAGAGCCATAAAACCAAGCTTTTATTGGCTTTTATTCGAGACAGGTTTTGAAGTGCAGTGTGAAATAAATATTGATTACACATTAGACAAAGGTCCTATATCAGAAAACACATTGCCAAAACCAATATCCTGAGCAATGTTCAACACTGATTTGTTTCACAAAACTAGGCTGTGTCTGTGGATAATTTCAAGGCAGTAGTAGATCTATATATCTTATATCATTTTACCCAATTTGTTGACCTTATTTTCTTATCGTTTTCCTATATTTCATTTCTAACTTGCCCAAGTACATTTTATTTTTAAGGGCCTGGGGAATAGGAATGTGTGCATAGAAGTACATGCAGAGGCAATTTTGCATATACTTTTACATACACTAGAAAGAGGTTTTCCAGGAGGAGGAGCTGGGGCAGGAAAGCCATTTACAAACCAATTTTCAATTTTCAAAAGTATGTGCATAAATCTACTTGCACATATTTGCTGCACTGGGTTGTATGTGCACCTGCTAAATTTCAAGGCAGACGTGTGGGCATAAGTTTGTTTTGCAAATTTGGGCTAAAGTCTGCGTGTTCTTTCTACATGCAGACTTTACCTACATGGGCTGTTATAAAATTATTTTCCCCGTGTTCACATTTGGAACAAAAGGTGTGGATAATTAAGTTATTATATTCCCCATTTTTAAAAGCTTATCACTTCTATAGGTTATGATTGAGCTATTTGTACAATCACCACGTGATTGTTGAGCAGGAATACGAATGCTGATATTGTAAATAGTTGTGATCTTTATTTGGAACAACGGTATATAAAATGCCTAAATAAAATAAATTAGAAAATAAACATGCACAGCACTCTCCAGGTACACATCAGAGATGGTTCCTGCTCCACGGAGCTTACACTCAAGAAACGGCGATGAGACAAAAGACGCCAGGGCAAAAACAAAGAGGAGGAGGGCTTCGGGAAATATCTTCTGTCACAGCCAACAAACAAGGTTACAGAACCGACGAGGCTGTCATGAAGGAGAGCCAAGGTTTAAGTCTTAATAGCAACCTGGAAAAGATGGGGATTTTAGGCTGGGTGTGTGAACAAGGGCCAGAGAGGAAGAGCCCCCAGGAGTGTGGGGATCAGGAGCCGGAGACAGAGAAGGGCGCAGTCTCCTTTTGTGATATAGTTGCGATGGAGAAGGTACAGAGAAGGGTGACCAAAATGATAAGGGGAATGGAACAGCTCCCCATGAGGAAAGACTAAAGAGGTTAGGGCTGTTCAGCTTGGAGAAGAGACGGCTGAGGAGGGATATGATAGAGGTGTTTAAAATCATAAGAGGTCTAGAACAGGTTAATGTGAAACAGTTATTTACTCTTTCGGATGAAGTTAGCATGTGGCACATTTAAAAATAATCGGAGAAAGTTCTTTTTCACTCAGTGCACAATTAAACTCTGGAATTTGTTGCCAGAGGATGTGGTTAGGGCAGCTGGGTTTAAAAAAGGATTGGATAAGTTCTTGGAGGAGAAGTCCATTACCTGCTATTAATCAAGTTGACTTATAAAATTGCCATTGCTATTATTAGCAACGGTAAGACGGAATAGACAATGTTTGGGTACTTGCCATGTTCTTATGGCCTGGATTGGCAACTGTTGGAAACAGAATGCTGGGCTTGATGGACCCTTGGTCTGACCCAGTATGGCATGTTCTTATGTTCTTATGTTCTTATTCATATACTGCATGTGTTGCATGCCCCGTCCGCATCCGGCCCATGCACGGGCCTGCTCACCTCTCTGGTGTTTCTGCAGGTCCCCAGTCGTCCTCCCCAGTGGCAGCCATGAGCACCTCCAGGCCTCGGCGTCCCGCAGCGGCGGTCACCGGCCTTTCCACTGTGCATCAGGCCTCACGCTGGAGTTTGGCACCTCCTGTGGCGTTGGCCATGCCCCTAGGGCCGGGGCAGGTCCTTGTTCCACAGCACGCCCTGATTGAAGGAACTACTTAAGGAAGTCCCTGCCTGCACTTCCTTGCCTAGGCGGTCAGGTCGGCATTATGTGCTAGATTGTCACTGCGTACTAAGCCTCGTTCCAGTCTTGTTCCAGTCTCGTCCCAGCCTCGTCCCAGCCTCGTCCCAGTCTCGTCCCAGCCTTGTTCCAGGATCCTACTATTCCAGCCTTGTTCCTGCATCCTACTGTTCCAGCCTTGTTCTGCATTCGTCTGTTCCTGCGTCTGTCTATCCGTCTCCCCAGGAAGTACCCTCGGACTGTCTCTTTGGTATTGACCTCGGCCTGTTCCTCGACCTTCCTGTCTGCTGCCTGCATCCTGACCTCTGCCTGCCTCGTGACCTCGTCTGATCTCCGGAACCTGACCTCTGCCTTGCCTGACTACTCCTCGGACTGACCCTTGGATTCTGACCCCTGCCTGATTGACTACATCTCCTGATTCTGGCTCTTTCCCTTGCCTTGTCATCGTCTACGCTGTTCTGGTCTTCCTTGATCCATCAGAACCTCAGTCCCAAATCCGACCGCGCTCCCTCGCTGTCCATGGGCACGCCCACCTAAGTCCAAGCGGCCCGGGTCCCTACGGGCTTCCAGTGGTGAAGCTTATCCTAGCCTCTGTCTCCTCCAGTGCTCCGCCCCCTGGGGGCAGGTGCTTCCTGGTCCCTACCAGGGAGCTGTTCTCCACTGCTCCAGGACAAGGGTTCACCCCGAGTGCAACAGCATGTACCAGAGTATCACTAGCAAGGATTTGATATTGAGTAGCACAGCATCATTCAAATTAGCTACATAACTATGAGAGTAGCTGAATAGAAGTAACTGTCAAAAGCTTGGAATTTTTATGTCCCCTTACTCAATAAGGGCCTGATTTAAGGGATTCCAAGGTTCCAGCAGTGTTGGTTGTGCTAGATTATTCTGCCACTTTTCACCTGTGGACCATCAGTATTTCCTTTGGAGACTAGCTGAAATTCTGATGGACAGTTTTGACATGGTTTACTTCAATCATAGAAACATATAGAAATGACAGCAGAAGAAGGCCAAATGGTCCATCCATTCTGTCCAGCAAGCTTTCACTTTTTTTTCCCCATACTTATCTGTTACTCTTGTCCCTTGTAAGTGACATTTTTGTTCTATTTCCCTTCTACCCCCGCCATCGATCTATTTCCCTTCCACCCCCGCCATCGATCTATTTCCTTTCCACCCCCGCCATCAATGTAGTTAGCAGTGCTGGAGCTGCATCTAAGTGAAGCATTCAGGTCATGAGATAGAGGTTTTTCTACTAGGATATGTGTGGCAGCTATGATGTATTGCTTCAGGATTTGAAGACTGCTATGAACGAGTAGCGTTAGCTTGGTTGTGAGGGGCTGCCACACATTTGGTGGAATCCCCAGATGCAGTTTACTAGTATGGAAGATCTGACCTAGATTCAACTACTAATATACTAGTCATATAGTGTCACACAAAAGGTGGCATGCAGTTAGAGTAGGGAATTGTGCTCTTAAGGCTCATTCTAAGCTAGAAGTTAACTTCTAGTGTCTTATAGCATGCTGTAATTTGGCAGCCAGATCTCAAGGTGGCTATGGTGTGAATGGTGCTCCCATTCTGTCTTTGCAGATTCGGGATACAGTTACAGAATCTGGCTTCTTAGCCCAGTTGCTATTCCCAACATACTAACAAAGATGAGGTACAACAAGGCCTTATGCTCTACCCACTGTGTCACAGAAAGCACCTTCGGAGGTCTCAAAAGTAGATTTACTGTTTGGACAAAATGGGCGGAGCTTTAATGTATTCCCCACCCAAAGTAGGAGATATAGTGCTGCTCTGCTGTGAATTCCATAATCTCTCTCTACACCATGGGATGGCAATGGAGATATTTCTGGATCTATCCCCAGTTCCGCCTTGTGCACCTGCACAAGCCAAGGACACCGTGCTGAGTGGCATCCAGCTTCTGCAAAACCTCATAGAATGGTACTTTGTCTGTTAGGCCTCAACTACCCCTTTCCCTTCCATGAAAGGGAGGCCAGTAGAGTGTTTGCAGCTGCTCTCTTCTCTATCATCTTTCTTTCCTTCACTGCTCTTCTGTCTGGGTAGTGTGTAACAGAAATCACATATGCCTAATTAGGCTTCATCTTGACAATGGAGCAATAGACTGTACTTGAAAAATTGTAGTTAAAGTAAGATAACACCAAATACATGTGGCTGGCCTAATGTTTTCTGACTGATAATGAGTCTAAAAGAGGCAAATGTTACAAGAGAGTTTGTGTAGGAGTGCCAACAAAGTGTACATAGCTTGGCCTAGCTTGTGACATTTTGCTTGGTGGGCCTGCCCCTAGGACCCTGTCCTAGAACTCTCGTGTGGGTGAGGTAGTGCCATAGGTGTGATGGAACTCCAGCTGGGCCTTGAACATGAACAGCAACAGCCCTAGAAATCCTATAAATCACAAGTAGCTCAGAAGCTTAAAGGCACAGCCTAGAGAGAATAAGGTATCAATCACAGACTTGCCTTTTACATCTCATGCACACGGTTGCCATCCCATAGCTGACAACTGTGTGCATGTGAAGTTATACACCTGTACTTGGGATACATCATGTGGAATAAGCTTGAATAATTTAATATAAATACTACTTGAATAATTTAATATAAATACTACTTTCTGATGCATATTTTTCCCTGAAGTGCCAAGAAAAACTGCAGAGGGAGGCGGAGGGATCAAGCTTCTGAGTCTCTTAACTTTGGGGGTGAGGGGTATGGGAGAATGATAGGGCAGCCAAGCCCTTCAGTATGTGTCTGGACAGGTGGAGGTGATAAGACAACTGAATCCTTCAACTTGTGCAGCAAGGTGAGGGGTGATCAGGAAACTGGGGATTTTGACCTGTGTGGGAGTATAATTGTGCATCCAAGCCCCTTCACACTTATATCATGGATGAGGAGTTGAACAGGACCACCAAGAACCTTAAATTGTTCTGGAATGGGGATCTTATCTTGTATCTTGGGGTGGGGTAAGGGAAGGGTGATTGGATCACACCAGCAACTTCTTCTGGTGTTGGAGGTAAAGCAGATCCAGGCACAGTGGTCCATTTGTATTTCACTTAGGGAAGGTGCAGAGCTGCCTTCAGTGGAGGCAATGAAATCCTCCATGCTCATAAGCCCATTCACTTTGGGTTGCTTAGCCTGCAAAGTTTCACAGTTCAGTGTATGCACAGTAACGTTTATGGGTTAGTGTGAATGATAGTAGCATTTGTGCACTATAGGGATAATCACACCCTCCATCCTGGGCCCCCGCGAGAACTGAACATCAAACTGAATGGCAGGGGGAAAAAAGATACGGAACCAACAGCAGGAGGTGAGGGAAATGAATGACTGCGATGCGTGACCACGCCCCCCCCTGACGTCACTGGGAGCTCCGGCGACGGTTGAAGAGCGCCTCACCATCAGGTGCCGGCGAGCGGGGAGGCCACCCTCCATCCTGGGCCCCCGCAAGAACTGAACATGTCCCCTTTGTGCACCCCTTCGTGCAACCCTTGTGCTTTTAAAAAAAAATCTTTTATATTTTTCTGTTATTTAACCTTTATTCCAATTCTTTACCTTTTTCTTTTCACTTGTTAACAATTTTAATTAGAAATGTTCATTGTATTAGACTATGGAAATTTATTTCCTGCTATTCTGTTTAATGTAAACCGGTATGATTTACATCGGATGTAAGAATGTCGGTATATAAAAATAATAAATAAATAAATAAATAAATAATTATTTTGCAGGAATGTGCAAAATGGAGTGCTTTGCCCCTTATGTGGGTTCTTAGTATACACTAGAGATGTGAATCGTGTCCTCGATCGTCTTAACGAACGATTTCGGCTGGGAGGGGGAGGGAATCGTATTGTTGCCGTTTGGGTGTGTAAAGTATCGTGAACATCGTTAAAATCGTGAGCCGGCACACTAAAACCCCCTAAAACCCACCCCCGACCCTTTAAATTAAATCCCCCACCCTCCCGAACCCCCCCCAAATGCCTTAAATTACCTGGGGGTCCAGCGGCACACTAAAACACGGCACACTAAAACCCACCCCGACCCTTTAAATTAAATCCCCCACCCAAATGCCTTAAATTACCTGGGGGTCCGTAGCCTTAAATTACCTCCGTAGCGGCGGTCCGTAGCTAAATCGGGGGAAGGGGGAGAGCAGGAAAAGCGGCACACTAAATCGTGTAGTCTTCAGCCGGCGCCATTTTGCAAAATGGCTGCCGCAAAATGGCGGCGGCCATAGACCAAAACGATTCGACGCAGGAGGTCGTTCCGGACCCCCGCTGGACTTTTGGCAAGTCTTGTGGGGGTCAGGAGGCCCCCCCAATTGGGCCAAAATTTCCTGGGGGTCCAGCGGGGGTCCGGGAGCGATTTCCTGCCGCAAATCGTTTTCCGTACGGAAAATGGCGCCGGCAGGAGATCGACTGCAGGAGGTCGTTCAGCAGGGGTCCGGAACCCTTGCTGAATGACCTCCTGCAGTCGATCTCCTGCCGGCGCCATTTTCCGTACGGAAAACGATTTGCGGCAGGAAATCGCTCCCGGACCCCCGCTGGACCCCCAGGAACTTTTGGCCAGCTTGGGGGGGCCTCCTGACCCCCACAAGACTTGCCAAAAGTCCAGCGGGGGCCCGGAACGACCTCCTGCGTCGAATCGTTTTGATCTATGGCCGCCGCCATTTTGCGGCGGCCATTTTGCAAAATGGCGCCGGCTGAAGACTACACGATTTAGTGTGCCGCTTTTCCTGCTCTCCCCCTTCCCCCGATTTAGCTACGGACCGCCGCTACGGAGGTAATTTAAGGCTACGGACCCCCAGGTAATTTAAGGCATTTGGGGGGGGGGGTTCGTGAGGGTGGGGGATTTAATTTAAAGGGTGGGGGTGGGTTTTAGTGTGCCGTGTTTTGTGTGCCGCTGGACCCCCAGGTAATTTAAGGCATTTGGGGGGGGTTCGGGAGGGTGGGGGATTTAATGTAAAGGGTCGGGGGTGGGTTTTAGGGTGTTTTAGTGTGCCGGTTTTCCTGCCCTCCCCCTTCCCCCGATTTACGATTTTTTGACGATAAATCGGGGGAATTGGTATTGTATCGTGGCCCTAACGATTTTTGACGATTTAAAATATATGGGACGATATTTTAATTCGTCAAAAAACGATTCACATCCCTAGTATACACATTAAATTATAGCACATGCAAAAAATGTTTTAGTCAGAATTTTAGTGTATAGGCCCTCTTTGCATCTATTGGGAAAATGCTTATGTGTATAGGCCTATAAATGAAGCCGGTCACATGGCTTAGGCCAAAGCACTTCATAATATTTAAGGTGATCCACATTCAGATTCCCCTGTATATCAGGGATTGTTTAGGTTTGGGGGTTACCTAAGAGTTTGTGCACTCAGACCTGAAAAAACAGGGAGGATGGCTCCTGCTGCTGTAAGCAGCCCCAAGGATGACCTCAAAGAAGTTTCTCTTCCAACTCTGAGGCCTGCAAACATGCCCTGAGTCAGGCGGACATATAATTTAGGGAGGGGTAAGTGGCAGAGACCACTGGGGACAAAAAGAGCAAAAGACCAAAAAGTGGATGTGAAATGTCATATGAATATACTTATATCCAAGCAGAAAATAAAAAAACATGTAAAATAATTACATGTCAAGCCAAATTACATTTAAAGGTCAACTCATACTTGCATCGAAATCTTTACTAAAAAACATTATATATAATACTGTTGTCGTAGACTTGTTATTTACTTAAGTAGATGCTCTGTGTAAACATTCTACAATGGCTGAACAGCAACATGAGCATAAGTGACCTTTCAAACCATTTTAGGGATATTTCTGTTCAGAACATTCTGTTTTCTTGAAAGGGAAAATGTATTCAAGAATGTCAAGGATGTTAACATAAACACCAGGCCTAAAACCAAGCACTTAATACTAAGTGGCCATGAATTAAAAAAGAATTCCTACAGACTCATCTATCTGATTCAAATGCATATTATATTATGTTTCTGAATACAAAAGGTATTAATGTTGATTCCTTACTTATTAAGAAAGGCTGCACAAAAATTGTTTTAGTATGGGGAAGAAGGGGGATTATTACAGTGAAACATGTTAAAAGATGCAACACTTCAGTGTCAAGTATTTACTGACTAATCTAATGACCATATTAATGATACTGCAAGTAATAAAAGTACGTGTAAAATTACCAAATACATTCTCTCTGATCAGTGCCATTATTAGTAATTAGTTATTCTTCGGTTCAGTAACATCAAGAATTTTTTTTACCACTGAATTCATTAGTTGCTGTGATAAATTTTTGTTTTGGAAAGGCACATAGTGTATTACAACCTTTGCACCAATAACTAGGTACGGTTCCCCCTTTAAAAATTGAATTTGCAGTTAGCCAGAGAAATGCAAGCAGCTCCACTAAATGCAATTGGCCTGTTACAAATGTCCCATTGCCAGCAGTAGGAACTATGGGAACTGGTCACAGAAAACCCCGAACTTTAAAAAAAAGATGGTGCACAGGTACAGTGGGCTCATGTTCACTTCTGTAATGTTCTATTTGGTTCCATTCGAACAGATGGCAGCTGTCCTAATTAAACATAATGAAAGTGTCTACCGCTTCGAACATTTGATGAATGGCTAGCATTTTACACTTTAACTGCATCTAAATTATCATTAAAGACTTGCAGGGCCTGAAACAATCCTTTTCCGTTCTCTACTTTTATCATCCATGTCCTCATTAGGGACTGACTGAATTTAAGCAGCAGCACCTGCTCATATTTCGGTGTGAATTTGGTGAGACATACAAAGAGCATCTATACCTCTGAATAAGTGACATGACTAAACCCTTCCTGTTCACATTTCTTAAAATTAAGTCAAAATTACAAATAAGAATTAAATTTACATCTACCTTCAGTACTCTGCTGTATTATAGAGTGGTCAAAGAACAAGAATGAGGCAAGAGGTCTTGGGATACTGCAGAGGCACCGGGTGAAAAACAAAGAAGCAGGGGAGCCTCAGATCTTCTCAAAACTGACCAAGAAAGGAAAAACATTTTAAAATCAAAAATGAAACAAAAATTCAAATGAAAACTTACAGGTGACCTCTTCTGGAGATAGATAAAGATACTGAATATTTTCTTTATATTTAGAAGGCCTTCTTGTTTTCAAGTAACAGTTCTAGCAAAACAAAAAAGTTTAGATTATACAGTTGACAATCGAAATAAGAAAAATCTTTGCAATATTTTTATTTACATTTCTATTTCATTTCATTACATTACATTTTTTTTTGGGGGGGTGGGGGAATCTCCTGGTTAGTTACTTTTGATATACCATAGTGCTGTTATGCTAATTGTCATCAAAATCTCATGCAGGCATCATACTATTATACCGATTCAATTATGGAAGCAATTTTGAGTAGCCCATGTAGCTGCAAAGTGTGTGGGTATTTTTATCCAGGCCCATATATAGACAACTACCTCCAGCAGCTGGTTTGGAGACTATTGTTATTTGGTTCTCATTCAAAGAGCTGAATGTAGAATAACTCCTAAAATGTTATGACCCCAAAAGAATGATAATATTGTTATAAGTACTTGAAAATCATCTGGAGGGAAAGAGTTTCCTAACCATAATATTTCTGTCTTCTTGACATTCAATTCAACTTTATTGTTCTCCATTCAATTTTGTTAATGATGTTAAAAACGTGCCGCAAATCCTGACAGTTATTTTCAGAGCAATCAAGTGACAGAAAAATATGAAAATCATCCACATAAATATAAACCTTCAGCCCCAGGTGCCTTATAATTACAGATGTGCATTGTTTTTATATATCTAATCGGTTCATACTTTGTTTTTCCAGTGGTTAATTTCATTTTTTCCATGTTTCAGGGTTTTTTTGCGTATTTCACTAATTTCGTTATAGTGCACATGGAAGACTAAATATAACATTTTAAATTTCACCCACTGGGAATTTGGTAGTCAATGTAAAGAGAGTTAGGGGTAAATTTTAAAAGGCATATGCGGGCATCCATGTGCACGAGCTCCCCGGCGCGCACACATAGATGCCCGGTTTTATAACATGCATGCCCGCAAGGGGGGTGCATAATTGTGCAACTTGCATGTGCCGACGTCCGCGGCCTTCCCTTGTTCCCTCCCAGGCCACTCTGATTTCCCAAACCCCTAATCTAACCTTCCTATCCCTTCCCCTAACCTATCCCCCCCAGCCCTATCCTACCCCCCCCCCCCCCCCCGGACTTTGTTTTACCTTCTGCGCCTGCCTCTGGGCAGGCACAGGTTGCATGCACCAGCAGTCTACAGGCAGGCAGTCCCCCAGCACAGCAGCAAATTGATGCCCCTTTTCCAAAGCCCCAGGACATACGCACATCCCGGGCTTTACGTGCGTGGCTGGGCCTTTTTAAAATAATATTTATGTGTTATAATTGTATTATATTTGCAACACATATGTTTTAGGTTCTATATACTAATGTATATTTTTATTTTTTAATAGGCCCTGAAGCAGCCCTATTATAAAAGGGCGAAACTCAGGCCTTGAGTCGAGTAAATTCTTAATAAATATTTATAAAGGACATTCGATGTTATCTTTTTTTTGTTTCCTCAACGGCTTCAATAAACCATCTTCCTTATTGTTTTTTGGGACCAACAACGGATGGTGGAAATTTCTGATGTGGGGGAATTTGAGGTTTATATATTGGCAAGGGTTTTTTTTCCTTCGTGCTGCGCACGGTCTGTCTTATATTATAGTATAGGAGAAGCATTGTTTGTGTGTTGTTTTCATGCTCTGTGCTTGGTGGGGGAGGTTTTCAAGGGTGTTGTGTGTGTGGAGAGGGCATGTGTGTCCGTGGGTGCTCACACTCGCATACATGATGTTTTGTGGACATTGCGGAGTCACGCGCAGTTTCAGTTTCACGTATAGATTTGCTAGCGCCGAGGAGTGGCAGTATGGATGCGTTCCCATGATGTGACTGTTGTCTATGTGGGTGACTGTTTTTTGAGGGGGCAGGAGAGATGCAGGGTATCATCAGGGATTTGGCTGCATCGTGTCATCGTCGTCCCCCCTCTTTCGTTGCTGGTGAGTGAGGGCTGATGTTTTTGTTTCTACGTCCGCTGGATGCAGACTGGACCGGGGGAGTGCCCAGTTGCCTGTTGGGGGGGTTGTCGCCATCCGTGAGGGTTATGTGGGTTTGTGCTCAGAGTCCTTGGGCAGGCTGGCAAGGATTATAAGCACAGGACAGGTGGAAGTGGAGAAGTTTGGCACTTTGGAGATCCATGCTGGATGACGGTGACCGACTGCGGCCGGTGGCAAGGCACTGACCGCTGTTGATGCATGGTGGCTGAGGGGCTCAGAGTGTCTCGAGGATTGTACAGGCGGTGTCCCCCCCCCCTGCACCAGCGTGGCAGCAGGGAGGCGTTTTGAGAGTGAGGAATGTGCCATCTGCAGTGCAGAAGAGATTTCCGAGCAGGACTTGGGGACAAGGTGCGGCAGACATGCTGTAAGCAATGGGGAATTCCATCGGTGGGGGACTGTCTGTCTTCAGGGCACGTTGGCCATGATGTGGCAACAAACCAGGGGCCCCATTCGGTGATTGGACAGTCACCTGGCTCAAATGAAGTGGGTGACCGGGAAGTCCTAAAATGTTTATCTCCCGGAGGGTAGGGCCTTGCTTCGATGCGGCAGGCCCCAGGCTTGAGGTAGCGGGATGCTTGCACCAGCAGGGCGCATAGGGCTTTTAAAATCTGCCCCCTAAAGTGGTACATATGGGGCAGGAAAGGTAGGCAGAGTAGTATTAGAACCCCTATGGTGGTGCATCTGGGGCATGGCAGGTAGGTATAGTAGCAGGAAGATCCACTATCAGGGGTATGACAGGTAGATAAATAAGAAGCAATACCTTCAAGGAGCTTTCAGTCATCTTGCCACTCATATGGAAATTCTGAAAAACTAAACAAAGGCAGATTGAATTTCAAAATGACCAGCATTTTCATGAACTTTGGCACCAGTCTTGAGGGATAAGGGCTCATGATGTCCCCTGACATTGAGAAGACATGTTCACTAGTCAAGCTGGTTGGCAGATAGGAAAATAGGGCTGAGTCACCTTGGCTTGGTCTGTCCAGAATGCAGACTTGTGTGCCCAATATACTCGATGGACTCTGTGAGATAGCATATCACAGAAATTTGTGCTGGTGTCTCCTTTGCTTGGGTGAGACAAGGTAGCTGCTTTATGGCCTCTGCCAGGAGATATGGTTCTTTGTGGGCAACATGGCTTTGGTGTATTGATATGAGAGAAGAAGTGATAGCAGAGAGGGTGCTGCTTATTATTTATTTATTATTTTTATTATACCGAGTTTCATGATAAGAATCACATCAACCCGGTTTACAATTAACATGTGTGTGGAGGCAGGGAGTAACATAGTGATAAACATTTCCCAATTCAACATTAAATATAGTGTGAAACTTAAAAAATATTAAAACAATAATTAGGACGTGAGAAAGTTACAAAAAACAGGGAATAATAACTAGGACCAGAAAGGGGGAGGGAATTAAAAAAGAGAATATTTACATTTCAGCCAACTTTATTAGGGATGTGAATCGTTTTTTGACGATTTATTACATTTCAGCCAACTTTATTAGGGATGTGAATCGTTTTTTGACGATTTAAAATATCGTCCGATATATTTTAAATCGTCAAAAATCGTTAGAGCCGTGATACAATAACAATTCCCCCGATTTATCGTCAAAAAATCGTAAATCGGGGGAAGGGGGAGGGGAAGGGGGAGGGCGGGAAAACCGGCACACTAAAACAACCCTAAAACCCACCCCGACCCTTTAAAATAAATCCCCCACCCTCCCGAACCCCCCCAAAATGCCTTAAATTACCTGGGGTCCAGAGGGAGGGTCCCGGTGTGATCTTTTACTCTCGGACCTCCGGTGCTTGTAGAAATGGCGCCGGCGCTACCTTTGGTTTTTCCGTACGGAAAAACGATTCGCGGCAGGAGATCGCTCCTGGACCCCCAGGGACTTTTGGCCAGCTTGGGGGGGCCTCCTGACCCCCACAAGACTTGCCAAAAGTCCAGCGGGGGTCCGGAACGACCTCCTGCAATCGAATCATGTTGTCTACGGCCGGCGCCATTTTGCGCCGCCATTTTGCGCAAAATGGCGCCGGCCGTAGACAACATGATTCGACTGCAGGAGGTCATTCCGGACCCCTGCTGGACTTTTGGCAAGTCTTGTGGGGGTCAGGAGGCCCCCCCAAGCTGGGCAAAAGTTCCTTGGGGTCCAGCGGGGGTCCGGGAGCGATCTCCTACGCTCCTGACCTCGGGGGACAAAAAACAAAATGGCGCCGGCGCTACCTTTGACCCGTCATATGACAAGGCAAAGGTAGCGCCGGCGCCATTTCTACAAGCACCCGAGGTCCGAGAGTAAAAGATCACACCGGGACCCTTCCTCTGGACCCCAGGTAATTTAAGGCATTTTGGGGGGGTTCGGGAGGGTGGGGGATTTATTTTAAAGGGTCGGGGTGGGTTTTAGGGTTGTTTTAGTGTGCCGGTTTTCCCGCCCTCCCCCCCACTGGACCCCAGGTAATTTAATGCATTTGTGGGGGGGGGGGTTCGGGAGGGTGGGGGATTTATTTTAAAGGGTCGGGGTGGGTTTTAGGGATGTTTTAATATGCCGGTTTTCGATTTACATGATTTTCACGATTTTCACGATATTTAAAAAACCCAAACGACGACGATCCGATTCCCTCCCCCTCCCAGCCAAAATCGATCGTTAAAATGATCGATCACACGATTCACATCTCTACTGCTTATGCTTGCACTACTCTCTGAGGTAGACACTTTTTCCTGGGCTACATCCCCACTGTGCCTCTGCCTCTGACATTTTCTGTTCACACACCCCAGATTCAAGCATCTCCTTCATGAATATGAGACTCTTGGACTGGAGGGTGAGACTCCCTTTCATCCATTGATCACAAAGTATAGCAAGCGTGTATTGTTTTCTATCAAAGGTTTCAGATTCTCTTGCACATTGTGCTGCAAGGAGTCCACAGACCAACACTTCGGCTTTCATTCCCTCTTGCTCACAGAAGCTCTCTAACTTTTCCTCCAGAATATTTACTATAGGGATTACCCCAGCCAGTATGGTATTTCTGGAACTCAGATCCACCATGGCATCTTTGAAGGGTTTCAGAATGTGTGCCAGCTACCTCATCAGTACCTGATCTTAATGCCCCATGGATCACTGAACACCTATTTCTGCTTCAAAAGACAGATCATGAAGAGGTGACAACTGTTCCACTAACTTCTAAAGTATCATATAGGTGGAATTCCAGTGTGTGCCAACATCTTAAATCAAATGTTTGTGAGGCATCCCAAATTCTTCCTGGGTTTCATAAAGAAACTGCTCCACTTACATGTGTCAAAGGAATTACCCTACTAGTTTCCTGCCCCAGGGCATCATTCACTGCCAAGCCAGCAATAGTGCATTGGAATGGATATCCTGAAATCTACAATCTTCTATTACCTTTGCCATATTTGTACTACTCTACAACAAATAAACCTGTCTGAAGCCTCCTGCCTCTCCTGTCTAGTTTCCAACTGTCCAGCAACTTTCCTATCACTGATAGAATATTGCATGAGATATGGGTGCTATGCATTAACTCAGTGTGTAGCAAAGCCCATCTGCACCCTGATGCTCCATCCCTACTGTAGCTGCTGCCAGCCCCTGCGTCAGCTATGGTCCCACCAGTATGCTGTCAGGGAGTGGTAGGCATGTGCAGTGTTCATGCTGGTCCAGATATTGCTGGTGAAATGCACGATGTTCCCTTCTGCCTTAGCCAGCTGTGTCTGCATGAAAGTATGGTACTGGTTGTACAGGGTGAGATTGACATTCCTACTAAATGTAATCATGATGGGGACTTTTTAATTGAGGGTTAACATATGCAGCAGATGCTTAAATCCCATAGTCCCCGCTACCTGCAGGAGCTGGTCATCAATAGCAATCATTTCCCCAATGCTACTCATTACTACTTTAGATGCTGCCTGTCTCTTGTCCCAGGACAGTGCTACAGAACTGTTGTGATAATGTGTGGTTTGCGGATCCTTGGGTGCTAAGGAGATGACCATGCCCATGGGAAGGAGCCCCATGAGGAGCCGCAGCACTGGGCTAGACCCATGCACACTAAACACAGGATAAATCTTTTATTAAACAGCTTGTGGCAGTAGTGAGGCAGTCCATAGCTGTAGTCTCAGGGACCTCGGCAGAGGGAGCCCTTCTCTCCTAGATGACGTCAGAACGTTCTGCAGCAGGTCTCCCAGCAAGGAGATAGTGTGGATGAGATAGACTGAGAGTTAGAGTACTCACTAGGTGTTAACTGTTGATATGTGATTCCACCAGGTATGTAGTTGAAGTTACAGGCACCAAGACAGGAGAGCAGGCCCTGTTCCCTGACAGGAACCTGAAATAAACAGAGGGCCCCCGAGGAATGGGTGCCCAGGTTAGCATGTACCTCGAAGGGGAGAGAGAGAAAGCTTCCTGCGGTAGAGTAGCGTAGACAGGAACGGCTTCGAGTCCTTGTTGACTCAGGGAGCTAGCAAATTGATGATGGTAATATACCCGGATGGCATGTTGTCAGTATGAGTGAATGCTCTCGAGTTTCGTGCCAAGGATCCTACAAAGACGTGGGTAGTGAGTGCATGTGCACCCTAGTAGGTACCTGGGAGAAGCAATGGCGGGAGGCTGCACCATAGCCGTTCTGGGGACGCCAGAGAGGTTGGCAGGAAAACGCAGTGGTAGCCATCTTGCTCAGGTAAGCGGGAGGAGCCGAGAATGAGGTGAGGCAAGTGGGGCGAAGCCGTCGAAGACCGACGGATGCAACAGTAACCCCCTTCAAAGGGCGTCCATGCTGTTTCCTGCCAGGTCTTGGTTTTTGAGGATGCAGATGATGAAAGTCTTGTAGCATCTCTTTATCCAGGATATTAGACATTGGTGTCCAAGTCAGGGCCATACCCTTCCCATGACAGGAGGTATTACCATACTCTGCCTCATCTTCTCACATCGAGAACTGCGTCTACTTTGTATTCGATGCCTTCTTCAGCATCTATCGGTGTTGCATCTGGTACCTTGTTGAAGAATTCACTAAGGATCAATGGCTTCAATAGTGGGACGTGGAATGCATTGTGGATCTTTAAAGTAGATGGTAGCTTCAGACTGTAAGTGAGATTGCCCAGTCATCGGAGAATGAGAAATGGTCCAATGAAGCAAGGAGCAAAGCGAGCTGAAGGAAGTTTAAGTCTTAAATGCTTTGTGGAAAGTCAGACTTTATCACCAGGCTTGAAGTCTGGAGCCTTGCAGTGATGAGCATCGTATCCTTTCTTTGCTCGGATTCCTGCTTTGGTAAGCATCTCTTTTGTCTGAGTCCAAAGTTGTTGGATATCTTTAGCCATAGATTGAGCTGCTGGGGATGACACTGATAATAGAAGTGGCAGTGGCAGTGGTGGCTGTGGTAGTCATCCGTTGACCATTTTGAATGGTGTTGATCCAGTTGATGTTGCTGGATGAGAATTTATGGCAAATTCTGCCCAGGGCAACAGTTCACTCCAATCATTCTGGCGAGTGTTCACGTAGGCACGAATGAACTGTTTGAGAGTCCTGTTCATCCTCTCTGTTTGTCCGTTGGATTGTGGATGGTATGCGGAGGTGAAGTCGAGAGAAATATCAAACTTTTTACAAAGTGCCTTCCAGAAGTTAGCTGTGAATTGGGCTCCTCAATCGGAGGCTATGTGCTTAGGCAAACCATGCAGATGGAAGATGTGCGCAATGAATAGCTTGGCGAGCTCCATGGCAGTGGGTAAGCCTGGGAGAGCCACAAAATGAGCCATCTTTGAGAACCGATGTACGGTTACCCATATGGTGTTGTTTCCTCCTGATAATGGCAAATCTACCACGAAATCTGTGGCAATATGTGTCCATGGTTCTTCTGGCACTGCCAAGGGTTGGAGTAGACCCCATGGATGACCTGGCGGCGTCTTCTGTTTAGCGCAGTTTGCGCAGGAAGCAACGTAGGAGAATGTGTCTTCCTTCATGGTGGGCCACCAGTAATAGGTCTGAAGTTTAGACAGGGTTCTACATTGACCAGGATGTCCTGAAAGTTTGGAGTCATGGGCCCAAGCCAATAACTTCTTTCTGAGGATCTTGGGTACGATCGTCTTTCCTGCAGGTACTGAATGGGTAGCTGCCAATATGACCTTCTCTGGGTCAATGATGTGTTGCAGTTCTTCAGGTATGTCCTCGGAGAGGAATGAGCGAGATAGAGCATCAGCTCTGATATTCTTATCTCCAGAGCGGTAGTTGAGCACAAAGTTGAACCTGTTGAAAAACAGCGACCATCTCGCTTGTCTATGATTCAGGTGCTGTGCGTGGCAGAGGTACTCCAGATTCTTATGGTCTGTGAAGACCGTTACTTGATGTTTGCACTACTTCGAGCCAAGGGTGCCATTCTTCAAATGCCATCTTAATAGCCAGAAGCTCCTTATCTCCTATTCCGTAATTTTTCTCTGCAGGAGAGAAGCGGCGGGAGAAGAATGAGCATGGTTGTGGAACTTTTGAATCACCAGCCTGGCTTAATATGGCCCCTACGCCAATGTCTGAGGCGTCGATCTCCACGATGAAAGGCTTGGAGGGATCTGGGTGTCGAAGGCACGGCTTGCTGGAAAAGGCATCTTTTAGATTCTGGAAAGCAGCTATCGCCTCTGGAGACCAATTAGCAATGTTGGCACCTTTCTTTGTCATAAACTGTAAGCGGCACTGTGAGTGAAGAGTAATTCTTGATGAAGGTCCTGTAATAGTTGGTGAAACCTAAGAAGCGTCTGAGAGCTTTTAACCCGGTGGGTTGCACCCATTTCTGGATACTCTCCAGCTTCTGTGGATCAATTTGAAAGCCTTGATTGGAGATGATGTAGCTTAGGAAAGGCACTGACTCTTTGTGAAATTCACATTTCGATAGCTTGGCGTAGAGATGGTTCTCACAGAGCCCCTGTAGTACTCTCTTGACATCCTCCTGATGAGTGGTCATGTCTTGCGAGAATATCAGTATATCATCCAAGTAAACAACAACATACTTATAGAGGAGGTCGTTTATTAAATTTTGTAAGACAGCCGGGGCATTGCACAGGCCGAAGGGTATCACTAGATATTCAAAGTGACCATCCCGAGTATTGAAGGCCATCTTCCACTCATCACCATCTCGAATGCGAAGTAAATTGTAGGCTCCTTTCAGATCCAGTTTAGAAAAGATTTGAGCCCCTTGTCATCTGTCAAACAACTCTGAAATCAGAGGCAGGGGGTAATGATCCTTTATTGTTATTTCATTGATTCCCCTATAATCTTACATGGGCGTAATGTACCATCCTTTTTGCCCACAAAGAAAAAGCCTGCTCCAGCAGGAGACTTGGATGGTCTTATGAAGCCTTTTTGGAGATTTTCCTGGATATATTCGGACATGGCTTTATTTTCTGGCATGGACAGAGGGTATACCCTACCCTTGGGTGGCTCCGTATTAGGCTTTAGACTAATAGCGCAGTCATAATGTCTGTGAGGCGGAAAGACATCTGCAGTTTCTTTTGAAAAGACTTCTTGGAAAGATGCATATTGAGGCAGCAACCCCGGCAGCACTGGGGTGGTAGGCATACAGGGTAATGAAATTACCTCCTTCAGGCATGTATCATGGCAGTCAGGTCCCCATCTAGACCATTGCAGTGTAGCCCAATTGAATTGAGGCATATCCTGCAGCAGCCAAGGTAATCCCAGTACTATAGGGTGCAGGGCCTTCTCTAAAACAAAGAAGGAGATGGTCTCAGAATGAAGAGCACTGGTTCGTAGACTCACTGGTTCAGTGCATAATGTTACTTCACCCAGTAAGGGTTCTCCATGAATGGATGAGAGAAGTAGTGGAGGCTTCATAGTGGAAGTGGGGATCCGTAGGTGCTCCACTAATCATTGAAGAATGAACTTGCCTTCTGCCCCAGAGTCCACAAGGGCAAGAGTCTGGATACAGGAAGAGAGAGCGGAGGATAAGGAGTGGTGAGACCTAAGCAGAGTCCTCCTGCAGGACTTATTTCTGCCAGTTTCCCGGACATATAGGGCAATTTTGGACAGCATGACCGGCTTGTCCACAATACATACACAGCCCTAATTTCTTCCACGTTCTTCTCTCTTTTGAAGTTAGATGGCTACGGCCTAACTGCATAGGTTCTTCTTTGCCGGCTGCTGGGACCTGAGGAGCAGGCCTGGGTGTGGACTTAACTCGAATCTCACTCAGGAAGGGTCTTCTGGGAGTCTTGGTCTCTTTATTCTTATCACGAAGTCGGCGATCGATCCTTGTTGCCAATTTCACCAGTTCAGTCAAGGTCTCAGGCATCTCACGAGTGGTGAGTTCATCTTTCAGACAAGGGTTCAGTCCTTCAAAGAAAAGAGTCTTCAAGCATCTCGGGTCCCAGGATAATTCAGACGCCAGTGTCTTGAATTCGATAGCGAAGTCAGCAAGAGGTTTGTTCCCTTGCTTCAGAAAATCCTGCAATGGTATACCGGGCAGGATCATCAAAAACTGATTTAAACAGTTCAATAAATCCTTCAAGGTCAAGAAGGATTGGATCCTTGCGGTCTCACAGCAAAGAGGCCCAAGACAATGCTCGTCCATCTAGATATGACAGAATAGAAACATAGAAACATAGAAATGATGGCAGAAGAAGACCACACGGTCCATCCAACTGCCCAGCAAGTTTCGCACTTTTTTTTTTCTCATACTTATCTGTTACTCTTGGCTCTTAGTAACCTTTTGGTTCTATTTCCCTTCCACCCCCACCCTTAATGAGAGAGCAGTGTTGGAACTGCATCTAAGTGAAATATCTAGCTTAATTAGTTAGGGGTAGTAACCACCGCAATAAGCAAGCTTCACCCATGTTTATTTGTTTACCCAGACTAAATAATCCAGTCCTTGTTGGTTGTTGTCTGTGTATAGATCCACTTTTCTTCATTCCCCCTGCCGTTGAAGCAGAGTGTTATGCTGGATAGGCATTGAAGTGAAATATCAGATTTTCTCCCCTGCCGTTGAAGCAGAGAGCTATGCTGGATATGCGTGAAGTATCAGTCTTTCTCCCCTGACGTTGAAGCAGAGAGCTATGCTGGATATGCATTGAAAGTGAGGTAGCAGACTTTCTCCCCTGCCGTTGAAGCAGAGAGCTATGCTGGATATGTGTGAAGTATCAGTCTTTCTCCCCTGCCGTTGAAGCAGAGAGCTATGCTGGATATGCATTGAAAGTGAAGTATCAGGCTTATTTGGTTTGGGGTAGTAGCCGCCGTAACAAGCAAGCTACTCCCCGCTTTTTTGTGAATGCAAATCTTTTTTTCCACATTTCCTCTTGCCGTTGAAGCTTAGAGCAATGTTGGTAGAATGTAGGTTGTCTTGGCATACGCTGTGGGAAAGTGTCCAGGTTGTATTGAAAAGTGCATGCAGCACTGGTTAATGAAGTTTCTGCATCTCCATATTTCTCCCGAGAAGTGGGTGGGAGCTGCTAGAGGCACCGTAGTCTTGACCATCACCTCAGATGGTTTAGCGTCTTTACCTGAGGTGGAAGGAGAGTTCATCTGTGTGTGCAGTAGATTGAATGCAGCGGTCAGTCCTTCCAGCGCAGTCTGCTGTTCGGAGATCCGCTCAGCCAGGCCTGGAATGGCCTGCAACGCAGTGAGCTGAGCTGGAATCATGGAGTTAGCAATCTGTTGTGATAACGTGTGTTTTGTGGATCCTTGGGTGCTGTGGAGATGACCATGCCCACAGGAAGGAGCCTGTGAGGAGCCACAGCACTGGGCTTGACTCGTGCACGCAAAACACAGGATAAATCTTTTATTAAACAGCTTGAGATTTCCACCAGAGATGGCAGTAGTGAGGCAGTCCATAGTTGTAGTCTCAGGGACCTTGGCAGAGGGAGTCCTTTTCTCCTAGATGACATCAGGAGGTTCCGCAGCAGGTCTCCCAGCGAGGAGATACTGTGGATTAGATAGACTGAGTGTTAGAGTACTCACTAGGTGTTAGCTGTTCATATTCGATTCTACCAGGTGTGTAGTTGAAGTTACATGCACTGAGACAGGGAGAGCAGGCCCTCAACGAGCGAGTACCTGTTCCCTGACATAAACCTGAAATAAAGCAGAGGGCCCCCGAGGAGCGGGTGCCCAGGTTAGCATTTACCCCGAAGAGCAGAGAGAGAAAGCTTTCTGTGGCAGCACGGAAGCAGCAGAGTAGCGTAGACAGGAATAGATTCGAGTCCTTGCTAACTCATGGAGCTAGCAAATTGATGATGGTAATATACCCGGATGGTGTGACGTCAGCATGAGGGAACGCCCTCGAGGTTCGCGCCAAGGGTCATACAAAGACGTGGGTTGCGTACGTGTGCTCACTCTTGAAGATACCTGGGAGGAGTATTGGCGGGAGGCTGCACCATAGCCATTCTGGGGATGCCAGAGAGGTCGGCTGGAAGACGAGGCAGTAGCCATCTTGCCCAGGTAAGCGGGAGGAGCCGAGAATGAGGTGAGGCAAGCGGGGCGAAGGCATCGAAGACCAACAGATGCAACATGAACATCATTCCATTTCCTCTATAGTGGGTTTGGCTGGAAACTGCTGGCCTGCCACCTGACTGGTGGAAGAGGCCATGGAATCAGCTTGAGGAAGTCTTCCCCTTTTCAAAACCTTTCTCTGGCTTTTACTTTGATTTGCAGAAGGGCTCCCCAGGCTATTACTGTAACCCTGATGCCAGTTATAATGTGTGCTGCTTCTGCAGATGATGTAGCATACCAGTATTTGTCAGATGTGCCATTTGCTTCCCTTAAGTTATATTCTTGCTGCAGTGAATACATTGAGCAAAATTCATGTCCTCCCTCACTTTAAAATGCCTTCAGATCAAGGATGTATATCAAGATCTCTTTTCTATATCCTTGGGGGCTGATTCTGGAACTGAAGTTAAAGTTGAGGGTGGATGCTCTGGAAACATGCCAGGGGCATCATTTGTAATCCTGCCTTTGCTGTTTGCTCTTCCTAGGGGTTAATGTCAATATCAACCTTAGATATTACTGATTAAACTTCCCAAATTCTCATTGGCTCCTAGCTCTTCAATATCTTCTGATTCATAGAATCCCAGAAATAATTCTTCCTCTGAATCTCTTGGTAAAAATAGTGCATTCACTGCCTCAGAAGCAGGAATCATAGAGCTGCATGCTAATGGTTTTGGCTGTTACATTTTTCCTGCCTTTGTCTGTGACCCTGTCCTGCTACTACCAGTCTTGGGTATCTCTCCCACCTCAGTCTTGGGTATCTCTCCCTGCCCTGCTACTACCAGTTTTGGGTATCTCTCCCACCTCAGCTCCAAAATATGAGGGAATGGAACAGACAGTGTTGGCACATGGTCTCCAATTTTCAATTTCTTCTGCTTTTGAGTTACCTTACACTCATATTGCTCTCTTTAATTAGGTGGCAGGACAGCCTTTTTTTTTTATCACTGCTATGACAGTGAACTGCCTCTACACCAATTTTTTGACCCCCGCCAAGCCTGACAACATTCCTTCCTCTTCTTTCTTCTGCCATGATAACATTTTCTGAAGTGGGGTTTGGATATTACAATTTAATTTATTTATTGATACTATAGCTGTACAATCACTCACAGTATCTCTCAAAAAGACACATATACACACACACATTTATAATGTATGTGTGCTGTGCTATGTGCACTAGTGTTGACTGACTCTTCATATAAAAAGCAGTGGACTTCCAAGCCGCTGTGTGCACCGCTGTAGGTAGTCCTGCTGCTCCGCAAGGTTTCACTTGACTTCCACCCTCTGCTAAAGTGAGGGACAGAGATTTCTGTGGCAGCCAAACTTCCCTACCCCTTATTCAGATGTGAAACGCAAGGCAGAGTTATCTTTCTTCTTTTTGTTTAATGATACGGAACGATGAAATATTCGGTGGAATAGATATTATTAGAAAGAAAGAAAAAAAAACCTTTACAAATGACATCTGTACCAGAATGGTGCTTGACAGCCTGCCCTGTCTAGTCCTACAGTAATACCAAAGTAGGGTTCCCATGGTAACCAAAAGCAAGCGAGCGAGCAAGCGGGGGAGGGGGGAAGAATTTTGTCTCTCTGCAAGCCGTTTCAGGAGTGCTGCGATCACCTCTCCCAACTTTCCTTTTGTTCTGGGGGGCCGAGCTAAAGCTGCTGTTGCTGCTGAAGAAGTTGCAGCCCATTAAAGTGGATCCCTGTCCTCGCTCACTGTGGTGTCGGAGCGCGCGGGCGGCCCCCGCCAAGGGGAGGTGACAGTTGTTGGTGGTGGGGGGTGCCACCCTCTCATGAGCCTGCTGAAAAGAAGCTCCGATCCTCCCGCCTTGCACCCGGCCACCGCCGGAACTTCACTTCTGCAGCTCTCGGGAGAAAGCTTTTTCTTCACTTTTGATTTTAGCGAAATACTTTTTTTTTTGTCTCCTCAGGATTTAGTTTTGCAATTAGCAACTTCTGCAAGACTTTGAAACCAATCGGCTAAGGGGAATATTTCTTTTTTTTTAAGTTGGGATCGGAAATACATTTTGCATTACTCTCCAGCAGACTCCTGTCGTGCGCTGTGGATAATTTTGGATGAAGTCTGAAGAGTCCTTTCATATATGGTCTGTGTCAGATGCCTAAATAAATGGCAGTGCCGTTTGCTTTCACCTGAAACCTGTCTGGTATGAAGCTGACTGAACACCACACTAACGCCAGGGACAGGGTAGGCAGTAAATATTCAGGGTAAAGACACGGTAAATGAGCTGGTTAACAGGGTGATAATTTGGACGCACATTACTGTATCGGAGGGAATAGCTAATCCAATCTTTAACATGTCATATACATGCGGCGGGCGGAAAGGGATACGCGTCCTTTTCGGCAAGCGGTAAGGACGTGTAAAAGCTGATACTGAATCGCGGGTACGCCTTAAGCGTCCAAAACTTGCGTCCAAAGCGGGTTAAAAACCGAGTAACCACGGCTGCACTTTACTGTATCGGCCCGTTTGTGACAGGAAAGGAAAGACTATCTATCTATATCACAGTTGCAAACAGAGATTTGCATCTTTGGTCAACAAGGTGTATGTGGAGAGTCAATGAGGCTTTTGTATCCCTTGTGCTTGAGATACTCAAAGGAACAGGTTCTCTGAAAAGTTATGTGACATGTTACAGAAGGATGGGGACAGGTAATGCCCAGGATAAGCAAAGAATATTACAACTGACATAAAATTGGCTGAGATCAGTATGACCTGTCAATAAGGGGCTGAACTTGTACAACTTAATTTTGTCTGATCTAGAAAAGGCTAAACTTGAATGGCTATCCTTATTACAGTGATGCTATCATATGAAAACAAGAGAGAACCAAAAGCAAAATGTGTTCTTTCATTT
Organism: Rhinatrema bivittatum; assembly: GCF_901001135.1. Taxonomy (NCBI): domain Eukaryota; kingdom Metazoa; phylum Chordata; class Amphibia; order Gymnophiona; family Rhinatrematidae; genus Rhinatrema; species Rhinatrema bivittatum. Next base: position 109,394,337 of record NC_042617.1, on the reverse strand, counting down.
TATGTTGTTTTGGATTGTGAATGTTACAAAAAAAACAAAGACATTTTGCTATGTTTTGTTCTTTTGGTTTAGTGTATGCTAAATGGTTTTAGTGCACACTACTTAGCATTTGATAAAACAATTTAAAAGTGAATTTTAAAAGCCCAAAATGCACATCAATAAGGGGATGCATGAATATATTGGACTATTGAGCACTAAGCAGATTTTAAAAGCTGGCCAAATACATGCATAAATGTGCATTGCACACATCTTAGAAATTTTCAAAAAGGGGCGGGGAATAGACATAATCTAGGCTGGTCATGGGCCTTTTGGGGTGTGAAGCTGAGATATATGCCTAAATACTTATACATTCCCATATGCGTCAAGTATCCCTGCAGTGTAAATTTACTTCTGGTATAGATGCCATGTAAGTTATGAAATAAAGATAAATAGGTAGATCGGACAGGGTTTAAGAATCGAGGAAAACTGGAGGGAGTGAAGGCTATTAAATCAGGGAGGTTTGGAAGACATCTTTCATAACTGGGAGAACTAGGGATGAACTGGTAAAACTGGAAATGGCATCGGCACACATCCTTTTAAAATCCTCCACTTTATGCTGTAGAAGTGTCATTTGTGCACATATGTTCACACCCACTTAAAATTTGGCTCACATGTGCGTGCAGCCAGGCTATTTTATAATATGCAAGCATATATGTGTGAAAGTTATAAAACAGCCATGTGCCTGGGTAAAGGCCGATGAACATTACTGTCCCGCTGTGTGCTGGAACAGAAAAACAAAACAAAATTAATACAAAAAGGAATATTTTCTTGTACACCCCTTGTACACCCCTAAACATAACCACAGTGGTTAAGCTTTGGACTGTGCATGTTACACAGTAGTGGTTAGAGCAGTGAGCTACAAATGAAGAAACCAAGGTTCAAGTCCCACTGTTGCTCCTTGTAACCTTGGGCAAGTCACTTTACCCTCCATTACCTCAGGTACAAATGTAGATTATAAGCCCTCTGGGAATAGAGAAATACCTGCAGTACCTGAATATAATCATAAGAACATAAGAAATTGTCATGCTGGGTCAGACCAAGGGTCCATCAAGCCCAGCATCCTGTTTCTAACAAAGGCCAAACCAGGTCACAAGAACCTGGCAAGTACCCAAACACTAAGAAGATCCTATGCTACTGATGTAATTAACAGCAGTGGCTATTAGCTAAGTAAACTTGATTAATAGCAGTTAATGGACTTCTCCTGCAAGAACTTATCCAAACCTTTTTTGAACCCAGCTACACTAACTGCACTAACCACGTCCTCTGGCAACAAATTCCAGAGCTTAATTGTGCGTTGAGTGAAAAAGAATTTTCTCCGATTAGTCTTAAATGTGCTACTTGCTAATTGCATGGAATGCCCCCTGGTCCTTCTATTATCTGAAAGTGTAAATAACTAATTCACATCTACTCATTCAAGACCTCTCATGATCTTAAAGACCTCTATCATATCCCCCCTCAGACGTCTCCTCTCCAAGTTGAACACCCCCAAGTTCTTCAGCCTTTCCTCATAGGGGAGTTGTTCCATTCCCTTTATCATTTTTGTTGCCCTTCTCTGTACCTTCTCCATTGCAACTATATCTTTTTTGAGATGCGGCGACCAGAATTGTACACAGTATTCTTTTTTTTGTCCATTTAATCTTTATTGAATTTTATTGTAATTACAAGACAGGACAACATGTCTCAGATTTTTCAGTAGGGGCATTACATAATCAATCTCCATTTAGGAGGGGAAAAAAAGGAAAACAAATTATCATTTAAACAGAAAAAGTATAATTTTTGCCCTTATCCTGTATTTACTATGCAAAAAGAGGGGAGAACAAAAACTTACTAGAGCAAACAAATCTTAAGTAATTACTTATCATTACATATTAATAGCAGGTTGGACAGCAGAGATAAATAGCAGGTATTATTTCTATGCACTGGCATTTCCAACGGATTACTCCCTGTTATCCCCATGCAAATTCAAGAATAGCTCTAATTGAACTGGATCCATAAAAACATAACGTACATCGTTTATTTTCATTATACATTTGCTAGGAAATCTTATTGTTATCTGAGCACCTAGCTAACAAGTTCTGGGACACAGTGGTAAAAAATCTTTTACGACGCAATTGCGAGGCTCTTACTATATACGGGTAAACAAAGATCTTTTCAACTAAATAGGTTTTATTACAGTTACAGAGAAAAGTCCTTAGTACACTATCTCTCTCTGCTTGCAACATAAATTTATTAATTAAAGTTCCACTTTTTTCCACTTGTTCTTCCTGTGTTGTTTCGAAAAAACCGGATAGGTCCGTCAATGGAGATATCTCAGGATGTTCTGCTTGAGTATTCACATTCATATTGCCTGGCCTTTGATTATCTTCTGTGAGGAAATACATTTTTAGGAAAGTTGGTAATTCTCCAATAGGCCAAGACAGTATGTCCAGCAAGTATTTTTTAAATTGTTCCTTGGGAGAAATTAGTTTGCATTTTGGAAAATTCAGTGCTCTTAAGTTGCTTGAATACTTTGGATCTGATATATTTGTGAGTCCATTTCCTGGATTTTATTTGAGTGGGCTAAAACCACCGGATTCACTGCATTAAGCTGTACTTGTGATTCTTTAATCACTGCAGTTAGAGAAACTATCGCATTCTCAAGTAATGTTACCGCATTCCAAAGAGCTTCCAAAGTCACCACTGGAGGTTTAATAAGTAATTTATTTGAAGAAATATTTATCAGACCTTTTTCTTGTTGTTCACTGGGTTCCTTGGGGGATTCCGTCTGACTCCTTACTTGAATGGGCAGCATTGGCAAATCCATACCAGCACTGCTCAACCCTCCGATGTTTGCCTCATTCAAGGCAGTTAAAACCTCTCTGCCCTGAAGCTGCTCCATCAGACCTGTGAGAAGACCTCCTTCGAGGGCCATTTCTCCTCCAAACGCTATCCGTCCAGGGGTTAAGGCCGGTCTAAACACTCTGGAATGGGCAGGAGGTGAAGGAGTTGCCGGTGCTCTGGGGCTAAGAGATGTTTCGCCGAGCAGCATCAGAGCCTGCTCCTCCTCTGGCACTGCAGCTGGGTCTCCCGGAGCGTTACCCGCAGCGGCGTAGAACTCCTGGATCTTCATTTGCCGTAAGGTAGGCTTTAGGGGGATCGAGGTTCCCTCTCTCACCTCCCCTTTTCTTTTTGTTTGAGGCATTATCTTCAAAAAGGCAGAAAAACCAAACAAGTCAGGAGCTCTCTCTCACCGCGTCTTTCTCTCAGGGCACCATTTTGTTCTCCTTGTACACAGTATTCAAGGTGTGGTCTCACCATGGAGCGCTACAGAGACATTATGACATTTTCCATTTTTTTAACCATTCCCTTCCTAATAATTCCTAACGTTCTGTTTGCTTTTTTGACTGCTGCAGCACACTGAGATGACAATTTTAAAGTATTATCCACTATGATGCCTAGATCTTTTTCCTGGGTAGTAGCTCCTAATATGGAACCTAACATCGTGTAACTACAGCAAGGGTTATTTTTCCCTATATGCAACACCTTGCACTTGTCCACATTAAATTTCATCTGCCATTTGGATGCCCAATCTTCCAGTCTTGCAAGGGCCTCCTGTAACGATTCACAATCCTCTTATGATTTAACTACTCTGAATAATTTTATATCATCCACAAATTTGATAACCTCACTCGTCGTATTCCTTTCCAGATCATTTATAAATATATTGAAAAACACCGGTCAAAGTACAGATCCATGAGGCACTCCACTGTTTACCCTTTTCCACTGAGAAAATTGACCATTTAATCCTACTCTCTATTTCCTGTCTTTTAACTCTTTGAAGTGCTGTGAAAAGTAAAATATAAAAATCTAAATAAAAAAAATGATGGCTTGGCAATGTAATCTGCAGCCCTTGACTTTCTAAGGAGAAAGGGAGAGGCTGTCTGAATCCAGTTATCTATTTAAAGCAAGAGGACACTGTATAAGATCCTCTGAAGATGAAAGGGATGCTAGAACAGTTGTGTGTTATAGCTTGCCCAAAATCTTTCAAACTGACACTAAAGACCTATCTATTTACTAAAGCTTTTAATCTGGACGCCCATGATTTAACACTTAAAGCAGTGTGTAGGACAGTGCAATATTTAATTGTTGTAATTATTCACAAGCAATTTCCATGTCTATTCTATTTGTTTTATGTTTTCCAAGTTATTGAAAAATTACACAACTCCAGGGAGGGGGACACAAATACTCATCTACTCCATGGTAGTTCACCCGACACAGCTGTGTTTCGGACGATGCCGTCCTGCTTCAGGGGGTGTCCTTCAAAGTTTACTTTTGAGAGCGTCGTAGGGAAGCCTTTTGTACATTCATGGGGGCTGCCGTGGATTATAAGAAAGAAGCAATACCAATGAATGTACAAAAGGCTTCCCTACGACGCTCTCAAAAGTAAACTTTGAAGGACACCCCCTGAAGCAGGACGGCATCGTCCGAAACACAGCTGTGTCGGGTGAACTACCATGGAGTAGATGAGTATTTGTGTCCCCCTCCCTGGAGTTGTGTAATTTTACTATAATAGAAAAAACCTTAACAAAAATGGACAATTGATAAAAATCTAAATTAAAGCAAGGTGACCCTATACAACAATAGAGTCTGTTGCACAATACAGACCCTTAAAGTAAGGGGCCTACATATATTTCGTTTCGCACATTTGCGAGGTGTTTAAAATATACTGGTGGTACTATTTGATTCCTGATATTGTTGTTAGACAATTCAGTACACTGGAATACAGTGATTTTGGGTGAATTGGTTCCAAGTTATTGATACATGTGCTGCCCACGGCAGACCTGCGATGCGGCCCTCTTACCTTCTCATGCGGACTCCAGCTCCTGGTTCCTCTGACCTTGGGTCGCCTCTGGTACCTCCGGCTCTGCTATGGTCTCCAGTGTTGCCAGAGATGTCCTTGCTCATCGGGCCTCTCCGCATGGTCCGCAGAGAGACGCCAACATCTGCGCTGCACCCCTCCCTAGGCGCGCGCACGTGCATCCCTAGTTCTTTTAAAGGGCCCGCGGTGGGAACCTGGCCGCGGCCCCAGATGCTGATGTCAGACTCTTAAGCGTATAAAAGCTCAGGCCTCGCTCCATAGCATTGCCTTTGTAACATGTCTCCTCGTACTCTTCGTACTCGTTGCTGATAGAGAATCCTCTCTACTTCGTGTTCCTGATTCCTGTGGTTCTCGGTTCCTGTCTTCCTCGTTCCTGTCTCATCTATGTGTTGGACTGACTCTTTGGATTTCAACTCTGCTTTGACTACTCTTCAGCTCATCTCCAGCCCCGGACCTCTGCTTTGCCTGACTACTCTTTAGTCTATCTCCAACCCCGGACCTCAGCTACACTTGACTATGCTTGCCTTCTCCATGCCCTGACCATTGCCTTGATTAACGATGCCTGCCTTCTCCGTGCTCTGACCATTGCCTTGATTAACTACACCTGCCTTCTCTTTGCCCTAACCACTGCTTTGATCGACTACGCTATAGACCTTTCTGTGTCCAGAGTTCTACGCTGCTTTCCATGTCTTCCACTTGCCGCCAGCTCTGATCCTAGCCTGTCAGTGATGCCTCCTCTTGCCTATCCTCTGGACATGGACTTACAAGGCTTAAGCCTTCCTTTGCTTGAGTGCTTCCAGTTACTTGTTGTTCCTTTGGCGCCTGAGTTCCTGTACCAAATCCAGTTCAGGGTATGACTTTTGCCATCTACTGGCTACTGTCTCTGGGCCGAACCACTTCTCGTTACTAACTAACCTCGAGGCCTACCTAAGTCCTGCTGGCCCCGGCACCCAAAGGCTCAACCTGAAGGGAACGAGGGCTGGTATAGGTGAAGCTCCAGCAGCATCTAGCTTCAGCCCACTCCACCTGCTGACGGTGGGGACCAGTAGGTCCTTACCTACGGGTTGCATCAACCCCACCTCGACCCAAGGGTCCACCTCCGACGCATCAGTTATATGTTTTCCTTTTTAAACTATGTATATTTAAATAATGTAATCTGCTTCCAACATGATATGTATGAATGAGGAATAGAAAGCTTTTTAAATAAATAAATAAATAGATAAATAAATAAATAGATGACGAAGCAATAGCTCATAGTGTTTAGAAGGGTTAAGAATGAAATTATCAACTTCAACTTAAGAGATTCTGACATGTGAGATGTGCAAATAATTTGGTTTTTGAACCAATTGTATACATTTAGGCAAATCTGTTCCACTAAAAAGCCAAAACATCAGTTTCTAACTTTCAGGGTACCCAATCTTATTTAGATATTTCTGACTATCATTTTCTTTCCAATCTCTCTCATGTTTTTGTTTATATCCAACAAGTTTAAACATTTTGAAACAAAATATGTCTATGGACTAGTTGTACAAATTTCATTTATATGCTTGTGTTGATACATTTTTGACAAACTCGTAAATGGTCAATATCTGAAGTCAGATTTACTAACTCCTTTCTTACATTTAACCATGTCTAGTTGTGACTTTGAAATTAGGACATTTTCCAAACTAAATGTTTTCATTCATGTCCATAGTGTAGGTGTGCAAAAGACATGTAGATAATCCTGGATATGAATTCTGCCTTCATAATATGTTTGACGTAAATGCATGATTTCCTGGCTGGCAAGAATCAGTTCCATCTGTTACGGTGGCATTGTGCCCACTTGCAAGAGGAGAATGCATTTTCATCAGTGCAAAGTAGTCAAGAAGGTGAGGGTTTTGGAAACAGTATTTTTACAACATTCCATCTCTTTTGCAAGAACTGACATATGTGTGTCAAGTGTATTTCCTTTCTCAGGTATGGATAAGGTAAAATCATTTTCCTTAACAATGAATCAACTAAATAGTATGACAGAACAGATGTGAGCAGGTTGGCATATTCTTGGTCTTCAGTGGGACTACAATTATTATAATTTTTCTTGTGGCTGGAATATGTTTAAATATAAGTATATTGCTACTTACAAGAATGTGCAATAGATACCTACATTGTAATCTTTGCTTTTCTCAGCTCTTATCTACAAACTCTCCTGGAAACTCTACTTGGAAGAAATTTTACAAGACATTTTGAATGTATTTACTTAAAATGCATTTAAACATTTGTATATTCTGCATACACAATACAAATCATTCTATTGTTTATCATTTACCTTTCCATCAGTGTTAAATCAGAAGTAATGAGTTATCATTTTGGTGTGAAAAATAAGGTCATGTTTTGGTAATAACATGTATATGGAGAGTAGTCCAATGAATTCAATAGTATCTGATGTTAGCTTTATATACTTCTATTTTTATTCTAATCAAATAGGGAAGGGGTTGCACAGATTTTTATAATCAAGCAAATATTTCAGTTCAATAACAATATAACAAGTATTTCTAATTATGATCACTCCAACAAAATTGAGCATTTCTAGATAATGAAAATAAAATGCAACAAGCTGTATTTCTATGCTACTCTTACTAGTCTGACATTGCTAACAGTTGGAGGAGGAAAATATGCTTTAGCCTACAACAGAAAATGCTTAAAGGAAAAACAATAAAAATGTGAAGCAATTTGTCCAAAACTGTCATTTTGTTACTTGTTTCCTGTGAGTGTGTCTGTGGTTCATTTGCTGTAGAACTTTGGCTTCAGGGCTAATATTTCAGTGCAGCAACACAGAGTCAGGAACAATACTGCAAAACAGTTTTGTGACCAGTAAATACTTGGCAACCATGTTCATGGATTTCTAGGATAACCATCAAGTATATTTTTTACAAAACTAGGGGTCACATTATGAAACTCCAAGGGGATGACTCAGGACCAGTATTAGGAAATATTTCTCCATCAAGTGGATGCCTGGAATGCGCTCCCTGAAGAGGCGATGAAGATAAGAACAGTAAATGAATTCAAAAGGGCACGGGACAAACACTGCAGATCCCTAAAAGCTTGAAAATGGAAATGAAAAAAGGAGGAGGTATAACATTTCTGCATGGGGGAAGCCTACACAGAGTGACAGTTACTATCCTTAACAGATCTCATGGGGGAAATCTACATGGAGCAGCAGATACTACTCTTAACAGATCGCATGCGGGTAACTTGCATGAAGCGGCAGTTACTACCCTTAACAGATCGCATGGGGGAAATCTACATGGAGCAGCAGATACTACTCTTAACAGATCGCATGCGGGTAACTTGCATGAAGCGGCAGTTACTACCCTTAACAGATCGCATGGGGGAAATCTACATGGAGCAGCAGATACTACTCTTAACAGATCGCATGCGGGTAACTTGCATGAAGCGGCAGTTACTACCCTTAACAGATCGCATGGGGGAAATCTACATGGAGCAGCAGATACTACTCTTAACAGATCGCATGCGGGTAACTTGCATGAAGCGGCAGTTACTACCCTTAACAGATCGCATGGGGGAAATCTACATGGAGCAGCAGATACTACTCTTAACAGATCACATGCGGGTAACTTGCATGAAGCAGCAGTTACTACCCTTAACCGATCTCATGGAGGTAGCCCACACAGAGTGGCAGTTACTACCATAAGCAAATTGCTGGGCAGACTGGATGGATGGTCATTATCTGCCGCCATTATTATGTTACTATGTAATTTGAATACAATGGTAGCCAGATTTTTGGATTAGTAACCTTTATTTACTCAGAATTATTGAGTCAGTCAATTAGAAAACAACTACGTCATACAAAGGATAAGTTTCATACGCATTTCTGCAGATAAAAAAGTATGCAGAATTTTATTTTTTTTTAAATTGCCCTCTGGATATATGAGTAAACTTATGTGTGCATATTCTGTTCACACATAAATTTCCCCAGCCTAAGCAGAGCCATTCTCGGGGTTGAAACGAGGTTTGCTCTTACTAGCATACTTTTGGATTTTAAAAATATGCACACATATTTTAATGGGAAATTTATGCAATGTTTTAGCAGGTATAATTTGTGTGGGTAGACTTTGTGGGATCATTTTCAAAGTGGACGTATGCACATAATTTCACTTTGAAAATGAGTTGTACATGAATTTATTTGCTGGCTAACTTATGCATGATGTTACAACATTACAACCAAACTATCCTAAAATGTTTTTAATAATGGTGCAATAAACACTTGGCATTGTCCTGCAGCAGCAACACTCACAGCTAGTCCTAAAGTGACTGTTGTATTTCACAGTTTTGTTTATTTTTAACCATTTGGCCTTGATGTTGAAAAATTCAAAAGTGTGCAAAAAATCATGCAAAGGTATACTCAAGACCAAGAAATATAAAAATGTGCATATTGGGACCTATCTATTAAAACTCATGCTAAAAAAAACTTTACTGTGCAACTCAGTAAAAGTTTACATGCATTTTAAAAAAAGTTTTACATACTATTCAAAAAACATTTAGAGAGGGATGATAAAACATGCCCTCAATAAGCGGGCCTTGGTACTAACATGGACATTAACTCAAAATAGATAAATATCAACATTAGCTGTGGCCCAAATTCCCCTGGACCAGTAAGCATAATGTGAATTGCCCTCCCCCCAAACCTGGCAAATAGAAAGTAGCCTTCTCCCTAATTCAACTTCCCAAGCATCATCCCACTATCTGGTATAACAGGAATCTCCCCCCCCCCCCCCCCCCCATCTCCCCACCAGGAAACTAGGGATGTGAATCGTGTCCTCGATCGTCTTAACGATCGATTTCGGCTGGGAGGGGGAGGGAATCGTATTGTTGCCGTTTGGGGGGGTAAAATATCGTGAAAAATCGTGAAAATCGTTAAAAAAATCGAAAAAATCGAAAAAACCGGCACATTAAAACCCCCTAAAACCCACCCCCGACCCTTTAAATTAAATCCCCCACCCCCAAATAACTTAAATAACCTGCGGGTCCAGCGGCGGTCCGGAACGGCAGCGGTCCGGAACGGGCTCCTGCTCCTGCATCTTGTCGTCTTCGGCCGGCGCCATTTTCCAAAATGGCGCCGAAAAATGGCGGCGGCCAAAGACGAAAAAGATTGGACGGCAGGAGGTCCTTCCGGACCCCCGCTGGACTTTTGGCAAGTCTCGTGGGGGTCAGGAGGCCCCCCACAAGCTGGCCAAAAGTTCCTGGAGGTCCAGCGGGGGTCAGGGAGCGATTTCCCGCCGCGAATCGTTTTCGTACGGAAAATGGCGCCGGCAGGAGATCGACTGCAGGAGGTCGTTCAGCGAGGCGCCGGAACCCTCGCTGAACGACCTCCTGCAGTCGATCTCCTGCCGGCGCCATTTTCCGTACGAAAACGATTCGCGGCGGGAAATCGCTCCCTGACCCCCGCTGGACCTCCAGGAACTTTTGGCCAGCTTGTGGGGGGCCTCCTGACCCCCACGAGACTTGCCAAAAGTCCAGCGGGGGTCCGGAAGGACCTCCTGCCGTCCAATCTTTTTCGTCTATGGCCGCCGCCATTTTTCGGCGCCATTTTGGAAAATGGCGCCGGCCGAAGACGACAAGATGCAGGAGCAGGAGCCCGTTCCGGACCGCTGCCGTTCCGGACCGCCGCTGGACCCGCAGGTTATTTAAGTTATTTGGGGGGGGGTTCGGGAGGGTGGGGGATTTAATTTAAAGGGTCGGGGGTGGGTTTTAGGGGGTTTTAGTGTGCCGGCTCACGATTCTAACGATTTATAACGATAAATCGTTAGAATCTGTATTGTATTGTGTTCCATAACGGTTTAAGACGATATTAAAATTATCGGACGATAATTTTAATCGTCCTAAAATGATTCACATCCCTACAGGAAACATCTTCACTCCAGCAGTGCACAGTAGGAGCTCTTCTCTACAAGAAACATTCCCCATCCTTGAGAAACATATATAGAAACATAGAAACATAGAAATGACTGCAGAAGAAGACCAATCGGCCCATCCAGTCTGCCCAGCAAGCTTCACACTTCTTTTTTCTCATACTTATCTGTTTCTCTTGGCTCTTAGTAACCTTTGGTTCTATTTCCCATTCACCCCCACCATTAATGTAGCGAGCAGTGATGGAGCTGCATCCAAGTGAAATATCAAGCTTGATTAGTTAGGGGTAGTAACTGCCGCAATAAGCAAGCTACACCCATACTTATTTGTTTACCCAGACTATGTTATTCAGCCCTTATTGGTTATTTTTCTTCTCCCCTGCCGTTGAAGCAGAGAGCTATGCTGGATAAGCATGAACTATTAGTTTTACTTCTCCCTTGCCGTTGAAGCAGAGAGCTATGCTGGATATGCATTGAAAGTGAACTATGCATTGAAAGCCACATTAACTATCAACAAATATTGAATAAGCCTAATAATTGGTAATACCTATAGCCTTTGAACTCTCCGTTAATTTTACATACTCTTACCCACCCCTGGGGTTTGTTTGTTTTTTTGTTTTGTTTTTTGTTTTTAATTTGGAGATGGCAGCCCTCCATCCTTCCGCTCTGTGAAGGTGGAACACCAACCACTGGCCACTGGCATCCTGCTCCGTGAATGCCTCTGTGGCTACTGCCGCTCCGTGCAGTGTTTTGCTGCCTCCTCTTTATACACGTCCTCTAGACCTGATGGACCTTATCTGTTACTCTTGGCTCTTAGTAACCTTTTGATTCTATTTCCCTTCTACCCCCACCATTAATGTAGAGAGCAGTGTTGGAACTGCTTCTAAGTGAAATATCTAGCTTAATTAGTTAGGGGTAGTAACCGCCGCATGTCCTTGGAACATAGCAAGAACACCTCCCAAACAGGTGTCCCCATAGCATATGGTAGGAAAACCTCCCTATCCACCTCTCTCTGGTCTATCAGGAACTCCACTCATGAGAGGCCTTCCTCACTCAGATACATCCTTCCCTTTTTCCCCTTCTCCACTGCTACATAGAAAAATAAACCCCACCTATACCTCCATAAACAGGTTTTACCAGTCTGGTTGGGTACTATCTTCATGAGTAGCCCTCTCTTGCCCACACTACAGTCTAGTTGAATGATACCCAGGAGGTGTCCAGCTATATGGGTGGAGATTTCTCAAAGGGGTGATAGTTCTGGGTGTGAATCCACCTAGAAGAGGGGGTTTCTACTGTGCACCATGGTGGGGGGATGCATTTTGGGAGTTTTCCTTAATATACACATTATTGCATAGTCCTCATCATATTGGAGAGTAAGGATGGACAAAGCCTGTGGCACACAGCTGAAATTCACATTACTTAAATCCCTGTCCCTACTCTTACTCTTACCCAAAGTTTGGGGTGGGTTACAATAATACATGCGTAGAAGCAAGTATACACATACACCCTCAATTAAAATGAACTAGAAAATATGACTTAAAACAAGGATTGCATAATGATATGAAACCCACCTTCCAAGGGAGTTGGAGGTTAAAGAGCATGCTACAATTTAAGTGAACTGCAACAAAGAACAAATGAGGACAATGCAGCTATGTAGCAGTAGCTAACTGCCCAGAAAATCCAGAATGAGATTGAAAAGGCTGCCAGACCCCTTACTATGAAGGAGCTTAAATGAATAGATGAGTCAGAGAGTCAGGAGGGGATTTGAATGTCACAGCCCCCTGGTCTACTGTTGATATCTTGCAGTGAAATATCACTTTAAATCAAATGATAGCAAAATGCTATATTACAGAACTATGATGAGAAAAGTCCTACTTTTGAGAATTCTGAATGAGAGATGGATTTATGAGAGAAATGTACTGAAAAACAGTCCTAGAAGGCAAACAGATTCTCACCCTGACTAAGAAGTGGAGTCAATGCCTTGGCTATGCAGTTCTCAGACAACAGTAAAAAGAGGATGGCAGGATGGAAGGATGTACACATATTCTCTTTCCATGGTCCTGCCTGGGTCTTAGCCTTTTGTCTGAGAGAAGGTGACCCATCCAAGCTGGGTAACAGTGAATGACTGGCCATGAGCTTAGTGGAGCTAAAATCACTGAAAGCTGAGACTGTGGAGGGCCTGCATCACTGAATGTTAAACAAGCCATAAGCCTAGTAGAGCTGTAATCCCAAGCCAGAGAAAACCCTCCTACCAAAGAAGAAGGACCAAAGAACAGCGGCAGATCTAGATGTGGAGCAGTCCCCTAGCAGAAAGGGGACCACAGCGGCAGATTGGGAGGTGAACCTGGGTCCTACTTGAGCACAGGGACCCCAGTGAAGATCGAGTGGTCCCCCAAGAGGGTATGAACCCAAGTGGCAAATTGAGCAATCCCTCAGGACGGTGTGGACCACACGGCAGATCAAGTGGTCCCCCAGGAGGAAGGGGATCTCAGCGCCAGGTCCAGCAGTGCAGTCTCTTTCCCCAGGAATGTGTGGACCCCAGCAGCATTCCAGGAGGCAGAGTCTCCCATAAGGGCATAGATCCCAGCAACAGACTAGGAGGTAGAATCAAGTCCTCAGGTGTGCATGGACTCCAGCGTTGGCATGGACCTTTCAGTGGATTGGAAGCAGCACTGAGGAGATGCAAGTGGTTTAGGTACAAAGTACCTCCAGGCGAACACTACCCACTAGCCCAGTTGCATCTTTTCACATGGGAGAGATTTGGGATAAAAGGGGGAGGATTATAATACTTGATTATGTGGGAACGCAAGAGGTCCCTTCTATATGGTGGTATACTGTGGAGGCCAACAACCCTAAATTACCAAATATTTAATTTTCTTGCGATCTTGTAAAAATATATATAGTTGTGTGGACTGAGACTATTAACCATGAATAGATAAGTGGGCTGTTTTACATCCTATTAGTCATATGTATAGTCATGTAGAAATGTATATAATTATATAGTCTAATGAACCTGTATATATTTGTACATACTGCCAGTCTTGTTCACAATCCCATATGTTTTCCTGGGGTGAAAGGAGGGAAATCCCACCCATTAAAACCTTTTTCCCCAGGTGGAGGCACCAGGCACCAAGAAAGCAAAGACCAATGGAGTCTGCTCTGTGAAGGGGCTCCCACCCGGTCAGTTCCCAGACCCAGGAATACCCTGTAAGGTAAGTCAAGGGGGCATTACATAAATGTTTGGAGGCACCACTGGGATCAATTTGATTAATTTTGATTATTTTTACTGTGAATAGGACTGGCAGACTGGGGAAAAATGGATGCCATGGTTGAATTGTTGTTGAAAAATTGGTGTAGAGATGAAGGCGTTAACTTGTCATGGGCTATATTGGTGAATTGTGTCCCTGAGGACTGCTTTTGAGCAGGCCCTAGCAGATTTCCAAGTGTTGGGGCAAGTAAAGTTTAGGGGGAGATTTTACAAGGATGCACAGGGGAATGTGAAAGTTTTCGTACTTGCTCTATGCATTTAGATCCTAACAAATCATCCCTTACAGTTTTGCTGGGAGAAGAGGTATCTGTTCCCTTAGTCACTATGGGAGGGTGAGTGTTCTATCCCAACCCCCTGGTAGTTGGCAAAAAAATGTATAGGCCTTATTAGGAAGTAAAGGAAAACCTCTGCAGGATTTAGCAAGGAATCTGCCCGAGGTGGGACGGCCAGCCTGTTCTAATATACTGATTGGTATTCTGGGGAAGGAGTTAGAGAAGTGCCTGTAGCCCCATTATGATACCAACCCATATAAAAGGTGGAGTTGAGCCCACCCCACCAGGAGAGGAGGAATGTGTCCACTGGATGGTCCTGGCCCTTTAGATGCTCCATGAATGGCAATTCACTGAGTTGGAGAAAAAGAAGTGAATGGTAGAGAGTTTGCATGCCCCTGCCCTTCATGCAGTAATGTCTCTGACACTTTCCAAGCCTGATGCTACTGCCCAGGATTGCTTGGAAAATTTAGAAGGCATGTATGGTGGTACAGAAGACAAAGAAGATTGCTTATTCACTTCGAAACTACATGCAGAGGCCTGGGGAAATGCTCTCTCAATATGCATCCCGTCTAGATTAGAAAATTGGAAATGCCATGCAGACTTGAAATAGATGTTTTTAATTTCATTGTACATTTAATTTTCTCCACTAAGAATTGCAAAGTCAAGATCACACTCGGTAGCACAGAGAGGAGGTAAAAGAAACACAGTGAAAAAAAGATGCAAAATTATTTTTTCATGAAAGTAGCTGTTAGTCTAATTTGATAACTGGTATGCATGTTGCAGTCAGACAGGTTGGCGTGTATAACTGGAAAATGGGCAGAAATAGTAAATGGAGAACTTATATGATAAATGTCATGATGCTACAAATATGATGAGGCCAGAGCCACACATTAAAGAATACAGAAACAGATGTCAGCAACAAAGGATTACATGATCTGCTCCCTCTGCTCCGGCATACTGTGCCATCACTGTGCTCACTTCCTCCCTCTGCCACTCCCTTTGCACAGTAGTGGTGAAGCTATTGGACTATCATTCTGCTCAGTTGGTCTCTAGCACTTTAGAAATATCCATGACTCACCATAGAGTATTAAGGGCTCAAAGCATTTATTGACTCAGTACAATATCTTTCTATGCCTCTCACAAATCTTCAGTTGTCAATACATGTTTCAAAACTTGTAGATATTGAATTCACTATGGAATAGAGCATGCTGACAGACAAAACAAAGTCAGGAAAAAAAATGAAATTCTGTTGGAACTTCAGGTGACTTAAGAGAAAATTAAACCCCTGAAGATATAAAAGGAATCCTGTTTTATTCCCCTTTTTTATTATTTTCTAGCAAGCGAGAGCACATGGGAGCAAACTTATAAAAGCAGACAAAACTCTGCAGTGCAGTTTAAAGACCTCAAGTCCTGATGCTAAATGACAAGACTGAAAACTTTTGCACAGTAAAGGAAAGCTGAGCCTTGTCTTTATGAAGTTAGAAACTGCTTAACCTTCTAAATGGAAAAATATCCTTACTTTTCTCATGAAAGTGGTTTGACAAGAGAAATAATCATCATGCATATGCATTCTAACCTTCATTTGCTGCACTAAATTCTGATGGATCCCCTACCTGTTTTCATATCAGGCACAACAATCTTTTTATATATAAAACTAGCAACTGTACCTGTTCTACGCCCGGGCGGCGAGCCTTTTTATTGGCACATATGCTCTTGTATGGAAGCGTTAGCTGAAAAGGAAAAACTAAATTGTTTTCACCCAGGGCAAGGGATGTGGAGGCACATTTGCTAAAGCCAGGGCTGGCAAAGTTTATTTACCAAGCTGTCTCTCGCACTCCCCCACACCCCCTCTCCTCTCTCACACACACATTCTCTCTCACCGGCATCACCCCCCCCCCCCCAATGCTCTCTCACACCCTCCTGCTCTCTCTCACCCTCCCCACCCCCCTCTTACCAACCATTCTCTCTGTCCCCCCCTCTCTCACACACACATTCTCTCTCACTGGCATCCCCCCCCCCCATGCTCTCTCTCACACCTTCCTGCTCTCTCTCACCCTCACCTCCCCGACACACATTCTCTCTCACCGGCATGCACGGGACCCTCACAGTTCGCGGCGAAGATGAAGGCCCAGCGTGCCGTTTGTGGCAAAGATGAAGGCCCAGCGCAGTGTTCGCGGCACACAGGGGCCTTCCATTTTCGCCTTGAGCAGAAAATAGCAGCGGAGACCCCGGCATGCTGCGAATGGAGTGCGTCCTGCGGCACACGCTCCATTCGCAGAGAAGATGAAGGCCCGGGCGTGCCAATCGCGACACACAGGGGCCTTCCCTTTTTGCCGTAAACGGAACTGGGCCTTCATCTTCGCTGCGAAAGGAGCATGTGCCACGGGATGTGCTCTGTTTGCAGCATGCCAGGGTTTCCTCTGCTATTTTCTGCCTGTCCCGCGATGGCCGCTGTCCTTCTGGTTTTGAATAGTCTTCTGGCGAGGGAGAAAATCGGCGAGGTGAGGGAGGAAATCTGCGGGAAGAAGGAATTCTGTGCAAAATCTGCATTCCGCAGTAGCGCTGAATTCCCCCAGGAGTACCTCTTGTAGCTGGTGTTGTGACATGGCCACTGTACGGCGTGTTTGAGCCTCCAAGGCGGCCAGGGAGCCACGTGCGCCATCTATCGGTGGGCTGGGGAACATGTGCGAGCACTGACACACTACTAAGCCCGATATATTATAGTGCCATCTATTTACGGGCTGGGAACATGCACAAGCACTGATGGACACACTACTAATTTTGATATATTATGGATGCTTCCAGTGGATAGACTGCACCCCTATTTGTGTTACTGTGGCTGGCTAAATGCTAAAGTTAACAAGGAGGTTGCCCAGATTAATAGCTATAGTTTATTTCATCTCTGTCATGAGCAGATTAAATTTCATTATATATATATAACACAGGAGAATGTCCAAACAGGAACTAAATTATGATAGATATTAAGAGAGGGCTTGCTTTACCCATTCTTAGACTGAAAAGGAGGCAAAGGTGAATAACTTTTTTTTTTTTTTTAATTTAAAAAATGTATATTCTGCCAAGTGCAACAGAACATAAAACCATCAAAATATAGATAAAGCCAATAGTGATATACATCAAATAGACCATTGGACAAACCAGGTAGTAAGCAAACTTGAACACTGCACTATAAAATGCAAGATACAATAATAATTGGGGCAGGTCTAATACCCAGCTCAGACATCCTCCATGTTGCATACCCATAACATACAAACAAGTCCTAGATCATGTCATTGGATAATAATGGCCACAGCTTTTTATTAGACACTTGACAAGGAAAACTAATTTGGGTGCACATACCTGACTACACCTTCTTGACCATTGGTACACAGGAGGGCAAACGCTTGGCTCTAAGGCACACACTCTTTTCCGCTCTAACAAACCCATCATACTCTGACAGCTACACACAGGTTATGTCCAAAGCTGCCTTGAAAGGTCCACCATCGGGCATGAGCTATGAATGAGACCTGACTATCCACAGTGATCATTGTCACTGGATGGTATCTGTGAGCAGAGAACATGTGAGGTTATGTGCTGGAATACAACTCTAGTACTGGGCAAGCACAGGGCAGCCATCACCAATTCTAATACAAGTTCTATATACTGCAGAGTATCAGCGGCCCGGGTCATGCCAGCATTAGCACGATGCCAAAATGCCCACTCTGGAGACTGGTGGCCTTGAGGGTCAGCTTGAAATCTGTTTAGCGGTTTTGTGTCCTGATGTATAAGAATTAATCTACTTCCTGGTGGACAAATGGTCATGTAAGCAAGTACAGTCTGTGGGCACATCATTAAATTGGACTCTGCTAAAAGGATGATGATCTGACCCTGAGCAGACTGATCAATCGAAGATTGCCGAATGTGCACCACGATCCTGCCATTGCGTATTGTGACAGAGGACAGTAACCCTGGGGTCGATGCACTAATGTGCATTCAGCAGAGTGTACAGTTTTACCCTCAGTCGTGTGCACATTTTTTGTATGCAAATGGTACTCCTGATGCAGGTAGGAGTTTTCCGCTCAAAAAGTGTGCATGTAATACTGTGCATCCTGCTTAGCGTTGCATGGAAATCCCAGGCAAATTAAGTCATTAGCTCTTACTCTTCAATATACAGTTGCACCCTAGCTTAACTTAGGTTTTCTTAGCACTGGGAATTTTACTCCTGTCAGAGGTAGAATAACGTTTCCAGTGCTTGTGTCTGTCTATGGAGCTGAAGCAGAAATTCTGACACCAGGACCTGTAATAGGGATTTGTGCGCAGAAAACATGCTTTGTGTGCACAAAAAATGCATTCTGCACTGACATGCATTCTGCACTGACAAATCATGTTTTTTGTGCATACAAATCTTTTATGTGAACAAAAGATAAGTTTTGTGCACATAAATCACTTATGAGAAACCCCTCCGCTTCAGCGAGTTTAAAAGTGCATTCAGCCTGTGCTGAGCACACATTTAAAATTGGACTTGTTTACATATTTTCCAGTTAGCGCACTTGTTTAACTCCCAACACATTAGCACAGGGGGTGCTCAAACTGGTCCTTGGAGACCTCTAGCCACTCAGGAATTCGGGATATCTCTAATGAATATGCATGACATTTATTTGCTTGTCCTACCTCCTTGTCTAATGCATATTCATTAGGGATGTTTATGGAAACCCAAATAGCTGGTGAGGGAGGGTACTGGTCTGAGCACCCCTGCATTAGCATACTATTAGCTTACTGTATCTGGAGTTTAAAAAGTTGTAACCTGTGCATTAAGTTTCAGTGCACAGTTTTAACCCATATGCTGTTGCATCAGCCCCTCTGCTAGTACAAATGCCTTGCAGGATGCTGCCTTGAATTCGCTCAAAGGGCTCTTAATATTGCCAGGGGAACATTGCACAAAGCAAAGTGGCCTTGAATTCCAAAGAAGCCACACTTGATCATATGTAAATGGTCTATTGACAGGACTGTCTCCTGGGCCCAACCTCTCATGATCTGTCTCACTATGAAAGTGTGCACAAACTCTGACCCATATTATCTGGCACCGCAGGGGCCACATCTGCTAATTACCCAGCCGTGCATTTCACTGGGGCATGACAAACCATAGCTGAGGGATCCAACCAACAGAGCATGCTGTGGCAATGGCAACTAGCTATGTAAGAGGCAACTGCAAAGCATTAACAGGGTAATTTTCAAAGGAAAATGTAAATATAACATACTATCATAGCAATTTTCAAAATCCCATTTACCCGCATTAAGTGCATTTAATCTGGATAAAATCTATGGACAATTCAATAGCATATTTTGTAGCAATTTTCAAAAACCCATTTATGTGGGTAGATGAGCTTTTGAAAATTCTTGTTAGTATGTCACAATTATATTTACATTTTTCTTTTAAAATTATCCTATAAACCTCCCTCAATTACTATTATCTCATATATATATATATATATATATATATATATATATATATATATAAATTATATACTGCATAACCAGTAAAATTTACAATAGAAATGGTTTACAGATTTAACATATCCAATAAAATCCAACATAAACCCAATTACCTACAATTCAGCATTACATATACAAACTACCAACTGCCACCGTCACCTCCCAAGACCCCACCATGCCACAAACCATAATCCCAATTCTCCACAGCATCAGAAGCCAACCCTAAATCAACTTAACTGTCCCCTCCTCTGAAAACTGGAAAGAAAACAAATGGGCCTTAAGAAGTTTATGAAATTTTGTATAATTCGATTTATTTTTGACCAACACTGGTAAATTATTCAAGGGGCTGCTGCTGTAATAGGGGTAGATTTTAAAAGGTGCGCTCAGGCAGGTGTGCCCATGTTATAAAATCAGGGATTGGCACGTGCAAGGGGGTGCCGCGCTGCCTTCCCCCATTCCCTTCCCCCTAGCCTGACTTTCCCACCCTTTCCCCTAACCTTTTCCCCCCTACCCCTACTCTAACCCCCCCTGACCTTTGTCTTACCTTTTGTCTTACCTTTTGCACCTGCCGGCACCTGGGACTTATACACGTCCTGGGGCGTGTCACCGGGCCTTTTGAAAATAGGCCCATCGTGCTTAAGACCGGATTTATGCGCGTAGCCTTTTTAAAATCCGGCCCATAGATTGCCTACTAGATCTAAATTTCCATTCATATCAGAATTCCAAATAGGCCCCTTGGGATGCTCTAAGGATTCGACCTGGTAAATGCCATGATAACTTTGATGAAAGGTATCGCAGACCTTATAGATAGATAGATAGATAGAAATAGATGATAGATTTTTTTTAATATTATGTGGGTATATATGCATTTATATATTGCTGGGGGTAACAAAGCGGTTTAGTGGAACAGGCGAATCAAGCCAACCCCAGACATTGCAGCTCCTTTCTTCCCCTAATCCTAATCCATTTTCCCTTTTTTATGGGCCTACTATCCAATTGAATAATTGAAATAAATGTAGCCTTTAATTGCCCTAAAAGAAGCAGCCTTTAAATGACCTGAGAAACAATGGTTGGCTCTTTTCTCTTTTCTCTTTTCTTTTGAAATGTGGAAGTTCATAGGGCCTCATTTTCCACGCCGCTCGCACGCAATAAGGGAACTTTCGCACGTGAAAAGTCCCTTATTGCGTGCGATACCAGGATGGGGGTGGAGTCGGGGCAGAGTTCGCCCCAGAAGAGGAGGAGTCGGGGCATCACCGGGGCCGACTCTGCGCCGTCGCCGCGGACAGTGAAAAGGTAAGTGCCTTTTCGCGTCAGCTTTCACTCCCAATAGCTACATCTCCTATGGTGGCACTATTGGGTGCGATCGCTGCCGGCTTGCGCAGGCCCTCCCCCCATTGCGGCCCCCCGCCCCTCATCTTCTAAAGTATCGCAGGCCTGCGATACTTTAGAAAATGAGGCCCATATTCAGTAGGCCGGTTAGTGGACAAGTTATCCAGCTAAAGTTAGCCAGATAATTTGTCCCATATATTTAGCAGGAGAAATGTCCCGCTAAATATAACTACCTAAAGTTATCCGGTTACATATATTCTTCGCAGAATGATGAATCCTGCGAAAATGGTGGACGGGGGCGCGAAGGGGGGATGGGCCTGCGAAAGCCAGCAGCCTTCGCACTATGGCGGTGCGCCAGCTGCCGGCTTTCACACCGAATAGCACCAACGTGAAAGGCAATTGGCCGGTGCGCGCAACTTGCGTCTGCCCAGAGGCGGGCGCAAAAGGTAAAACAAACATTTTGGGGGATTAGAGTAGTACTGGGAGGGAAAGGATAGGGGAAGGAGTGGGAAGGTCAGGCTAGGGGGAAGGGAAGTTCCCTCACAGGGCACTTCAATTTCGGAGCGGCCCTGGGAGGGAATGGGGGAAGGCTGCGCAGCTTGGCATGCGCAAGGTGCACAATTGTACAACCCTTTGCACACACCGACCCCTGATTTTATAACTTGTGTGCACCTGCGCACGCAAGTTATAAAATAGGGTGTACATGTGCACGCGCCGGGTAGCACGCGCACATGTACGCCCGCACACAACCTTTTAAAATCTACACCATTATTTTTACTCGATGCATAATTAAGCTCTGGAATTCATTGCCAGCGGTGAAAGCTATTAGTATAGCTGTGTTTAAAAAATGCTTGGACAAGTTCCTGGAGGAAAAGTCCATTAACAAAGGAGAGTTGCAGAAATCCACTGCTTATTCTTGTGAAAAGAAGATTGGAATCAATCTACCCCCTGGGATCCTGCCAGGAACTTGTGACCTGGCTTGGCCATTGTTGGAAACAGGATACTGGACTTGATAGACCTTTGGTCTGACCCAGTAGGGCAAGCCTTATCTTTTTATGTTACTTCTGCCCTCAGTATTGAAAACCAACTGCATGTGCCAAGGCTCATTTTTGTACAGCAAAGGGGCAAAGCTACATGGAAGAAGACTGTACATATCGAGTTTAGCATATATGCACCATATAGCACAAATATGATATTAGCACATATAACATGCATTTTTATGGGTGAGTTTGCATAGTTATAGTGTTCATACACAGTGGAGGCTATTGCATACTCCATATTGCATGCTCTATTAAGTAGCATTTTTGTATGCATATCAAATTATTACTGATGCACATGTTAAAACCTTACTTAAGAACATAAGAACATGCCATACTGGGTCAGACCAAGGGTCCATCAAGCCCAGCATCCTGTTTCCAACAGTGGCCAATCTAGGCCATAAGAACCTGGCAAGTACCCAAATCTAAGTCAATTCCATGTAACTGTTGCTAGTAATAGCAGTGGCTATTTTCTAAGTCAACGTAATTAATAGCAGGTAATGGACTTCTCCAAGAACTTATCCAATCCTTTCTTAAACACAGCTATACTAACTGCACTAACCACATCCTCTGGCAACAAATTCCAGAGTTTAATTGTGCATTGAGTAAAAAAGAACTTTCTCCGATTAGTTTTAAATGTGCCACATGCTAACTTCATGGAGTGCCCCCTAGTCTTTCTATTATCTGAAAGAGTAAATAACCGATTCACATGTACCTGTTCTAGACCTCTCATGATTTTAAAGACCTCTATCATATCCCCCCTCAGCCGTCTCTTCTCCAAGCTGAAAAGTCCTAACCTCTTTAGTCTTTCCTCATAGGGGAGCTGTTTCATTCCTCTTATCATTTTGGTCACCCTTCTCTGTATCTTCTCCATCACAACTATATATTTTTTGAGATGCGGCGACCAGAATTGTACACAGTATTCAAAGAGTGATACAGAGGCATTATGACATTTTCCGTTTTAATCACCATTCCCTTTCTAATAGTTCCCAACATTCTGTTTGCTTTTTTGACTGCCGCAGCACGATTTCAGTGTGTTATCCACTATGACGCCTAGATCTCATTTTAATGCTTAAGTTCTACAGTCCAATACAGAAATTTAATGTAGGTTGCACTCACTTGAATGGGCTTTCAAAGTGAGAAATTATTCATGTTTTTATAATGCTCCGAATTCCTGTGCTTGTGTGTCTAAGAGGAATGATTCACTATTGCAATTACTATACAGAAAGCACTGGAGCCATAATTTCCCCTAATGACAACCAGTCGGAACACAACATCTCAGGATCAATGGT
Source organism: Rhinatrema bivittatum (assembly GCF_901001135.1). Taxonomy (NCBI): domain Eukaryota; kingdom Metazoa; phylum Chordata; class Amphibia; order Gymnophiona; family Rhinatrematidae; genus Rhinatrema; species Rhinatrema bivittatum. The sequence continues at coordinate 109,370,846 of NC_042617.1, read as the reverse complement.
TTTTGTTAGGGATGTGCAAACTTGAGTTTTGTTTTGTTTTTATTTTCGGTTCACCCATTCATTATTTGAGGGGTAATTTTTTGTTCCTTGTTTTTTGGAATTTCTTTTTTTTTTCTTTTTTCAAATTTATTTGTTATCAGGAAATCGATGAACTTCAACACTAAAGATTCTGCATTTTGTTTCTGTTTCCTGTAGAATGAAATTCTTTAAAACTGACAGCAAGGTGAGCACAAATGATAAATAAGGGTTCTGAGTTCATCTGTACCTGAAGATTAAATCAAGCTGTAGGAATAGTACAACAAAAAAAGATCCAGAAATGCATAATATAGCAAGAGGGAAAATTTTAAGAGAAGAAACCAGACCAAACCAACCCAAACCCCTAAAACAAGAACAGAGCAAACTGTTTCATGGCCGGAGGGTATGAGTCAGACTACTTGATCTTTTAGGCTATTTCCCATCGGTATGGATTTTTAATTCAATTTGCAATACATATTCTCATTCTTAATTTGTTTCGGGGGGGGGGGGAGCCGATGAAACTATAAATATTGTAAATACCACACTGCTTCTAGAAACCAAACTCACCTTGCACTCCTTGTCCTTTTTGCTGGTGCCTGCTTCTTAAACATCCAGTGAAAACCTTCTGTCATTACTTTGCTGCAGTATCTAAGCTAAATAAACTGTTACTGTTGAAGCTCATGTTTTGCGTAAAACTAATTAGTATTATTTATGTGCTACCAGATTCCAATAACTATTTCACTATAATTCCCAGGAATAATAAAGTCCTTTCTGTAACTAACAACTGTTTAGTTAAGCCTCTGGAGAGGTTGCTGTTCCAGCAAAACAATTGCTGTCAGACTGTAATTATCAATTTTGAATGGGTTACTGCAGCTATATATGAAATGTTTAGCTTTTTAATTTTGACACATAATGATGACAGAAACAATGTGATAATGAAAAGGATTTTGATTCATGTAAAAATAGATTTTTAATGAGCACTGAAACTAGTTAGTTTTGGGGGTTATAAAGTCTGTAATATCCTCTACTTCTCTTGCTTACACACAAATGATGTAATATTTATAATGGGAAAAACAGTCAAGAAAGTTAATCTGGAATAGGTTCATGAACACTGAACAATATTATGGAAGTGGTAAAGGCGAGATCTTATACTTTAGTTGGGTCCTGGCCTGCATCCGTTGGCTGGAAGTGACAGGCGAGAAATAATATCACCACTGGCTGGCTGGACATCAGGTAATGGGGGGAGAAAATGGAGGAGACTGCCTCCCCAGTCTTCAAATGTTGCGGTGGGGGAACCCTTCCATGTAGTCCAGGCCCAAAATGGGCACTCGAGCCCACAGAATTGCTTATCTCTGTTCTAGTTTAAGAGCTTATACATATAATTAACATGCATTATGCAAATGTCTTGTGCTTTTGGAAGGTGCCTCATACGTTCACATTATAAACCACTCCTCACATTCATCTCAGCTGCTGAGAGCCATGAGGAGAGCAGTGTTGTTTTAGTAATGCCCTACCCACTTTGAGCTTCATAAGAACATAAGAAGTTGCCAAACACAGCTAATGGCACAGTCCCTGCCCGCCCCCATGTCTTGCCCCTCCATGCCCAGACCCCGCCCCTGGCCCACCCCTTTCTAGAGGCCTGGCACTTCAGTGCGTATCAGGAGTTACGCACATGGCAAGGTCCTTTGGAAAATGCGCACGGCGCGCACAGGGCCGGCCACATGCGTAGCCTGGCTATGTGTGTAACCCACGATTTTTACAAGCACTTGTGCTTTAAAATCAGGTCATAACTCTTCTTAACTAAAAGCAAATTATGAACTTCTCCTCTAGGAACTTGTCCAAACATTTTTAAATCCAGCTAAGTTAATTGCATTGAGTGAAAAAGAATTTTCTCAGATTTGTTTTAAATGTGCTCTTTGCTAATTCATGGAATGCCCCTAGTCCTTCTAGTATCTGAAAGAATAAATAACCAATTCACATTTACCTGTTCTAATTCTCTTATGAATTTATAGACCTCTATCATATCCCCACTTGGCCGTCTCTTCTCGAAACTGAACAGCTCTAACCTCTTTAGCCTTTCCTCACAGTGGAGTCAATCCATTTTCTTTATCGTTTTATTTGCCCTTCTCTGTATCTTATCCAGTGCAACTATTTTTTTTTTTTTGCGATGCAGAGACCAGAATTGCACACAGTACTCAAGGTCTCACCATGGAGCAGTACAGAGGCATTATGACATTCTACCTTTTATTCACTATTCCCTTCCTAATAATTGCTAACATTCTGTTTGCTTTTTTGACTGCCAACTATTTCAATGTATTGCCCACTATGACACCTAGATATTTTTCTTGGGTGGTACCCCCTAACATGAAAGCTAACATCATGTAACTACAGAATGGGTTACTTTTCCTTATATGCATCACCTTGCATTTGTCCATGTTGAATTTCATCTGCAATTGGTTGTCCAACCTTTCATTCTTACAAAGCCCCCTTGCAATTTATCACAATCCAATTGTGATTTATCTACTCTGAATAATTTTGTGTCATTTGCAAATTTGATCACCTCACTCATCGTTCCATTTCCAGATCACTTATAAATATATTAAAAAGCACCAGGTTCTTGGGTACTTGCCAGGTTCTTATGGCTTGGATTGGCCACTGTTGGAAACAGGATGCTGGGCTTGATGGACCCTTGGACTGACCCAGTATGGCATGTTCTTATGTTCTTAAGTACAGATCCTTGAGGCACACCACTGTTTACCTTTTCCCACTAAGAAAATTGACCATTTCATCCTATTCTCTGTTTCCTGTCTTTTAACCAGTTTACAATCTACAAAAGTGCATTGCTTCCTATCCCATTACTTTTTAATTTTCTTAGAAGCATCTCTTGCAGGACTTTGTAAAATGCCTTCTGGAAATCCAAATACACCATACTTACTGGCTCACCTTTATCCACATGTTTATTAACCCCTTCAAAATTATTTAGTAGATGTGTGTTCCATTAAACCATGCTTATCTATATGTTCTGTGATTTTGTTCTTTAGAATAGTTTCCCCAATTTTTCCTAGGATTGAAGACAGGCTCATGGTCTATAGTTTTCCAGATCACCTCTGGATCCCTTTTTAAATATCACAATTACATTGGCCACCTTCCTGTTTTCAGGTACAATGGAAGATTTTAATTATAGGTTACAAATTAATAGTAATAGATCTGAAATTAAATTTTTGAGATCTTTCAGAATCCTGGGGTATACCATCTGGTCTGGGCCATGTGCTACTCTTCAGTTTGTCAATATGGCCTGCCACATCTTCCAGGTTCACTGTGATTTGGATCAGTTCATCTGAATCATCATCTCTGAAAACCATCTCTGGAACAGGTATCTCCCAAAAATCTTCATTTGTAAACACTGATGCTAAGAATTCATTTCATCTTTCCATGATGACCTTATCTTCCCTAAGTGCCTCTTTAACTCCTCGGTCATCTATTGGCCCAATTGACTCACTCACAGGTTTCTTGCTTCAGATATATTTTTAAGAGTTTTTATTATGAGATTTTGTCTCTATGGCCAACTTAATTTCAAATTCTCTCTTAGCCTGCCTTATCAATGTTTTATACTTAACTTCACAATGCTTATGTTTTTTCCTATTTTCTTCAGCTGGATCCTTCTTCCAATTTTTAAAGGATTTTTTATGGATAAAATAGCCTCTTTCACCTCACCTTTTAACCATGCTGGTAATCATTTTACCTTCATTCTACCTTTCTTAATGCGTGGAATACATCTGGACTGCACTGCTAAGATTATATTTTTAAACAATGTCTACACCTGTGGTATACTTTTAACCTTTGCAGCTGCATCTTTCAGTTTCTTTCAAACTATTTTCCTCATTCTATCAAAGTTTCCCTTTTGAAAATTTAGGGGGTAATTTTCAAAGGAGTTACGCGCATAAATGTAACTACTATTGTAGCAATTTTCAAAAGCCATTTACTCACGTAAAGTGCACTTATGCGAATAAATCTTATGGACGATTCAATGGCATATATTGTAGCAATTTTCAAAAGCCCACTTACTCGAGTAAAGTGCATTTACATGCGTAAAACCCAGATTTAAGCATGTAAATGCTTTTTAAAATCCGCCCCTTAGTGTTAGAGCTGTAGATTTATATATTGTCCCCCTTACAATCATTACTTCAAATATGATCATGTTCAATCATGTACAATCATGTACAATCATTACTTCAAATATGATCATGATCAAATATGATCATGTTCAAATATGATCCAAACTGCCCTTCTAAACTGGGAATCCTGCCTTTTCTCCATTAACCAACTCCTCACAAACATGCATCTTGCTCTCAACCCCCAAAAAACTGAGCTCCTTATCATTTCCAACAAGCAGCCACCGCCAGCAATCCCCCTCTCACACGCATCGACATCATTCTCATCACACACTCGCAACCTTGGTGTTATCATTGATAACCAACTCTCTTTCAAACCATTTATCAACGCTATTATCAGAGACTGCTATTTCAAACTACAAACGATTAAAAAACTCAGACCACTCCTACACTTCTCTGATTTTCGCACAGTTCTCCAGTCTATTATCTTTTCGAAAATAGACTACTGTAACGCCCTTCTCCTTGGACTCCCTTCAACATATACCAAACCTTTACAACTCTTACAAAATGCCGCTGCACGTATCCTCACCAATTCCAAAAAAAGGGACCACATCACACCCACACTGATTGAACTTCACTGGCTCCCTATACAATCACGCATTGTGTACAAAGCCCTCTCCCTGATACATAAAAGTCTGATTAATGAAAACCTTAACTGGATCACCCCCCCCTTTACATCCACGCACATCTATCAGACCCACCCGCCCCGCCCTACAAGGAACCCTCCGTACTCCTACAATCAAAACGATCAAACTTACCTCCACCATGCACAGAGCTTTCTCCCTTGCTGGCCCTACCCTATGGAACTCCCTACCGCCTGATATACGCACTGAGACCTCAACCCCTAACTTCAAAAAAAACTAAAAACATGGTTGTTCTTACAGGTCTACCCACATGCTCCCCCCTCCCAAAGAGGAAGACCCTACAACATGATATCCTACAACTCGATATCGTTAAGCTAACCCTCTTATCTGATTCTCACCCCCCTAAGCCCTTTCTGCTACCCGCATAACCCTTGACACCCCTGAATAGCTCATGATCCTCCCTCTCTCCTACCCTCTATATGCCCTCCATTGTACCTTTCCCTCACCCTCCTTCTCTCTCTTCCACTCCCTTATCTCCATTATTTTGTTTTCCCCTACCCACCATTTGAATCTCTAAATTATTCAGCTCCACACTGCTGTTTTTACACCTTTCTAACGACAATGTGTTATAGTTTTAAAGTTATTGTATTGATAGTATCATGACCCCTCCAGCATAAGTGTTCTCCTTAAGATATCTTTATGAATATAGTTGCCTAAGGTAACTCTTATACTCCCTGTTCCCACATACATATATATCTCTTGTATTTTATTGTATAGTTCTATCTATTACAATTATATCTTCTGTATATTTGTTTTATTTTCCACATTGTTCTAATGTTCTTTGTAAGGGGCTGTGCCCATAAGTTATTAGTTGTATGTAAACCGATACGATGTGCAAACGGCTATTGGTATATAAGAAACCTCAAACCTCAAAATGTCATGATCACTATTTCCAAGTGGCCCCCACCATCGTTACCTCTCTCACCAAATCCTGCATTCCTCTAAGAATTAAATCTAAAATAGCTCCCTCTCTCATTGGTTCCTGAACCAATTGCTCCATGAAGCAGTCGTTTAGTCCATCTATGAATTTTATGTCTCTGGCATGTCCTGATGTTACATTTACTCAGTCAATATTGGAGTAATTGAAATCTTCAATTATTATTGCACTGCCAAATTAGTTAGCTTCCCTGATTTGTCATAGCATTTCATCATCTGTCTGATCATTTTGGCCAGGTGGATGGTAGTATACTCCTATCACTATTCTCTTACCCAGCACACATGGGATTTCTACCAATATAGATTCTACTGAGCATTTAGTGTCATGTATGGTCTTTAGCCTGATGGATTCTATACCCTCCCAGACATAAATTGTTACACCCCCAACATGTTAATCCTCCCTATCATTGTGATATAATCTGGACCCCAATATAGCACTATCCCATTGGTAATCCTCCTTCCACCAGGTCTCTGAGATGCCTTTACTTTCTAACTAGATGTTAATCGGTTTCCCCTCAGTTGCATTGTAAACCGGTACGATAAGACCTGGTCTTGAGCATCGGTATAGTAAAATAAATAAATAAATAAATAAATAAATGCCAATTATGTCAATCTCATCATTCACTACTATACATTCTAACTCTCCCATATTACTTCTTAGACTTCTGGCATTGGCATACAAACATTTCAAAGTACACTTTTAGTTTGTATTAACAACCTACTTTTCAGTTGATATGGATAATTTGGAATTCTTTAGCTCAGGTGATTCTTTACTTATAGGCACATGGACTACTATTGCTTTTATTGGAACCTCTCTGTTGGGATGCCCTAACTTTCCTGTTTCATTGGTATCCTTCACAGATAAATTCCTACAAACTATGCACTGCTGAGCGACTGTCGGTTTTCCCCCTTGGTCTAGTTTAAAGGGTACTCTATTACCTTTCTAAAAGTTAGCACCAGCAGCCTGGTTCGACTCTGGTTAACGTGGAGCCTGTCCTTTGAAAAAAGTCTCCCCCTTCCCCAAAAGGTCATCCAGTTCCTTACAAAACTGAATCCCTGTTCCCTGCACCATCATCTCTCCTATGCATTGAGATTCTGGAGCTCTGCCTGCCTCTGGGAACCTGTACATGGAACAGGGAGCATTTCAGAGAATGCCACCCTGGAGGTTTTGGATTTCAGCTTTCTACCTAAAATCCTAGAATTGGCTTCCAGAACCTACCTCCCACATTTTCCTATGTTGTTGGAGCATCATATACCATGACAGCCGGCTTCTCCCCAGCACTGCCTATAATCCTGCATAGGTGATAGATGAGGTCTGCCACCTTCACACCAGGAAGGCAAGTTACCACACATTCCTCATGTCCACCAGCCACCCAGCTATCTACATTTCTAATAATCGAGTCACCAACTATGATGGCCAACCTTCCCTCCGGGGCAGTAACCCTTGGAGAATTGTCCCTAGTGTGAGGACAACACATCACCTGGAGAGCAGGTCCTTGCTATAGGATCACTTCCCGATATACCATGGTGATGCTCTCCAACCAGGAGGACTTTTTGATCCAAAGCAGCCAGACTGGATATGGGACTTGGCTACTATGTCCCTGAAGGTATCATCAATGTACCTCTCTGTCTACCTCAGCTCCTCCAGGTCTGCCACTCTAGATTCCAGAGATTGGATTCATTCTCTGACAGCCAGGAGCTCATTGCACTGGGTGCACATATAAATCTCTCACCGTTGGGTAAAAAATCATACATGTGACACTCAATGCAAAAGACTGGAAATACCCCTTCTTGTTGCTGGACTGCTGCCTTCATCTTAGGTTCCTAAAGTGTTGCATCCGTCGGTCTCAGATGGCTTCTCTCTGCTCTCCCCGCTAGCCTTGGGAAGCTCACTATTCCTTCTTTTAACAGTGACTCCATTACTTTTCCCACCACCGAGGTGAGGCTAACCGGTCTGTAATTACCAGCCTCTTCTGTTTCCACTCTTGTGAAGCAGGATCACCACCGCTCTTCTCCAGTCACTCGGCACATATACAATTGAAATCTTCTCCAAATAATAATGTTGCTTGATTGCAACTAGCCAATGAACGAAATATCTTAACAAAAAATTATGGTCAAAGATGATTGGGGCATACAAATTACACAAAATGATAGAGTGCCTATAAAGAAGGCTATCCATTATTACATATCTACCTTTCGGATCATCTAAAATCTTAGATACCTGGGAAGAAACTCTTTTGCCCACCAAAATAAGTACTCCCACCTTCCACAAGTCGGACTGGGCAGAATAAAGTTCCTCCACTGTCTTTTAACTTTCCGATGTTCCTCTTTGATTAAGTGCGCTTCCTGCAACATTGCAAAATCTGTCTTTGCTCGCTGCATGGCTTGAAGAATTTTATATCGTTTAAGGACAGATCCAATACCCACTACATTCCAAAGTAGGGGCCACAGTCTATGCCCTAATGCAACACCAGTGCATCAGCCTAAGCCTAGGCCTGAAGCTGGAGTGCCACCTAGGGCCTAGACTAAGGCCCAAAGTAGAGGCCACGACCTACACCTGAGTGCGACACCAGAGTCTGAGCTTAGGCCCAGCCTGACACGAGGCCTCAGCCTAGACCCGAAAAAGGTCTTACCTAATCCATCAGGAATCTGATGGCAAGGCCGAGCCTTGTCATTAATTACACAAATCCTAGAGAGCCAAAATGTATATATAAAACATACAAAATTTATTGAAAATCCCACACATATATACCTGTATAGACAATAAAACTAAGCTAGCACACTCACTCATTCATATCCACAAATTAAAAAATATGTCTTTTTGAGATACAAAAAATACAAATGTGAATTGTTATTACAAATTAATTTCACAAATGCTCATGGATTATAACAATTAATAAATTGCATATATTATATATTGCCACGATCAATATATTGCCACGATATTTGGGCCTGGGTCCTGGCCAAGGCCGAGCCTTGGCCAGGACCCAGGCCCAAAGCAGCATCTGAACCCAGGCCCAATGCCACAACGCATCTGATGGCCAGGTCCTGACACGGGTGCCTCGGCCTGGACCCAGGCTCAATGCCGTGACCCAGCCCAGAGGCCGGGTTTCGATGCCTGGGCCTAGCCTGGATCCAGGCCTGATGTCACAACCAAGCCCAGAGGCTGCCTCCCAGTTCCAGGGCCTCGGCCAGGACCCAGGCCCACTGTCATGACCCGACACAGAGGCCGATTCCCAACACCAAAGTCTCAGCCTAGGCTGGAGCTCGGACCCAGGTCCAATGCCCTGACCTGGCAGGTCTCGACACCTGGGCCTCAGTCTGGACCCAGATAGAAGGCTGGATCCTGATGCCAGGGCCTTGGCCCAGACCAGTGTTGCCAGATGGGTGGGCTACTTTTCAATGAGCTTGTGTGGGAAGTTTTTCATGTTTTCAGCTGCAGGATTTTGGGCTACTTTTTTTTTTTACTTGGGCATCTTTTTGGACGTCTTCTGCCTGGTCTCCAGAAGCACTTTTGCTGATGCATCACCAACTACTGACCGGCTTTTTAGCTGGCTGTGGAGAGCAAGAAAGATTTGTATCAAGAAGCAACATTATATTCAGATGAAATAATTTGAAAGTGGTAAAACTTTTCAAGCATCTTTATTGTCAATACTGTTAGCATTTTTTTTTCTTTCAGGTCTGTGCTGTGCCGCACTGACTGAATGCTGGTTTTAGTTGCTGAAATTCAATAATATTTTAGTTTGTGTAGAATTACAAAAGGTCCATAGGTTGCAAGGTTTGGAGATATTCATATGCATTTGAAAGGCAGAATAATAATGGTACTGGAGATCTGAAGCAGTTATAGCTTGATTATTGGAAGTATGGAGAAACTGCTTTGTGTATAAGATAACATGGTCACACTATCTTAAATCTATTCACAGATGTATTTAGTCCATTAAAAAGGTATTGCCTATGACTTGTTTGCTTATCTTTTTTTCTGCTTAACAACAGAAAATATACCTCCTGTTCACTATAATTAGGGACCATTGTTTTCAGTTGTGTACTGATTTCTGCATTTCCCACCCCCTCACTTGATTTTTAAGAGCAAAAGAGAAAACTCCAGCAGAGAGAAAGGAATTAGGGCGCCAGTGCAGGAGTCCACTACCTTCTCTCCGACATCCTAGATTTCTAGGCTTTTCTAGCCTTGTTTTTAAACTATTTTACGTCTCTAGGTATTTCTGTCAGTTTGTCTGCATGCAGGACTGTGCATAGTCCCTAGGTATTTCTGTCAGTTTGTCTGCATGCAGGACTGTGCCTAGAATCTTGCATAATTCAACTTTTATTTTTTTTATTTGCAATTTTTTAGTTTTGGTGCCACTTTTGGGCTAGATTTTGTGATTGATTTGACTATAAACATTTTGGCATCTGGTAACACTGGCACAGACCTAGGCCAGAGGCTGGGTCTTGATGCCAGGGCCTTCGGCCCGGACCCAGGCCCAATGCCAGGGCCTGGCTAGAGACCAGGTCCCATCGCCTGGGCGGAGGCCGAGGGCCAGGCCTCCCAGCTGCTCTCCGCATCATCCTCTTCTTTTTTTTCTGACACCGGCGTTGCGCCGGCGTTCATTAACCCTAGTGCATTTACCCTAGCGGACGGAGCCATTTTGAGGTACAGCAATGCCATACACATTGTCATACATCAAAATGGTGCCATCTGCTGATCCCCACCAGACTGGGTAAGTGGGAGCTGGGGGGGATCCTGGCTCTGGCATTTTTCTGGCAGATGAGAGGCCCTGGGAGGCCTTGTTTTTGCTTTTTTGGTCATCTTGGGGTTTGTTTGTTTTTTTTAATTGTTGCTTTGTTTTCTTCTCATGAATGAAACTAATCAAACAATCCACAAACCTAAATTTGTGAGGGAAAAAAAAACCTCCCGAAAATGAACACAAATCTTTTCCCCCTGCACATCCCTACCCTCTACATCCCATCACCCAATCTCTTCCCTCCTCCCTCTTATCCTTTCACTCAGTCCCCCACCTCCACCACATCTCCTCATTCACTATCTAGGCCCTTTCACCCTCACCACTGGTGGTCACCAGTAGTAAAGGCAGCAGGGCCCGGGTTCACAGTGTGAGAGGCAGGAAGCCAACACACCCAAGAGTGGCAGAAACAGTGAGGCTTGCATCATTTTTTACCTTGGCTGTTGTCCTTTCTGCCTCCAAAATAATGCTGGAAAACTGCACAAAAGTCAAAGCTATGTGGCTTTGTCTCAGGGTAAGCAGTTTCAATATTCTCTGTTCTTCTTTGCTTCTTCCAAAGGCTGGAGAGCCATAAATAATCCATGCAATTACTAGCTCAGTTCTGTTTCCTCAGGTGAACCAAGATTGATATACACTGCCTACTCTGCTCTACTTTCTTGGTTCCCAAGAAAAAAGTAGCACAATGCCATTCTGGAAGGGGTTTGTTTTTTTTTTTGCCAGAAATTTACTTCTTGATAATCTACACAAAAAAGGGTAGAATTAGCACAGGTGTGAAAGTTGTGAGAAATAGTGTCATCCATCAAGGCAAGAGTTGAAGCTTTGACAATTTGCACTACTACTCACAAGTTTCAGATTTATGGTAATTCAAACACTTTTTGTCTGTTCTTTGCTCTTCAGTGTCAACCCTTCTCTTTCCATTCTCTGCAGTGCAGGAGGAGAGGTGGAACAAAAGGGAAGGGGCTAGATTAGGGATCAGAGTGACACTTCTCAAAATACTCCAGGCTCACCCCCTCCCCTTCTTTTCTCTTCAGGCTGCCTGCAGAGGAGGGGCTGGAGAAGAACACCCCTGCTCCTCTGCCTCTTAAACCTGGAAAAAAAAAGTGCTAGAACTGCATTCCTGGCCATTCCCCCAAAAATTAAGCCCTGAGGTATGGACACATCATGGCTTGATAAAGAGGAAATATGATATTTTCTGTTCTGTTCTCTATTCCTTTGTGGATCTATTCCTAACATTTCTCTGCTCCTGACTAAAAGTCCCCATGCCAGCCTCATCCCTGCAATCTCTGGAAGGAAAGAAAAGGATGATTATATGATTGCCTTTACCTAACTACTGTAAATACTTAGACCTTATTATTTATAACATACTGGGTTTTTAGTCTCCTGTGATGTCAAGAAGAAATGTAATAATCTTCACAGCTTTAACATTAAGGGGCTGCTTGTGTTCTGATATTTGTGATTCTGTTTTTTTCTTCAGGGTGCAAACACCCTATTATAGTTATTAGCCAAATAGACTTAGACGGTAACTTTATTCTCATGCACGAGCACACATGTGCGCATGTTTGCTGGGATATACACATAAACGCGTCCATTTTATAATATGCGCGTGTATATGAGCGCACATTATAAAATCTGCAGGACACGCATGTTACGACTATGGCTGCTATGCAGCCGCATCACCACCAGAGGTCCCCCATGAGCATTCTCCCCCGGCTGGCCCAGTCCATCCTCCTTGTCTACTCTATGTTCCAAACTTCCTTTATAACCCTGCCTAACATATCCCTCGGTGTTTCGGCATTGAACTTGCCTGGGCTCCCTGCTCTAGCCTACTGCCTCTGTGTGGCCTTCGGGCCTTCTGTCTGTCTGTCTGCCTTGCCCTGCTGCCTTCGGGCTACTGCCTTGCCCTGCTGTCTTTAGGCTTCTACCTTGCTCTGTTTCCTTCGGGCATTCAGCTTAGTTGTCTTTGGGCTTGTGTGTTTTATGTTTAGTGTTGTAATGTTTGGTTAGTCTGTCTGGTCATTGTCAGTCTTGTTTTCCCCGAGTTCCCTTAGTCCAGTCACTCATACCAACAGTCAGTATCACCCTTACCTACACGCAACCCTGAGTCCATCCTTACCAGCACCCAGCTCCAGTATTCTGATCACCTCTACATGCATTCACTTCCACACATACCTCCACGCTGTTCCTGTGTTTAAGTTCACCCTTACCTCCACGTACCTTGTATTAGACTCCCTCCAGCCAGCTCTCACTACCACAGGCACCCTTCTGTTAGTATTCAGCTCCATAAGCCCCAGCCAGTACCCAGCCTTACACACTCCTGCCTGCACCAGATTCTACTCCAGCCAGTATCAGAGGCTTTCCTGCAACCCCTGTCTCTCTCCACCTGGAGTCATCCCCGCAGGTGGTGTTTACCACACCTAACCGGTGCCCATTCATAACAGCATGCTGAAGCCATCGACCTCCAGAGAGAGAGAAAGGACTTGGTATTCATCTGGTGAGTCTCCACGGTTTTTTACTTGTAATGCCTGTCAAACCCTGAACCTTTTAACTTACCAGAACTGTCTAGCCTGTCAGCTTGCAGATCAAGAACACTGGGCATGCAGCAACTGTCACAAAAAGAATGTTTCTGCCCACCAGGAATGTTTAAATTGTCATACTCCTAAACCAGGATGGTGGAACTGCTCCTGTATTCCCTGTCTATTGCCCCCAGGCAAACCCTGCCCCTGCTACACAGCTACCGGTCCAACTGTTTCACTAGAAAACTCAGCCACTTCTATTACACAGGGTTCAGCTTCTGACCCAATTAAAAATGTTATTACCTTTGGCAGTTTGCGGACAGAGAATTCCAGCACATCATTTCAGACACCTTGAAGAAAACCTGTCACCAAAAAACAAGTTGTATTTCTGAAAACCTTGGAACTCACCTGGTTAAGAAGGCTCTTATGACTTCCATGCTAGAGTCTCAGAAACAAAAGCAGAGAGAACTAATTAACTCTAGCAGAGCCTTGCTTCCCACAGCTGCAGATCAGTTACAATTAACGACTGGAGTTCCAAGACGATCCAGAGCTGCCTGTGCTTTCACTAAACTACAAGTTCACACTTCTAAACCAGGGAACCATAATCTGGAGCTCCAGACTCTGTCTCTAGGTACCAAGTTTTACGCAGTTCAATCTTTATCTTCCTTTCACACCACAACAGACTTCATTAACCTGCCATCAGAGCCTGCCGCATTACCCCAGGAGGTTCCTGAGCCTGCCTGGCTGCCCCAGGCGGGGTTTGAGACTGCTCCGCTGTTCCAGGAAGGGGTTGAATTTTTCGCATCACCTCAGGAGGTCCTTGACCCTGCCCACCCACACCAGAAGGGGTCTGAGCCTGCTGCATCACATCCCCAGGAGGGGGTTGAGACTGTGTCGCCACCCCAGGAAGAGGATGACTTTGTCACACCATCTCAGGAGGAGTTTGGAATTGCCATCATGCAGTGTCCCCTGCAGAGTTGGGACCCAGGTGGAGGAGGAGGCCTTAAGGAGGGGGGTACTGTTACGACTATGGCTGCTATGCAGCCGCCTCACCACCAGAGGTCCCTCATGAGCATGCTCCCCCGGCTGGCCCAGTCCGTCCTCCTTGTCTACTCTATGTTCCAAACTTCCTTTATAACCCTGCCTAACATATCCCTCGGTGCTTCGGCATCGAGCTCGTCTGGGCTCCCTGCTCTAGCCTACTGCCTCTGTGTGGCCTTCTGGCCGTCTGCCTGCCTCTGTGTGGCCTTCGGGCCTTCTGTCTGCCTCTGTGTGGCCTTCAGGCAGTCTGCCTTGCCCTGCTGTCTTTGGGCTTCTACCTTGCTCTGTTGCCTTCGGGCATTCAGCTTAGTTGTGCTGCCTTCGGGCTTGTGTGTTTATGTTTAGTGTTGTAATGTTTGGTTAGTCTGTCTGGTCATTGTCAGTCTTGTTTTCCCCGAGTTCCCCAAGTCCAGTCACTCATACCAACAGTCAGTATCACCCTTACCTGCACGCAACCCTGAGTCCATCCTTACCAGCACCCAGCTCCAGTATTCTGATCACTTCTACATGCATTCACTTCCACACATACATCCACGCTGTTCTTGTGTTTAAGTTCACCCTTACCTCCACGCACCTTGTATTAGACTCCCTCCAGCCAGCTCTCACTACCACAGGCACCCTTCTGTTAGTATTCAGCTCCATAAGCCCCAGCCAGTACCCAGCCTTACACACTCCTGCCTGCACCAGATTCTACTCCAGCCAGTATCAGAGGCTTTCCTGCAACCCCTGTCTCTCTCCACCTGGAGTCACCCCGCAGGTGGTGTTTACCACACCTAACTGGTGCCCATTCATAACAGTGCGTACATGTGCACTCAATTTTATATGGGTGTGCGCAAATGCCGCATCTACCTTGTAAATGGGGGATTTTGTAAGATGTACGTGCTGACGGCAATACCCTTTTCCCCAATCCATTCCCAATTTGCCCAGTTAAACAATAAGACTTCCTTACCCCCCAGCTAACTAGCCTTTCTTTTGCCCTACCTGCCCCGACCCTTGAAACCCTGCTCAGTAGCCTTGACTTTAAAGTTTTTCTACTTACACCTCCGGCATAGTAGAAATAAAGTTACGTGGTAGGGGACCCCGGCGCACGCTTGTGTGCGTAAGTACTTACATGTACATTTTTACTTAGGGATTTGAACTGCCCATGTCCTGCCCAGAATCTACACATGCCCCACCCATTTTTTTACCTTTTGCATTTGTGTGTGCACTGGGAGATACGCGTGTACGCAGCCACTTTTTAAAATCTGCGTGGTGCACACTGGCCAGAGATACACACGCATATCTCCTGGCTTTGGCATGTAGGCCTTTTAAAATCTACTACTTAGGAAAGCCTGCGCTTTTCCCTGGGAGTGAGATAGATCAGCTATTGGAGATCTGCTGGTTACTTGTAACCTGGACAGGCCACTCTCGGAGACAGGATGCTACACTCAATGGATGGTGGTCTGGCCCAACATGGCACTTCTAATGTTTTTTATGTTCTTATGACATAGGATGAAAGCTAAATGGAGTTGAGTTTTCTCATGAAAAGAACCTCAGAGGTCAATATTTAGAAGAATCTAGCAATCTAAATAATAGCAGCCAGTCAGATCAAAGCCTTTGAGAACTGGTTAGGCTAATTGGTCAAATTTTAGCTTCTAAATTTCACTTGACAATTACATTTAGCTTGTAAATAGCAGCATGCAAATATATTTTCTGTATAAAATCAGACCTATTTGGAACAACTTTGGTGTTGACCTCAATTATTCTTGGACCTAACCACAGAAAAAGTGTGATGCCACAACAAGGATTCATCTTGCTTGAGTGCTTTTTCCCATGGTTCACTACATTGATCACTGATATGAAAAACTCTCTGACCATTCAGGATAACCACCTCATTATTCAGTTACACCTTTTATTGTATTATTATTATAGGCATAATCATAGTGGCTTCCATTAGGTGAAATGTGAAAGTATGCAAAAATGTAACACACTTCTCTGTGCCAACCTGAATGCTTTTTTTTTTTTTCACATAAAAAAATGCTGTGGGCTGAATATTCCTGGAGCTGACATTTTACATGGCTTCTAAATTTAGTATTGTTTTCCTAAAGAGATTTTGCTGACTTCAAGTTTGGCATTATTTATATTCGTTTTCAGCATATATATAGGATTAGCCTTCCATTTAAAATTTATTTTATAGTTAAAGGTTATGTGGCCTTCAAAATAAAAATTAATATATTTAAATTACCACTCTGAATTTTTATATCTTTTCATGTTTAAACATAAGTTTTTATACTTTATCGTGTCTCATCACTCACTTCTGACAAACCAAGGTCACAACTGCTGCACAAAACTGATGGTCCAACACAGCTGAACTCGCTGAGTCTGCTCCTAATCAGCTAAGGATGTTATCTACCTGCTGATCC
This sequence comes from Rhinatrema bivittatum, assembly GCF_901001135.1. Classification (NCBI taxonomy): domain Eukaryota; kingdom Metazoa; phylum Chordata; class Amphibia; order Gymnophiona; family Rhinatrematidae; genus Rhinatrema; species Rhinatrema bivittatum. Next base: position 109,354,387 of record NC_042617.1, on the reverse strand, counting down.
TTCACTGCACCTGTATTTCAATCAGTGAAACCCCAAGCTGCAATTCCCTCCACCAGTCCTCACAATTCCTTCACCCCCCAGTGCCAGACAATTGCTGGTGATGTCACCAGGAGCTTAATTTGAAAGCATTGGGGCAGATTCCTGAGGTCACCTATCTGCTGTCCTACCACTTGACTTATCTGGATGCTGCATTAAAGAAGCAGAACAACAAGCTGCTGTTTTCTCTGCCTGCCATTGAGCCACCTCACTTCCTACTCTTCCAGCGATGGACTATCACTGACCCCACCCTCAGTAACATCAAAGGGAGACTCTGGAAGTGCCACATGCCGAGGTATTGCATTTGCTCTGTTGGAAACAGGAAGGAGTACAACAAAGGTCTCCTTAGTTTGTGAGGCGTGTGAGGAGATTGAGTTCCTTTTCTTGCCTTGATTGAAAGGGTAGGGAGTACCTGTTATTCTGACTATGGTAATGACAAATCTCAACAGATTTCAGCTATATGTGGCCATTACAAATTAGGTGGTATTTGTCATCATAAACAATGTAGGTTTGGTAGGCTCCTAGCTTTTAGCATCTGCTCACAAAATGCTCTCTTGTATCGATCCCCCTTTATTGAGAATTTCAGCATATTGACCAATGCAAGATCAGTACATAGGAAGTCTATTATTATCTTTGACATGCTAAACGATATAAAACTAGATCTATTTGGTATTATAGACATGGCTATTGGAGACTGATTTGTTTTGTTAAATCAACTTTGCCCACCGACATATCTTTTAATCTCTAAACTGTGACTAGTTAAGCAGAGAAGTGGTATTTTAATAGCTTTTAAAAAGTTTATTTCTTTCCATCAAATTAAATTCAAGACAGAACAACCATATGAAATGCTCATGCTTTCTGCACAAACATGGAGTATATGTCTGTTTTACCTTCTACCTGGGCTCTTTGCACAGAGTTACTCCCCCATTATTAAATCCCTGATTACTTCAAGAGTTGATTTAAATAATACCACAGTGCTGGGAGATATCAATTTACATGTAGGTAAGCAACCACTTACAATGCATTTTTCCATGTCTACGCTGAGATAATAGATAGTTCACGAGCCTACTCATAACAGCAGCTATACTTTGGATTTAATTTTTTTAGTCAAATTCTACTTCACAGCAGATCTTATAGCTTCACATGTGCACAAGTGCTATGGACTTATTCTGAAAATATCTGGTGCCCTTTAGCAATAAAAATAGAGCACCAATGAGGAATCATTATTTTAGGTAGGGTCCTGGAGACATTGATTGACTATGTATGTGATGTCTCAAAGATACAAGATTGTAATGATCTGTGTATTGCTGTTAATTCTTGGCTCAATTCATTAAAAGAAGTCATTGATGAGGTAGCCCCAGTTAAAAAGATCTTTCCAGTCTACATTGATCACATACTGTGCATGGCTCTCCCTCGAGTTAAGGGCTGCCAAGAGTTAATTGTACAGGAAAGATCATCATTGGTGCAATCTGTATTCATCATCAGATTTAGCTGCTTATAAATGCCAGCTAGAAAAGTACAGATTTCTGACAGATAAAACCAAGAAAGCATAGTTTGCAGCTAGGATTCAGCTGACAGGCAACAGGCCTATTGACAGTTCCAGACTACAATATCTCTTACATACTAATAATATTGGTGCTGGAAAGATTGTAACTTCATCTGCAGCTATTTCATGTAAATGGTTAACTAGTTTCTTTCAAGACAAAATCACAGCTGGGCTAGATTCCCTGCTGGGGTCCTGTATCTCTTTCTCTGTTGGGAGACTGGATTGAAATGGGAGCGGTTTTCTTTAGCAATAGTAGATGACATGAGAACCAGTTTATAGCTGCCCTAAATTATTCTACCTGTCTGCTTAATCCATGTTCCACATTAGTATTCAAGACCTTATCAGGGGATATTGGTTACTCCATTGCTGGAATCATTAATGCATCATTGTCAACTGGATACTTGCAAACCCCACTAAAACATACCTCTGTATGACCAACATTTAAGAAAGCGATTCTGGATCCTTTAAATCACACTATGATCTTATTTTGTCCTCAGACTGATCCTCAGACTGATCCTCAGATTCTGACCTTGGCTATCATTGACTACGTCTTCTGAATCTGGCTCTGTCCCTTGCCTTGTCATTGCCTACTCTGTTTGGGCCTTCCTTGCCTCTCCAGGGCAACAGCGTGAAGTCCAACCGTGCTCCCTTGCTGATCGTGGGCACGCCTCTCTACTACCTTTCCAGGAGACCTTGTGAGGCCCACCTAAGTCCAAGCGGCCCGGGTCCCTACAGGCTCCACCAGGGGGGACCTCGGGCTTCCAGTGCTGAAGCTCATCTCAGCCTCTGTCTCCTCCTGTGCTCCACCCCCTGGGGGCAGGTGTTCCCTTGTCCCTACCAGGGAGCCGTTCTCCAATGCTCCAGGACAAGGCTCCACCTCCAAGCGCAACAGAATTTTGAGTACATTTTTGCACACTGTGGTCTATAGGAAAAGGTTCTTTAACGCAAAAGCTACTTTTGTGAAATTTTTTCCCAAAAGAGCTTTTTACACAAAAATATATGCAAAACTAATACATTTTTGCACATTTATGTGCATTTTGTGAGGTCTTTTACACGAAAACACTTTGTGCAAAAAACAAATTTACAGCTTAATACATCAGCCTCAAAATTTAAAAGGTTTGAAACTAAATATTACAGAAATTGTATATTTCCAAATTGTTCGGCAAACTTCTGAAGCATAGTAAAGACTAAGGATGTGCATTCATTTCCAAAAATAAAATGAACCAAAAATAGCTTCCTATGAAAATACTGAAAATTTGGGGGTATTTTTGTAGTCATGGCATTTTTGAGAAAAAAAAAAATGGATCTCTGGCTGCCCTGGCAGGTCCTCTCCAGGGCAAAAAATCAGTCCTAGTTTGGCCTGCCGTGAGTTTGCCTGGTACCAAGACCTGTCCAGTACTGGCCTAGCTTTGAAGCCTACCTAATGCCAGAGCCTGCGCCAAGCTGACTCAACATGGGGCCTGCCCCAAGCTGGCCTACCCAGCACCAGGACCTGCCTAGAACTGGCTTATGCCAAGACCTGCCTGCTCTTGGGCTAGCCTATCCAAGCCTGAGCCAGCCCAGTGCTGAGACTGGCCCATAACTGGCCCAACACCAGGGTTTGCATGAGGCCAGGCTTGGGGTTCAACCGCTCTTCTTGCCCTCTTTAAAATTACATGGGCCAGCAAGCTTTCACCACAGTCCCCACTTACCCCTTCCTGGATCCTCCAAAGAGAGCAGGAATAATATCTAGTTGCTCCCACCTTGTTCCACGATACTTTTAAATAACAAGGATAGCATCAAAGTGGCATCACCTCAGTTACTTGTTCTGGTGCAGCCAGCACCATTTTTCTGACTATTTGAATGGCCATTTGACAAAATGGTGCTGGCCACACCATACAAAGGTACCAAACTGAGACCACTTTAACGCCTTCCTCCAGATTGTGATAATATTTTTATAGCATTAAAGGCCTGGGTGGGAGTGACTGGGCATTGATCCTATCCTTTTTGGAGAATCCAGGAAGGGGTTAAATGGGAGTCAGGATGGGAGCTCCCTGGCTCAGCAATTTTAAGGGGGGAGGAGGGAGGGGGAATGTGAGCCCTGGCCTGGTCCTGCTCCAAGCAGGTCCTGGTGCCAGGTAAGACTTGACAGCAAGCTAGCTCAGGGCAGGCCCAGGTACTGGATAGGCCTCAGTGTTGGGCCAGATTTGGCAGGCCCTGGTGCTGGGTAGACCTTAGCACTGGGCCATCTCTGCTCAGGCCCCAGCAGCAAGTAGGATTTGGCACTGGGCCAGATCAGTGCAGGCCTCAGTTATCAAGCGAACTCTAGGCAGACCCAGTGGGCGACCGGCACCGGGTCAGATTCGGTGCAAGCCTGTCTGCAAGCAGACTCCAGCCTTAGCACCAGGCTGATGTTTTTCACTAGAGAGTGGAATCACAGGGACCCAGTAAGACCCTGCTAGGACCACCAAAGGTCCTTTTTTTGTTTAATGTTGTTGGTTGGTTTTTTGTTTGATTGGTTTTTTTGCAGTTTGGCAATGAACATAAGAACATAAGAACATAAGAACATAAGAAAATGCCATACTGGGTCAGACCAAGGGTCCATCAAGCCCAGCATCCTGTTTCCAACAGTGGCCAATCCAGGCCATAAGAACCTGGCAAGTACCCAAAAACTAAGTCTATTCCATGTAACCATTGCTAATGGCAGTGGCTATTCTCTAAGTGAACCTAATAGCAGGTAATGGACTTCTCCTCCAAGAACTTATCCAATCCTTTTTTAAACACAGCTATACTACCTGCACGAACCACATTCTCTGGCAACAAATTCCAGAGTTTAATTGTGCGTTGAGTAAAAAAGAACTTTCTCCGATTAGTTTTAAATGTGCCCCATGCTAACTTCATGGAGTGTCCCCTAGTCCTTCTACTATCTGAAAGAGTAAATAACCGATTCACATCTACCCGTTCTAGACCTCTCATGATTTTAAACACCTCTATCATATCCCCCCTCAGTCGTCTCTTCTCCAAGCTGAAAAGTCCTAATCTCTTTAGTCTTTCCTCATAGGGGAGTTGTTCCATTCCCCTTATCATTTTGGTAGCCCTTCTCTGTACCTTCTCCATCGCAATTATATCTTTTTTGAGATGCGGCGACCAGAATTGTACACAGTATTCAAGGTGCGGTCTCACCATGGAGCGATACAGAGGCATTATGACATTTTCCGTTTTATTCATCATTCCTTTTCTAATAATTCCCAACATTCTGTTTGCTTTTTTGACTGCCGCAGCACACTGAACCGACGATTTCAATGTGTTATCCACTATGACACCTAGATCTCTTTCTTGGGTTGTAGCACCTAATATGGAACCCAACATCGTGTAATTATAGCATGGGTTATTTTTCCCTATATGCATCACCTTGCACTTTTCCACATTAAATTTCATCTGCCATTTGGATGCCCAATTTTCCAGTCTCACAAGGTCTTCCTGCAATTTATCACAATCTGCTTGTGATTTAACTACTCTGCACAATTTTGTGTCATCTGCAAATTTGATTATCTCACTCGTCGTATTTCTTTCCAGATCATTTATAAATATATTGAACAGTAAGGGTCCCAATACAGATCCCTGAGGCACTCCACTGTCCACTCCCTTCCACTGAGAAAATTGCCCATTTAATCCTACTCTCTGTTTCCTGTCTTTTAGCCAGTTTGCAATCCACGAAAGGACATCGCCACCTATCCCATGACTTTTTACTTTTCCTAGAAGCCTCTCATGAGGAACTTTGTCAAACGCCTTCTGAAAATCCAAGTATACTATATCTACCGGTTCACCTTTATCCACATGTTTATTAACTCCTTCAAAAAAGTGAAGCAGATTTGTGAGGCAAGACTTGCCCTGGGTAAAGCCATGCTGACTTTGTTCCATTAACCATGTCTTTCTATATGTTCTGTGATTTTGATGTTTAGAACACTTTCCACTATTTTTCCTGGCACTGAATTCAGGCTAACCGGTCTGTAGTTTCCCGGATCGCCCCTGGAGCCCTTTTTAAATATTGGGGTTACATTTGCTATCCTCCAGTCTTCAGGTACAATGGATGATTTTAATGATAAGTTACAAATTTTTACTAATAGGTCTGAAATTTCATTTTTAGTTCCTTCAGAACTCTGGGGTGTATACCATCCGGTCCAGGTGATTTACTACTCTTCAGTTTGTCAATCAGGCCTACCACATCTTCTAGGTTCACCGTGATTTGATTCAGTCCATCTGAATCATTACCCATGAAAACCTTCTCCATTACGGGTACCTCCCCAACATCCTCTTCAGTAAACACCGAAGCAAAGAAATCATTTAATCTTTCCGCGATGGCCTTATCTTCTCTAAGTGCCCCTTTAACCCCTCGATCATCTAAAGGTCCAACTGACTCCCTCACAGGCTTTCTGCTTCGGATATATTTAAAAAAGTTTTTACTGTGAGTTTTTTGCCTCTACAGCCAACTTCTTTTCAAATTCTCTCTTAGCCTGTCTTATCAATGTCTTACATTTAACTTGCCAATGTTTATGCTTATCCTATTTTCTTCTGTTGGATCCTTCTTCCAATTTTTGAATGAAGATCTTTTGGCTAAAATAGCTTCTTTCACCTCCCCTTTTAACCATGCCGGTAATCGTTTTGCCTTCTTTCCACCTTTCTTAATGTGTGGAATACATCTGGACTGTGCTTCTAGAATGGTATTTTTTAACAATGACCACGCCTCTTGGACATTTTTTACTTTTGTAGCTGCTCCTTTCAGTTTTTTTCTAACAATTTTTCTCATTTTATCAAAGTTTCCCTTTTGAAAGTTTAGCACGAGAGCTTTGGATTTGCACACTGTTCCTTTTCCAGTCATTAAATCAAATCTGATCATATTATGATCACTATTGCCAAGCTGGCCCCACCACCGTTACCTCTCTCACCAAGTCCTGTGCTCCACTGAGAATTAGATCTAAAATTGCTCCCTCTCTCGTCGGTTCCTGAACCAATTGCTCCATAAAGCTATCATTTATTCCATCCAGGAACGTTATCTCTCTAGCGTGACCCGATGATACATTTACCCAGTCTATATTGGGGTAATTGAAGTCTCCCATTATTACTGCACTACCAATTTGGTTAGCTTCCCTAATTTCTCTTAGCATTTCACTGTCCATCTCACCATCTTGACCAGGTGGACGGTAGTATACCCCTATCACTGTAGTCTTCCCTGATACACAAGGGATTTCTACCCATAAAGATTCAATTTTGTATTTAGTCTCATGCAGGATGTTTATCCTGTTGGACTCTATGCCATCCCGGACATAAAGCGCCACACCTCCTCCCGACTGCTCCTCTCTGTCATTGCGATATAATTTGTACCCCGGTATAGCACTGTCCCATTGGTTATCCTCTTTCCACCATGTCTCTGAGATGCCAATTAAGTCTATGTCATCATTTACTGCTATACATTCTAATTCTCCCATCTTACTTCTTAGACTTCTGGCATTAGCATACAAACATTTCAAAGTTTGTTTTTTGATTGTATTTTTATTCTGCTTTTTAATTGATAGGGATAAGTTAGAATTTTTTAGCTCAGGTGAGTTTTTAGTTACAGGCATTTGGACTACTTTTCTAATTATTGGAACCTCACTGTCGGGATGCCCTAATTCTAGTGCATCATTAGTATCCTTTAAAGATACATCTCTCCGAACCATGCGCTGCTGAGCGACTGTCGGCTTTCCCCTTTGTTCTAGTTTAAAAGCTGCTCTATCTCCTTTTTAAAGGTTAGCGCCAGCAGTCTGGTTCCACCCTGGTTAAGGTGGAGCCCATCCCTTTGGAAGAGACTCCCCCTTCCCCAAAAGGTTCCCCAGTTCCTAACAAAACTGAATCCCTCTTCCTTGCACCATCGTCTCATCCACGCATTGAGACTCCGGAGCTCTGCCTGCCTCGGGTGACCTGCACGTGGAACAGGGAGCATTTCAGAGAATGCTACCCTGGAGGTTCTGGATTTAATCTTTCTACCTAAGAGCCTAAATTTGGCTTCCAGAACCTCCCTCCCACATTTTCCTATGTCGTTGGTGCCCACGTGTACCACGACAGCCGGCTCCTCCCCAGCACTGTCTAAAATCCTATCTAGGTGACGCGTGAGGTCCGCCACCTTCGCACCAGGTAGGCATGTTACCAGGCGATCCTCACGCCCACCCGCCACCCAGCTATCTACATTCCTAATAATCGAATCACCAACTATGACGGCCGACCTAACCCTTCCCTCCTGGGCAGTAGGCCTTGGGGAGATATCCTCAGTGCGAAAGGACAATGCATCACCTAGAGAGCAGGTCCTTGCTACAGGATCCTTTCCTGCTACATCTGGTTGGTGCTCTCCCATTATGAGACCTTCTTCCTCCAAGGCAGCACCAGGGCTGCCAGTCTGAAGTTGGGACTGGACTACTATGTCCCTGAAGGTCTCATCTATATACCTCTCTGTCTCCCTCAGCTCCTCCAGGTCTGCCACTCTAGCCTCCAGAGATCGGACTCGTTCTCTGAGAGCCAGGAGCTCTTTGCATCGCATGCACATGTACAACTTCTCACCGGTGGGTAAAAAATCATACATGTGACACTCGATGCAAAAGACTGGGAAGCCCCCCCTCTTGCTGCTGGACTGCTGCCTTCATCTCAATTTGATCAGTTCCTAGTTAAGTTTTAGGTTGCTATGGGAGTAGGAATGTGTCT